>NC_143396.1:40977657-41289079 GCF_052110815.1 Crocodylus siamensis
CACTAGTTTGGGCACATGCTAGGTCCTGCAGCCCTGCAGATCCAAGATCCTCCCTCCAGGCATTCTTAGGTATGGTCTGCCTTCAAGATATTGTGCCTCACCCCAATAGGCATGTGGCAGATGACCTGGTGCCCAAAACCCAAACCTGCTCCCCCAACCCCCCTGGAAGTCAGAGACGGCAGTCTGGGGACCCAACTGGATGGATCAGGAGACCATGCACCTCATTGCAATCTGTGGTCTGGTTGGGTCACCAAGGCAAATCCCCACATCTACACCATGATGTCAGGCTGCATGTGACAGCACAGCTACCAGTGTTTCAGCCAACAGTCCAATGTGAAAGTCAAGGCCCTGCAGGCACAGTAGACCCAAGTGATGGAGCACAATCATCACTCCCGGGCTGCCCACAAGTCCATAGCCTTCATGCAGTGTCTGGACCAGATTCTGGGCCCAAGGGACCCTGGTAAGGCCAACCATATGTACTCTAGCACAGGCAGCTATCAGAACCTGCACCACAGCACAGCAAGAAGGAGGACTCACTGGGGAAAGGTCCCTCAAGGCATTGTAGCCAGGCCCTGGTTCAATCCTCAGCTGCAGCCTCACCTGGCAGCCTGGGCAGCCCGGCTACTCTGCCAGTGCACCTTCACTATCTGCCCCATCTATTCTACCAGTATTCCTCAAGGCAGGATAACTGGATGATGATGTCCCCAGCAGCAAGTACCTCCAGATTCTTCCTGTAGGGGGCCACTGCTCAGGCAGTCAGGCACCGTGCCTCCATGCCTTGGGACATTACATTACTGTGGACCATGTCACTGCAGCCATGGACTGAGTCCAACCACCAGGAGTTCCTGCCACACCTGTCTACTAAGCCCCACACTGGGAAGAGCCCAGAGGAGAAAGGGGCACCAAAGCTACCTGTGCTCATGTTGGCTTACTCACTCACTGCTGCACATCTGAAGGTAGGGGCCCTGCACAGGGCGCCCCCCTCCACTTACTACCCTTGCTGGCCAAGTTTTCCCTCCACCCCAACAACATGCAGGGAGGTAGGAGGCAGTTCAGGGCTTTATTGACCAGCCAGTGGCCTCCTACTTACCCAACAGAGGCCTGTCACATGCAGAGAAACTCACTGAAGGCAGCAGCCATCATCTTCCCAGCCATGGGAATCAGTCACTCATACCATAGGCAGAGACGCACCACCACCTGGCTATGTGTTACAGGGAAATATGGGCTTGCCTGGGGCCCGTTGAAGTTTAGGGCCCTTTGCCACATACTCAGCTGTGCCTAGGGAACTATAGTGATCAGCAGCAGCAGGGCGTAATGAGTCAGACAGCCCATTGTGAACTCAGGCAGCTTATTGCAGTGAACCTGGGGGACTCTGACCAGGGGCATACTTGGAACACAGGCCACACATGGTAGGAATCATGGCCTGGAGTTCCTCTCTGGAAAGGACCACTGGGATGGAAGAATGGGACATCACCAGCTCTGTGTCCCAACTGGGCAGGAGCCCCTCACCCCCACAATTTGGGTGCCATGGGCTTGGTAGCATGGGAGCAATCTGTCTAACCTGTAGGGAGGAGAAAGGAGGGAGTCAGTTATGAGCTGCCATGGCAACTATCAGCAGGAACCAGCTCTGGGCTGGCCTAGATAGGAGAAAGGGAAGGCAGGCTTCTTGTGGCAAGTGGAAAGTGACACTCCTGTCCATACTGTGAGAGTGGGGACACGGGGCTTGGCTGGCAGCCTCCTGTGGAAGGGTCTGCCTGGGCCAACTTAATATATTTCCTAGGCCTCTCTGTCCTTACTGTGCAAGTCCAGCAGCTGCATATGGGGGTGGGGGCAGAGATGGGGCTACAAGGATGTTGCCACTATTAGCTAGTGTAACAAGTGGGTCTCCTGGGGCTGGTAGAGTCTTTGGCTTGCCCACTTGTCTCAGAGCTAACTGCTCACCTATCTCACCTGCCAAGCCTTTGATGAAACCAATGTAAAGTTGTTAACAAAGTAGGAGGCTGCCCATTTATTTGTCCTGATGCCAAGGGCCTATACATGGCTCCAAACCTTTCCTTATACCATGTCCTATGCTTTGCAGCTGGCCCCATCTCTCTCCACTGCCTCACACTGGGACCCTCACTCAAGTGCCTAATGTCAGGACTCTTCCTCCCTCCCTGCCCTCACACTGCAGCTTACAATTCCTATGCCCTCATGTCAGGAATCTTGATCCCTTTGCCCTCATACTGGGCTCGTAATCACCCACTTGGGGCTCCCAGACCCTCCCTTCAAAAAAAGATCATCTCCAATAGGGACCTTGCAATGTATTGAAGAAAGAAACTTCAGTAAGTTTTCCCAATTTTTCCAAGCTTCTTGAGCTGCAATTGTATGGACTAGAGAGTTAGAATACTGGTGTTAAGTACACGTTACAATGTATTGATAATGGAAGGGAAACATAAGAAGCCATTCTATTTCCACCCATACAGGAGACTTTTCATTTGTATCAGTCACCCAGTACATAGCCTGGCCTACTAAGAAGGTATTGTGATCTCACTGAGGGTTTAAAAGATGAAAGCCACTCATTTCAAATCGGTAGTTGCATCTTTTTTGATGAAAGTCAAGTCCTTTTAGCCTCTCCCCACAGAAACCTATTGAATATGTGATTGATTTTAACGAAAATAGAATTGAGGGATTACAATATGTTAAATTATGTAATAGATAAATTAGGTGATGCAAGACATCCATTTTAAAAATATTAACATGTCCCCACAATATTGTTGCTTGCCAAAGTACACCATTTGTTCACAAAATATAATAGAACATCAAGTAGCTTCTGAAAGTTTTGACAGGTGATAAAATTATTATTTTTGTGTATTTTAATACCTAAGTGGTGTGTTTTGATTGCTATTGAAACTGCCCTTTGCTAAACATATACCTTGTAGTATATTTGTTTAGTTCAAGCATCCTGAATTTAGTCCATTAATTTTATACCAAATTTAAAAATGGCTAAATTTGTTTATTAACAATAAAAAGTTAGGAACTGAACTCTCAGGCTATGACAAAACTGTTAGTGCATTATCTGAATACAACACAATCTTGAATTCAGTATGTCTAACCTTAATGCCTTTTATATCACTCATTCCTTATAGCTCTAGTCAATGGTTCCAATGCTAAATCAGATAGAAGGAAAAGGTAATAAGTACTCTTATATCACCCCTCTCACTTGAGTTGTCAGGGGAATTTAAACCTGATACTGAGTCATAAAGTTATGTGGCAAAAAGTATAATTTTATGAACTGAAGTAGCCTTAAATGAATCACTCACTATAGTCACTATATACATGTGACTGGACTGGACTATAGTGAGTGATTCATTTAAGGCTACTTCACTTTGTAAAATTATACTTTTTGCACTGCCACATAACTGTGCATATATATATCTGTGCATTTTTAGGGAACCTTTTAATGACTACATATCAGTTTTGAGTTGCTTACTGTGAAATTTAGCCTGGGGGGGTCACTTTTCTAATTTTGCTGTTTGGCTGCTGTCTTTAAAAATGGCATCCATGACTAATGAGATGAACAAATGTCAATATTGCAGTACCTATGAGGCCAACTTTGATTTTTCTAAATGACTTAAATAGGTATTGCAATAATCTTGAAACTTCTTTTGTCCTTTGAGTAATGGACCATTGTTTGGCAGCTCTAAGCCTTTAAATGCAAAAACCATCAATATTGACCAGTTTTTTGGCAATGCGATAAGAGTACTTGTTTCAAGTGGAACATTTTACCATTTCTCTCTTTAAAGTCACATTTTATATTATTAATAAAAATGGTACAAATGATTATGGAACACATTTAAGTAAAATAAAGCACTTCAATTCAAATTTGAAGTCCAGTCTGTGACATGGTGTACACTGGACACTCTTAATCTAGATATTCTTCTTCTCTCTCTGTCGTCTTCAGATGACTCTAGAACAGTAGCTTTTATTGGCTTATCTGAATATCCATTTTCAGAAGCAATTTCACTCCGACAGTCCAGTTTTAGTATGCATCACAGGTTCCAACACAACCAGCACTGATGCACACCCAAAATTTGTTGAATCAACAGTTTGTGCATGTTGTGAATTTTTCCATTCATAGATTTACAAGTGTGGTCAGAAGCAGTGTTGTTTGAAGGAGTAATGGTTTGAAGGAAGTGTAGTGTGCCATTTATAGGCATGAGCAGTGGACAACCTATCACTCATAGGGTCGTTATAAAGTATACTGACATTGAATTAAGGCAGTTTATTGAACAGATCTTCATGAAGCTCCTAATTTTTTTTCCAAGTTGTTGCATAAATTTCTATGTAATCAAAATATTTTGATTGTAAGATTCACTTCACTGTCACTTTACCACAGCTAAAGAAGGCCCCCCTCTGTATCTGCTCCAGTGAATCCATAAATTCCAAGAACAGCAGATGCTACATTATGCTTTGGAAATAATGAGCAGCATAGTCGTATGATGGTGCATCTCTTGATTTCTTCTTGCACATGTACATATCTTACTCAGTCACATGCCCGATATAGGAAGCAGCAATCCATACATCAGTATCTTTAAAATAATAATAATTAAAAAATTACGGTGTAAGAATTATCCATTTAAGCTGCATGGAAGAACACCCTTGTGTCACCCACACATGGAGATTTCAATACAAAGTGCACATCATGTTCCCCAGATTTTAAATCATAGCAGACAAAATTCACTGTGAAGTAGAGGTCAGCATGGTGGAAGTAAAAACACCATTCATTTAAGAGGAAATGTTGTAATCTCATGCTGTTAGAATGCTTTGATAGAAATGAGTGCCAGAATGCTTTGGCATTGTTGGTCAGAAACAGGGTAGACATTAGGAACAAACCCAAATGACTTTGAGCAAAGCTGCTGCTCCTGCTATTTTGTACAATTCTTCAACAGAGCTGTGCAAAATTTCGCCAGGTGTTTCATTTCGAAGCTGTTTCAATGCGTTTCCAGCTCAAACAGCAACACTGAATGAAACAAAAGTCTTTGAAACAGCTTCAAAATGAAACAATGGCACTTGAAATGTTTCAAGTTTGAAGTTGGGCTTACTTGGCTTCAGGGCTGGTCATAGCTGGCAGCAGCAGCCTCCTGTCATCCAGCACAGATCCAGGGGGCTGCAGTCCCCTGGAAGGATTCTGGCACATCCCCCAGCCCTCCAAAGGGTTCAGACCCCTGGATTTGCACAGCAGATGACAGCATGTTGTTGCTGCTGGCTGGGCCAGGGCTGGGTGCAGCCCACATTGGGAAGATTAGTGTTGCTGCTGGCCCCAGGTGGCAGGAGCAGCATCCTGTCATCTGGCAGGCAGTGCAGGGGACCACACCCCTGGAAGCTGTCCGGCAAAGCCCTGAAGCCCTCCTGAGGGTGTGGGCACGCCCCTGATGTGCCTGCTGGATGACAGGAGGCTGCCACTGCCAGCAAGTGGTAAGAGTTTTGCTTATCAACACTGTGAGGTACAGTTTCCCAAAAACCTCGACAACCATCTCTTTGAAACTCAGTAGACTTCATCAGAAGGTCTTACTATTCCTGCAAGTTTAATCCAGATCAGGCGAAAAATAATAAAGTTGTAGGCAGTTTTGCGCTTTCCTATTATAGTCTGCATAGCAATGGGGACATTCCACAAACATGTTACCTATAGTGAAATGTCAAAACAGCGAAACAGTTTCAATGAAATGAAATGGAACAGTAGGGCTATGCGAATCTTTGATCCCCAATTCAGTTTAGCAGAGATTCAGCCTGATTTAGTGGCCAAATCTACAAATATAGGAATCAAATTAGAGGACCCTTTAATCTGAGAGATTTAGAGAAAGATTTAGAAAATTGGACATAGAGACAGCTTAATTATTTTTTTTCTACATACCTCTAGGTAGCAGGGGCTCTTAAATGCTGACGTGTATGGAGCATCCCACAGGAGTGCAGGGGAGACCCCAGTGCACTCAGCAGCAGACCCAGAAGTAGAACAGAAGCACTTCCCTAACCCTAACATCCCCGTGCCCCTCCCAGCTCAGTGACTGGTGCCTCCTGGGTCTGGGGAGGCACCTGGGTTGCCCCTGCAGCCAATTGCCAAGCTGGGAGGGTATGGGGGGGGGGGCCTTCAAGGTGGACCCAGAAGTGAACTGGAAGTACATCCAGTCTACTTCCAGGTTTGCCACCGAGCATGTGGAGAGCTCTCCCCCGCTCCTCCCTCCCATGGGACACAGTATTGCAGTGTTCACACACCATGCCTGCTACCTCAACGTATGTAGAAAAAAGCTTTTAAAGCTGTGTCTATCTGAATCACTGGTTCTCCAAATCAGCACTGAATCTTCAGATTTGAATTCAGCCAAATTGAATCTGGGACAGTGATCCAAATCAAATCACTGTGCCTGATTCAGGCCTCATCTGAATCAAGGCAGGCTCACTTCACACACACCTGTGGAACAGTTCTTTCAAAATTAAACTAAAAATTGTTCCATTGAAATGTCAAAATGGAAGTTGAAGTGGAACGATGCTGTTTTGCACAGCCCTACTCTTCAACAGTTTTTCATAAGTTTCATTAATGAAGTGAAATTCCATTGCTTGTGGGTACTAGCCAGCAACATACTTGAAGAGACTGAGGAGATATTCAAACAATGTCATGCTTGATGGGATTTTAGTCCAAATCATTTCAACATTTATTAATACATGAGAATGTCATGGTGGTGAGATTGCCTAGAGTTTCATCAGGGTTATGAACTTTGATTTGACATGTTTGTGGAATGTCCCCATCACTATGCAGAACAAAAGACTCACAGAAGTAATTTTGTATTGCATGATTTCTCCTAAAGTTATGGTAGTCTCTTTTCCATTGGTTAGAAGGTCAATGACTTGTTTCATTGCATTATAGTCAACCATTTTCCTACACTCTTGCTTGCTCTTGGTTGCAGTTGCCTTTGTCATAAAGGTCTTGGTTTTCCTTGTGGTTATCATGTCATATATTGACTGCTTTCTGGAAGAAACTCATTCCAGAATGTTTTCCACCTCATCATGGGCTTTGTGAAGACTCTTCCTTGCCTCTTCTGTTGCTGGCTCTCCAGAGCAAAGATTTGGTTGATTCAGGTCCCCTGGATCCACATCCCGTTCTTCCAGAGCTTTCTTCACTATATCAACAACTTTGCTGTCCATTTCCATTTTTGACAGACCAAGTTTTGGATGGTGATACAATGGTTACTTGAAATGAGCCACTTTTAGTTCCCTAAACCACATAACTGGGCTACTGAGTCTGTTGATTCCAACCATGTGTAGATTCAACTGACCATGCTGAATCAATCGAGGTGTAATCCACTGAACTATGGTCAGATTTGTAGTGTTCCAGCAGTGCCTATGCTAAACGTTCAACAAAAACATTTTTATAAGAAATGCCAAGTTTCATTTCCTTCAGCATTTGGAGGAATACCTTGGTACCCATCATGTTGTGAACTTACATATAATGTGACTTGTATTGGCTGTCACTTTTCTGTGATTAGATGCAACATTACTTCATGCAGAAAATGTGCAGCTGGTTGCAGTCATTCTGCAACTACTGTGCAGACTACTTCTAATGTGGAATGAAGATTAGCAAGTAATGCCACAGGATTGTAAATGTCATTGGGTATGTTGTCCTCTTTCAGTTTGTTGATCCCATATGGCCATGGGATTCCAGCCTTTGTTTGATGCTTGGAATAGAGAAGCTTGGCTACATTCTGTATCTGGTCTGGACTGTCTATACCCCAACTGTTCACTGCACTTTCATGTGCTTCTCTGTGCATGGGGGAATAAGCTATGGCTGATTTATTTCTGTTATATCTGCTCTGAAATCCAAGGTCTTTTACAAAATAATCTTTAGCCTTCTTGCATAGACATCATAGAGCATGTCTGTAGTCACAAGTACTTTGAATTTTTTCATTGTTTGTGATCAAATCACTTTGTAGCTGCTCATACTCAAAGATTACATCTCGAAGTATATATACACTCCTTTGTATATATACACACACAAGGAAGAGGAGAAGCATACTGAAGGGCCTCATTCTGTTTCTCTGCTACCCATTTTTGTCATTGTTGATGATCTTTTTGTTTAGTTACTCACATGCTTATTATAGATAGGTCTGCAAAATGATTTCTAGCAGTCTTTATGATAATGTATATCCAACACTGCCACTTTCAGTATTCCACCATCACTGTTGCAGTAACTAAGGCTTACAAAAAAATCCTTTTATTCTTGTCTTGAACATATTGGACTGCACCTACGAATGTTTTCCATGTTTCATGTTTCAATTCAGTGAAATTTTACAGATAACCTTTTGCCTAGAGAGTCTCTAATGCTCTTCCTTTCCAAGGGTTCCTGACAAATTACTTAGAAACTAACGAGGAACATCCTTGACTACTTCTTACTGGCAATTCAGTTGGTTCATCAGTAACTTCAGTTTCAGTCTCTTTTGTAACACTTAACAGATTGCGTGCCTCTTGTGCACACTTCAGGTTAACGCCTACATTTAACTTACAGTTTTTATGCACTGCCTTTGGCTTATCGTCAACCTGTATTCGCTCATAAAGAGTGCCAAAATGTGTGCTTAAGTCCTTCCATTCTTGAGATTTTTGTGCAAATTTATTCCATGTATCCTGGTAAAGTTGCTATTCAGGGTTCTTTTTGGATGTTGAAGTTTTTTTCTTATATAGCACACACATCATTATGGAATGTTTTAGGTTTTCTTTTTGGTTGATTCTGGCAGTGCTGCAACTGAAAGTGCCTGTCTTTTGTTTGTTGGGAAGTTCAAGCTGCTATTATATCATCTATTGTTCTTAAACTATTCATCATCTCTTCATTCACTAAAAAAAATTGAAGAAACAAATAAATAATGTAGATAAGAAGTAACAACAAAAGGATAGTATTATCAAAACTTTAAAAGTGGATACCATTATATGCTATATAAATTGGCATAGATTGGAGGTGCCTTAAAAAGAAGAAGTCAGCAATGTTGTTATTTTGCATTTAAAGGCTTAGAGCTGTCACACAATGGGCCATTACTCATCAAAAGACAAAGGAAGTTTGTAGGTCATTGCCCTACCTATTTAAAGTAATTTAGAAAAATCAAAATTGGCCTCAGGTACCAAAATATCTACATTTATTTATCCCATTAGTCATGGCTGGCATTTTTAAAGATGGCAACCAAATACCATGATTAAAAAAAGTGACTCCCAATCTAATTTTCATCTGTAGCACCTCAGTTATTAATTAAAAAATAAGTCTCCCCCCACCCAAAAAAAAAAAAACCAAACCAAACAAAAACACATGGGCTTTATATATGTGAACCATGAGATACTTACCTGGGCTGATCTTGTGGGTATCAAAGAATCAAAGAATCTACTAGACAGCAGTATAAGGGCATTCCAGGGGCATCCACCAGGGGAATTAAGTGTGTGTGTGTGTGTGTGTGTGTGTGTGTGTGTGTGTATACACACACACACACACACACACACACACACACACACATATATACACACATACACACACACACACACAAATACCAGGATCATGGGAAACAAGCAGAAGGATCTAGAACTCTTGCTTGTGAGCAATAACTTTGACCTAGTGGGACTAACTGAAACCTGGTGGGACGCTACTCATGACTTGGTGGTAGGAATAGAGGGCGATGGGTTGTACAGGAGAGATAGAGAAGGGAAAAAAAAAAAGAGGGGGTGTTGCTCTCTCTGTCAAAGAACAGTACACATGTTCCCTATTCAAATTGAGATCAGAGGATAGACAAGTGGAGACTCTGTGAGTGGCAGCTGAAGTACTGTGTCCAGTTCTGGATGCCACAGTTCAAGCGGGATGAGGACAACCTGGAGAGGGTCCAGAGAAGAGCCACTCACTTAATTGAAGGCCTGCAGGAAAGGCCCTATGGAGGAGAGGCTAAGGGACCTTAACCTTTTCAGCCTCTCCAAGAGAAGGCTGAGAGGGGACCTTGTGGTGGCATACAGATTTATAAGGGGAGAGCAACATGAAGTAGGCAATAATCCATTTACCAGGGCACCCCCCGAAACAAGGAACAATGGTCATAAGCTACTGGAGAGTATGTTTAGACTGGACATTAAGAAAAAGTTCTTCATTGTCAGGGTTGCCAGGATCTGGAATGGGCTTCCAAGGGAGGTGGTGCTGGGGCCCATCCTTGGGGGTTTTCAAGAGGAGACTGGACAGGCACCTATCTGGGATCACATGATCCCAGGTTTGGAGATCCTTTTCTTGCCTGCCAGGGGTGGGGGTGGGGTCAGACTAGATGGCCCACTGAAGTACCTTCTGACCTAGAATCTATGAATATGACTAAACTAAGTATTGCACCAAGAAAGACAGAGGCAGAGCCTAAACCAATGTAAAAATAAATCAATAGACCTATAACAATTTATAAAGTGTATTATTATATCTGTATTATTATTAGACATGAACAAGTCTAGGACCTCCAAGAACTGAAAGTATTGAGTGGAACGTTAAGAAGAACAAATCCACACCTTAAAATACAGGTGTAAAATGCTTAAAATGTAACCTGTATTATAACACTGTTGGACAATCAATTTAGGATTTTTAAAGTACTATTATTAATACTACTACTAGAGACACTTTGGCACCCTGAGTAAAGATGCTGCTGAGTGAAAGGGATGTTAAGCACTAGAGAGTGGGGCAGGGGTGGATTCAGTGGCATGGCTGCATCCCACTTCTGTACTGGTCTATAATGCTGGAGCCTTTGGGGGCCTTTAAAATAGGCCCCTAAGTGGAAAAGAATCACCACTTCCCTTCCATAATCAGAGGCATGCCCCCCATTCCCCACTGTAGCTGCTTTCCCATCTGGCCCATGGGTGAGGGAAACTTTAGAGCATCTGTTGCGCATTCTAGTTGGGCTGCATGATGGCTGAGCTCACCTACAGCAGTAAGAGAAGCAGTGACTTCCTATGCCTACTCCCAAGGGGACTGGGCAGTGTGGGGGAATCCCACCCCCTTCCACATTGCTGCTGCCTCTGTTGTCAGCTAAGCCCAGCTCTTGCAAGCAGGAGCATCAGAAAGCAGCAGTGGCTGAAGGAGGAGGGGTCAAAAGTGGAGGGGAAGAGGATGTGCCTCTGAAAATGGAGAGGAAGGGGTGTGGGAGGATACTTACCCCTTTCGGGACTTTAAAAGTCCCCAGAGACTCCTGAAATGTTGTTTTGCCCCACCAGTGAGTCAGGGTAAGGGAGGTTGGGAGTCAGGGTGTAGACACACTTGCAGTGCATGGGGCTGCCACCATTTTGGCACCCCTTCAATGCCTGGGGCTGCTTCCCTGCTTGCCCACCTCTAGTTAAGAAACCAATTATTAGTATTATTTCCTTCTGTATAAAAGATGAAATATGAAAGATACCATAGATGCATGAGCACTTCTTGGACTGGTGGAGATTTTTGTATCATATCTTTATGAAACTAGTCTAATTAAAAGGTTTCTTTGCTCACAACCTTTCTACAATGTAAATGTTAGATAACAGTTTGTCACTGTACATTATGAATATTCCAGTTTGATCTTTAAAATACTGCAAACATTACAATCATTTGTCACTGATGTTAGCAATTAATCATCTTTTTGATCCATTTTGTATTCTGATATAACAGATATTATTGCCAGCTTATATCTTGTGGCCAAGTCTTCTGATTAAAAATAAATAAATAAAAAATTCTCTCCTTGTGGAATTACAAGGGTCAACTAATCTCTCTGCAAAGTTACTATGTTTGTAAAGATAATGTCCCAGACTTTCAGAGGGTATAAATCACTACAGCTTCATTTTTTTCAATACAGCTACATAAGTGTATCCCCGCTAAGGATCTGGCCCATTGCATCTAGAACAACCCCATGACTTCTATTCTTTATGTACTGAAGACAACTTGATAGCTAGATATGCCTCTGTTTTAATGAAATTACTTATTTTGTATATGGGATATTTATCCTCTGTCTGCAAATAGTAGCCATTGACTCTGGTGAGCAAAGCTATTCCTTGGATAATTAGTTTGGCATATCTACTAATGAAACATTTCTGAGAAGAGCCAATACTTGCTCTATCAAGGTTTCTTTTCTATAAGCTTTAATTCCCTATATACTTACCTGCTTACTCTATTTATTCTTTAATATCTTGAACTGTCATGATATACGAGTAATTTCAAATTATTGTTATTGTATGCATTTCTTCTTCAAAAGCATAACATCAGTTTTATATTTCATAAAATTTTAAAGCCTAAGATTTAAACCACTTGATGCTGTCTCCTGGTACCAAGCTGCATTACAGGAGAAAGATCTAGCCAGTGGAAGACTCCTAATTCACAGGTTAATTCATCAGTGACAGATAACCATTCTAGTGGCTTACAGCAGGGATTAAATATTTGGGTGAAACTCGTCATGGCTAGGGCAACCCCTATCATTAATTAATTCCAAGTCTTTGGAACAACTTACAAGACCTTGGACTTATAGTATAAATTTAAACAGTTTTCATCCCACTTCAACTACAGTGAGGACTGAGACGATTTAAAACCAGCACAAAGATAAGACACAAACTAAGAAGCTCATGTCCAGTACTCCTCAGAAAGCTGGGGGCATACTGCAAAGCCACTAAACTAGCCACCACTGTTGGTTTTTAACATATACTGATGATGTTCCATAGGACTGAAATTAAGTTAGGGAGCTAAACAGGGGTGTTCAACTCCTGGCCTACAAGCCAAGTCTAGCTCCTAGCATTGTGTCATCCAGCCTGCAGGGCTGCTTCTGGGTCTGAAAATTTGGTAGTGGTGGGAAGCAGTGGCATTGCTCCTCTACTGTTAAATTTCCATACCCCTGGGGATCCCCACAGGCTGGATAGCATGGCCCTGTGCACTGGATCAGGTGCACTGGTACAGAAAGGAATGATATGGGTCCCTGGGGCCTGATCTACGTGTACAAAGGCCAAATGAGACTGCACGGGGTCCAATCCATGTGTTCAGGCCAGGCAGAGGAATAGCAAGGCCCAATCCTGGCATGGGGGTCAATCCAGTCTGTGGATCATCCCCACACCCCTCAACTTGCCCACAGGACAATAAGATTCAGCACCTCTGAGCCAAAATATAAAAATGGGAAGACTTGTTATCTTGATATTTCTGCAGATTAAAAGTTATAGAAGAGCTGATGGAGGTTACTGCAAGTAACCCCTTGCTAGTCATTGTCAACATAATTTTTTAGAAAATTATTCCTTTTTACATAAGCTTATCACACATTATTTATTTATTTGCACGGTTACAAGTTTGATGGTAAAGACTCTCAAAAGCAGAGCTGGTCAAATCTTAGATTTACTGTTTAATGAGTAAGCATTTCTTTTTAAAATTTCTCACTAGGATAATAGAAAAGTTAGGGTTGTAAGGGACCACAGAAAGCCAGCTAGTCCAACTCCTTGGTCAAAGCAGGATCATACCCAACTAGATCATCCCAGCCAAGGCTTGTCTATCCAGGTCTTTAAAAAGCTCCAAGGATGGAGATTCCACAACCTCTCTGGGTAACTTGTGCCAGTGCTTTACTACACTTCTAGCGAGAGAGATTTTCCTAATATCTAACCTGAACTTCTCTTGCTGAAATTTCAAACCATCACTCCTTGTTCTGTCATCTGCCACCACTGAAGACTGTGTAGCTCCAACCTCTTTAGAACACCCTTCAGGTTGTACCCCCATTCAGCAAGGGACCCACACTTATCCTAATCCTCCTCTTGCTACTGACATACTTGTAGAAACCCTTCTTGTTACCTTTCATGTCCCTTGCTAGCTGGAACTCAAAAGTGCTTCAGCCTTCCTGATTCCATCCCTGCATACTCTTATACTCCTCCCTAGTTGTTTGTCTAATTTTCCACTCCTTATAAGCATGCTTTTTGTAATTTAGTCTACTGAAGAGTTCTCTGCTAAGCCAAGCTAGTCTTCTGCCATACTTGCTAGTTTTTGTGCACATCAAAATAGTTTGTTCCTGCACCCTCAGTAAAGTTTCTTTAAACTACAGCAGGCTCTCTAGAATTCCTCTTCCTCACAGACTGGCCTCTCAGGGGATCCTGCCCATCAGTTCCAAGTAAATTGAAATCCAAGGTCCTTACTCTGCTGCTGTCATAGGCAGAGGGAGAAAAACAATTTAGGGGCTGAGTGCATGCACATGTGTGCCCCTCCCCCCGCATGCTCCAGCAGCTAAGTCTATGGGGACAGGGGGCAGATTGAAGCCCCTGTAGTAAGGAAGCAAGTGGGACACCGACAGGACCCACCAACCCCAGCTCCTGCTTCTGCCTGTGCCCCGCTCTGTCCCTCAGCACTAGGGCTTTGATCTGCCCTACCCCTCCCATGGTGGTAAGGGAGGGATTTGGACTGGAGCAGGGGCAGGGGCAGGGGCAGGGGCAGGGGTGGGCCCTGCACAGCCTAGAGTATGGCATAGGGCTGCAAGATGTTTGTCCTGGGGCATCCAGCATGGGTAGAGGGGGGCAGTTCCTGCCAGTGCATGCACCCCAGGAGGGCATGGGGGGGCCCTGGGTCTGCATATGGGGTGAGTGAGAACTGCAGGCTGGGCTCTTTCCGGTGAGGGGGCAGGGCTGCAGCAATTTTTGGTGTAGCTACAGCCCCTCCCTGTAACTGCCCCTCCCAGCACTGCCACTTGCCCCGAGAGCAGCCTGGCCCAAGCCCTTCCCCTGGCCAGGAAGAGCCAATTGCAGCCCTGACCCCAACCCATAGGAGCAGCCCTCCCCACCCCACACAGATCCAGGGGCACATGCCCCCCCATGGCTCCTCGGGTTCACATAGTAGCAGGAGTCATGATCCCCAGATGAGCCCTTTGCGGCTCAGTCCTGCACCTTGCCTGAGCTGTGCACTGCCTATCCCAGCCCCACTCTCTTCCCCACCCTTGTATGCATGCCCCTCCCCATCCCTGTTGCTGCTGCTGAAAGTCTGCAGCCAGGCTGCCTTTTGGCCCTACCACTGCTCCACATTTGGGGGGCCTAAGCCCCGTTAGCTCCCACTTCCACTGCCTATGGCTGCTCTCCATCCTTCCTTTCCTCAGGATTCTGAACTCAATCATCTTTTGGTCACCGCTGCCTAAGTTGCCATCCACTTTTACATCCCCCATCAACTCCTTGTTTGTGAGTAGCAGGTCAAGAAAACTATGGCCCCTATGTTGGTCACTCCAGTACTTGCACCAGGAAGTTGTCCCCAGCATTCTCCAAAAGCTTCCTAGATTGCCTATGCACTGCTGTATTGCTCTCCCAACACATGTCAGGGTTTTTGAAGTCCCCCATGAGAACCAGGGCCTGTGATTGGGACAGCTTCCATTAGCTGTTTGAAGAAAGTCTCATCAACCACTTCCTCCTGGTCTGGTGTTTATAGCATACCCCCACCATGACATCATCCTTATTGCTTTCCCCTTTGATCCTAACCCAGAGATTTTTGACAGGCTTATCTCCACTTCCACACTGGAGCTCTGAGTAATCATACAGTTCTTTTACATAAAATGCAACACCTCTTCTTCTCAGTGGTGGCCTTAGGGCTGTTGGGGCCTCGAGCAAAAGAGTTACCTGGGGCCCCTTAGAGCCTTAATTTTGATGACCCATGTATCATGGATCTTTTTAATATTATTTGGGAGGGATTAGATCAAGTGTTAAAATTCAAATAGTGCCACTTCCTTGCAAAAAAATACTTAATCCCCCCCAAAAAGTGTTGCAAAATTTTGGGTTCTTCCTAAAGTGTGGGGCCCTGGGTGGTCACCCAGTTTTCCCTTACCCAAGGCCACTACTGCTCTTCTTCTCATCTGCCTGTCCTTCCTGAACATTTTATACTCATCCACGATAATGCTTCAGACATATGAGCTTTCCCACTAAGTATGTGTTATATCTAAGCTAGCAAGCCTGTCTGCAAAGATGCTCTTCTCTCTCCAACAGGTGGATCCCACTTCTTCCTAGCAATCTGTGTTTCCCTATGCCCAGAAAAAAAATAAATAAAGATACCAATCTGCTCTCAAAGCAATGCTTATGTATGCTTTCTTGTCTGATCATTTACATACTTCACCAATTGGAGTTTTGGGGAATCCACACTATGCATATCATTCCTGGCCCCAAAAGGTACATATTGACTAAACTAAAATTCTTTCCTAATGTAATTAAGACCAAGCAAATGTGTAATCTTTTACACACAAAGATTACTAATCCTAAAGACACTCTCTCTTACTCAATTTCCCCACAGTGAAATGTCCTTTCCTCAAATAGTCAGGTGCTATATTTATGGCACTCTTCTTCTAAAATGTAAATTTGTCATTGTCTGGAAAGGCTGGATTCATATACCTCACAGCATGTACATAAGGGTGATGAGTCATCAAGCACGTGTCAAATGCTAAATTCTCAGCAATTACATCTTCTGAGTTTGAATCTTCAAGGAACATTTAACTTAATCACTTCCCCACTAAATAGTTTTGGCTAAAATATAAAGATGTCAAAATTACATTAATATCAAATACCATATTTCATGCAGATATAATAAAGATAAGGCTAAATGCAGCATGGTGTTACCTCTATGTAGAGTCTACACATCAATATAACAAGGGCAAAAAAAAAGAAGCCATTTGTGATACCCTGCAACCTCCCCCCATGCCCAAATAATTATAGGTTCATGACACCCCATTTTGGCGTTTTAACAATGATGTGTGCCAAGACCTGCTGGGTCTTTACATTGCAGCTCATGTGGATGACATCCTGATTTATTTGGGGAAATCAAATCACTCATGATAACCACGTACAAAAAATTTCAGCCTGGCCTCTGTGCAAAGGTCAAGAAATGTTTCTCAAGACATCCATAGAATTTGGGGTTTAATCATGTCAGAAAAGGGGGTTGAACAGGGGTAAGAGCCGTACATAACTGACCTGAGCCATGAAGCATTCATGACATCTAGAGGTTTACAGGATTTGCCAACCTTTATTGTTGTTCCTCAATCACAGCTGTTCTGCACAAACCACCCAGGCTTCACTGGCCCTATGAGGTCAGCTGGCTTTCCAATTGCTAAAAGAGTCTTTTGCTACTGCAGTGACTGAGGGGTCAATAAGAGATACATCCCAGCTCCTTTTTTTCCTGGTAACTTAGGTCAGCCAAGCAGGACAGTTGCTTGATGAACAAGGAACTGCTGGCCATCAAGACAGGATTTGAAACTTGGTGGTATTAACTTAAAGGAGCCCAACACCTCATATGTGTTTACATGGACCACAAAAATTAGGGGAGCCTGAAACTGGGCAAAATCCTGGTATCAGGAAAGATTTTCTTTTTGAAAGCACCACTGTACATGTAGGTGTGTTTATATATACACATGTATAATTATTTCAGGACATAAACCATAATTTTTGCACATTTCTTCAAGGATAGATATGAAGTTAAAAAAAAAAAAAAAAAGATAGGCTGGAGTTTTAAGTACAATTTCACCTCCTTTATTTTACCTATTCTGCCATTTAAAATGGAAAGTTATTTTTTGCAAGTTAATCTTTGCTGTAAATAAAGAGTTTGCTATAACGTTTGTAAATGTCCTCCAGGAAGCTATAAATTAGATCAATTTTTCTATGTTAAGATATTTGGTCTTAATATTTAGCACTGGTTTATTGTTAGGTTGTTTGTGTTTTATAATATTGATTTTCCATATGTATATGGGAATCAAAAGTGATGTCGGCCAAGTTTCTTTATTTAGAATTGCAATAAAAGAATTCCTTTATTTCTCCTAGGTAGTGATTCAATTATATATTTCCATATTTTAGGAAAAATTTTAAATCTAATGTTTTGGGGAAGATATTCCAATCCATTGAACAAATGCAAACTGTTAAAAGTAGTTGCAACATTATTTCTGTATAGCTCCATAATCCTATTACTGGGCATTAATTACACATTTATTTAAGCAATTAAGCATGGAAGTGGCATTATTGTCAGAGATGTGATGTATGACCTAAATGTAATTTTCCTTAATGAGGAACAAGAAGTGCTTGCTAACCAGGACAGGTATTCTGTTAGTGGCATTGCTAATTACCTCTGACAACCTTCAAACTGAGTATTCCAGATCTAAAAAGATCTCTTGCCTACCATGCCACCCTGAAAAAGTAGGTAAAATAAAAAGTTCCTCTTTTCCATTTTGAATATAGGCAGAATATTCCTATCCATTTAGTTAAAGTGAGATCATTGTGCAAAGTCAGCCATTATTGTGGCAGACGCTGTGCAAGCATCCTTGCCATGTACATTAATCAGTAAGAGTAGATTTTCATTGGTAGCACTCCTGCTATTTCAGTCTCCACTAGCCATTAATACATTTTTTTCTTGATCAATATTCTGTAACTGATTATTGATGTGGACAATTGTAATATAAACAGGGTTTTTTGTGTTTTTTTTACAAGATGCCAAAAAAATAAAAATAAAAAAAATGGAGAGATGAACATGGTTTTGTATAAAACAAACAAAAAAGTCTACTTCACTTTCAAATAATTCATTTTTCAAACTAATATTGCAGGCTCTGATCTGTAAACCTTTACACAAGTACTTTAAGGACACAGATAGTTCCAATGAATAAACCTATACCAGTGAATGACAAGCAGGGTGCTAGGGGCGCTCTGTGATACCATGAGATCTTTTGGAGGGTGTTGCAAGCTGTAAGGAAGGCTCAGAGTCCTCCTTGCCTGCTACTAACCTGCCTACACTGCCAGGCTTCTCTGCAAGGAGGTAAGCACTGTAATAAATAAATTGGTTTTTGAAATGAGGAGCTGCTCAATTCACAAAGCTTATGGAAGGGTGCCTCAAGTGTAAACAAACAAACAAACAAATAAAAAACAAAAAAATCACTTAACTATATATATATGCTTAGTGTTATGCACATGAAAAGAGCAGAATCTCAATCTATGCAGCCTGCCTAACTACTTTAGGGTTGAGACACACTAAAATCTTTTTAGTACAGTTTTATGGCAAATTAACTTAGATATAGGAGCCACAAAACAGTTTGACAGAGTGCCAGCATTTAGTGTATCCTTCTCTGTAGATAGATGATTTTGTTTAGACTTTATTTGCCCTTATACAAAAGTGATTTAAAATAAAGAAAGAAAGAAAGAAAGAAAGAAAGAAATCAGAGCATCCTTGGTCTAAAATATAAATAAAATTAAAACAGCCAATAGCAACATTCTGTAGAAACTGCCTGAAAAATAAACTATCAAACTGTTCTACATTAAGGGGGAGGGGGGAAAATCTCATCTCCATAAATGTCCTTTTCAACCCTTCTGTTGTTTCTCATATAGAGAACTTCTGCATACAATCTCAGTGTACATCTGTATCTAAAGTGCATAATATACATGCTTGACTTTCTTTTAATGTCTCTCTCAAGTTCTCTCCCCAAGTCAAATTTACAAAAGTCATCCTGCAAATTTCATATTATACTTTGAGTAAATTAGAGGAAAAGACAGGCAGACAAACAGACAGAAGGAGAGAGATCAATGACATGGAAAAAAAAATGAAGATTAGAAGCTGAAGGGTGGGTCCCCATGAATGTGCATGTGCAACTTGCAATACCACAGACCCATGTTTAGGACAACAAACTGCCCACTGCACACACGCACTCATTCACCACACTGATAAATTAGCAGTGTGGTAGGGTTTTTTGAAACCAGGAGATCCCAATGTCAAACAAAAACCATGCACCACTTCACTTTTTTTCTAGCACGTGGTGGCAGTGTGTGCCGCCTGAAAATGGAGCCTGGCCTCAGACCTCTTCTGCCCCGCCTGGGGCAACTTGCCACACGCCAGAGCACATGTGCAGGGGTGTTCCCCAGGGTCGATTAATAGCAGCACAACAGTGTGTTCCTGCTATTTGTACCCAGGGAATGCACATTCCTGCTCATGGGGAGGCACCCTAAAAAAAGGGCAAATAATTAAGAAGAAAAACCATATATTTTTACCAGTTTCACCCATTCCCAATTATAGTTCCTACAGTATTTTCTTATGTTAATACATAATGAAGTTTAATATTTTATAAGCTTCTTTCAAGACATTTTAGTGTAATATACATGCATATATCCTTCATGATTTGCTGCTCACTAACAGGAAGAAATTCATTGAGAATGCAAAGGTGAAAAGCAACTGGGTAAAAGTGACCATAAGATGACCAAGGCAGGAAGGGGGAGTGAAAGTCTCCATCCCCCTCCATGTCCTTAAAGAAAGATTCCTCCACAGCCACCTGCAGACAAGGAGAGAGAAACCCCCGTTTGAGTTGCCCCCCTCCACACTTGCAGGAATACACAAGGAAATTCCCTGCAGAGGATTCTCCTACTCCAACACAGGGAATACATCTGCAAGCAGGGGTTCTTCCATCACTTGCAGACACACCCTAAATTTTGGTGCAGCAACCAGGGTTGTCTACAGACATCCCTGGAGTGCAACTGGCCATGCCGCAACATGCAACAAAGCAGAACAGATTGTGCTCTACTGTAGACTTTTCAAAACAAGAAAACATTTATTGGTCAACAGGATTCGTGGAAATTTTGTTAGAATAAAAAAAGCAAAGCATGTTGGCATGTTCTCTGTACAACAGTGTGAAGAACTGACACAATATTTTAATATCTTAGTGTTTTTTTTCTAATGCCAGTTACTGTTTTCACACATTCTGACCCTTGAGTGGACAATGATTAAAAGTTAGTAGGCTTTACAAGTCAACATGTAAATTGTTTCAGTCCTTGATAGTTTACTTATATCAATCAATATGATTACTGCCTATATATGTTCTAGCCAGTAATCATATTGGTTGTTATGAATGAACCAAAAGAAGAATTCATGGTCCAGGAAAATAAATTGAACTCTTTAAATCCAGTGGCTCACAATGCAAAAATAAGTAGGGAAAAAATAAGTCATGCATATTTTTACTTAAAACAGAAACTTTCTCATGTTCTCCCTAATAATACTTTTCATTTTCAAAGTTATTTGCAAACTTTAGCTAGCTAAACAACTAATTCACGCCACATATCAACACAATAAACCTCACCTTAAGAATGAGGTAACTGAACTAAAGAGATTAAGTTCATAGAAAGATTTATTATAGGATCTAGAACTTGAACCCAAGAGTTATGCATTCTTAGGCCTGCACTCAGGGCAGAAACATAACGAAGAACAAAAATGTAAAGTTTTGAGCATGTCAATAACTGTTACTTTTATATATACACATTTGTAAATCATAAAGTTTATGACTGCATGTGTGTCTGTACGTGCGTTTATGTATATAAAGCATAACGTGCATGGGAAATGTGGCCAAAAACATTTTTTTATTTGAATGCATTAAGTCAAATTGTAGCAGGGTGGGGTCCATAGGAGTGGCCATGTTACTCCTAGGCTTCTTCACCATGCCAGTCTTGCCCTACAGGCACCCTCTCTTGCCGCCACATCTTGCTGATATAATTGATATAGGTGTTAGAAATATTATTAAAAATGCATTATCAATAAGTCTTGTTAAAACAGCGCAGCTGTCAGCCCTCCCTGGTGAGAGAACTGGGAGAGCTACTGAGAGCTCTTTGTATTAAGGTATCACTCTCTCTTTGTTTTGCAAAGTTACTATCTCTTTGTTACAGTAAAGCATATACTCCTCAGCTTTTCTCATGCAGATAAGAGTAAATTGCAATTCTAGCCTTGAAGCAAGAAAAAAAATTCAAACTCTTGTAACCTCAAATATTTTCTACCCATGCGCAATGAATTAATACATATAAGCCTATCCGCCCCGCATACTTAAGTAGTTAATTATAATACACATGCGACGCATGATTTGACGTATTCACATACATGTTTGTATGAATCGGAAATGAGTTGTAAAAGTTCCTCCTTCTGCACACGTGGTCAGGAGAGAGGGGATAAAGCCAGCTGGGCAGTTTCCCTCGGGGGCAGCAGAGTGTTTGATCTTTTGTCTCTCTCTCTGACCCTATTTGCAAATATATACCTTTTGTGTTGCTAATAGAGTGTGTCTGTGGCTGAAGGTTTTTTTTCGCTTCCCGAGAAACGAACCGCGATTTTTACATCATAGGGAGGCTGCCCTTGATCTTTGGATTTAGATATGGTCTGGTTAGATCCTACTGAACCCTGCGATTCATAGACCCCTTGGTGTATCACGTTATGGTGTATAGTTCCCAAGTCTCTCAGCCTTATGGGCTATATGCATGGCTCCAACTGCCCCTTTACCACACCTCAAACCTCACAGATGGTACTGGCGTCATCTTGCCTAGGCCTCATTATAAAATTTAGCCCCTTGTCCTCACTGGGCTCTCCGCAGCCCCATCACTGTGCCCTCTCTGGCACTAGGGTTTGTGCTCCCCAAATGCTGCACCCTCTCTGGTGCTGGGGTCTGTGGCCCCCTCCAAATGCTGCACCTTCTCTGGCTCCAGGGTCCCCAGTGAGGCCTCCTCCTTCCCCAAATAGCCTCACCCAAACCACCGGTGTTATCTGACAACAAGCAAGCAACAGCAATCAAACAAAAGTCTCTGGGCTATAAATATAACAAAGTGCAAGGCATGCTCTGCCCCTTTAAAAGAATAAAACTCCTTCTCTAATACTGGGTGCATGTAGACAAGGGTACCTTATAGAGTACTGGTGCTCCATTAGCCCTAAGGGTGGTGTATCCAATAGCTATAGCGTCTCTGAGCCCTTCCTTCCTGAAGGCTCCTTCCCCTTTGGCTGCAAGCAGGGAACTGAACTGCCTGGTCCCAGCCCTAGGATTTCTATGGGCCGAGGGCCCTGCCTCTTCCGGCCAGCTAACCAGATGCACGTGCAGCCAGTTTCCTCATTAGCCAGTTGCCATAGCAACCTGCACCTGGGCTCTTATCTGGCACTTTGTGTTCCCTCCCCAGGCAATCTCTGCTCTAATAGGAGCAGGCACCTTAGTGCCCTGTGACAAATTATCACAATAACTTCAGATACACAGGAAACAACAAGCTTGAGCCCAATAAGTCACTCTTGCCAAAAGCCTGAATGTTCTTTTTATAGACTTCAAAAAGCTGAAGCACCAAGAAAAACAATCAAGCAAATACTGCTTCATCAGTTCCCAAAAGAGAGTCCGAAATGAACACTAATTTACCAAAAGTGCATGGATACAGGCATGCAAACCATAAGAACAGACAATTAGCTTTGTGACTAAGAACAAAGCCCCTTGTACTGATGTTCCATGTTAGCAGCACAACGTGCAAACATACTTGTTGTCCTGAGGGGAAACTACATTTTGACATGGCTGATTGACTTATATCATTAGTGTTCTCTAGAGGGAAAATATTGGGTAAACACATATTTGACAATTAAAAAAAAACAAACAACAAAAAAAACCCCAAACACCACACAACACAAAATTGGTGAATTTCTTATATCAATAACCAATCTCCTTTGCTCAGAAATCAATTGCTATTTACTTTGTATTTGCTCTCCTACTTAGTTTAGAATATTATAACATATCTTCAAGACTCAAAGGCCTATCAAAGTGAGGTAAATCCTTCACCTGAATCATCCCTACAAAAGGATAATGATAGCACTTGCAAATGTCATTGTGGAAATCCAGAGAATTTTCTCATTTCCTATTTATTAAATTATTTCTTGCTAAAATTTATTTTAAGACTCCATTAATAATTTATAAAAAGTCGATGAGTAATAGATTTCTTATTACTTTTTAAGCACTTGTTATAGAATTCAAGAGGTTAATAAAGCACTTCATACCATAGTCTATATACACCTATGGCACCTACTGATGTGTGTATAACCACTTCTAATATCTGTAACATGCTTATCAATAATGTGTTAGGCCTTTAAAAGTGGAAAACTAGTAGTAAGTGTCATAGCATTGCCTCCAAGTTCTCTTTTATGCCATTCGTATACGCAGCTATGACTGTAAACCTTCAGGTTCTTCATTTTACTGAGCCAGCATTTTCAGGAAGAAAAAAAAAACTCTTTTAAATTTTCCCTGAAGAAATGTTCATAATGCCTGCATGCAAGGTGTTCACAAGGTCTTCAGTGGTATGGATTCTGACACCCATGGAAACTATTTATTATAATAAACTCCATTGTAATGAGTGCCTAAAGGGAGAAGGCCCCTAAATTTAGTCTGAATTTTAACACTAGATATGAGCAGCCTAAGGTATCTCACTTTTGTATTAATTATTTTAGTAGAAAAAAGTGAATCTACAGAACTGAAACCACTGACATCTGTGAGTTTTCTAAACGAATGAAGTTCATTATTTAAATCTAAATGTATAGGTTTCCTGGTTTTTCATTTGCTTTTCAGTCATCTTTAGTTTACAGGTTTAGTCCAATGAATCTTCAGATCATCTCCTCCCTACTGATGTTAATTAGAGAATGAGTAAATATAATATCATAAAAACAATTTTTCTTGTCACCCTACATTGCCATAGTGAAGCATTACATCACTGTATGGCATGCTATGGTGACGTAGCAATCACAGTGAAAACTAACTGTGCACTATGCACATGGCACAGTACGGGTGGTTACTGCATCATGCTTTAGTACAAGCAACCCTCACATTCCCATGATCCCTGCAAATGGCAAAACCTGTGAATAGGGTTCATGAAACTGCGTTCATGAGTGCAGGCCATGTTCATGAACACAGTGCCCCTGGTGGCTGGGGGGGAGGGATGGCTTTAACGGCAATGGTGGGAGCCCGATGGCAGCTGCAGGAGCCTGGCAGTGGGATCCCAGTGACAGCAAGCATGGAGCTCCCAAGGAGCTCCGGTAAGTGTTTAAAGTGCATTTAAAATGCAGGTTCAGCATTCGCAAATATTTGAAACTGTGAATGCTGAACACCTGAATACTGAGGGCTTCCTGTAATTCTTTTTCAACTGTTGCCATACAATGGCATGTAGACATGCTCACATTGAGCTATATTCTTCAGTCAAGTATCAGTAAGTATGAGGCTCTGTGGCTTCAAGCCACTTTTAAGTCCCTTGATGCATTTTTGGTCTTGTACTAGCCCCCAAAAGTATTTAAGCTGTTCTAGAAAATTGACAAATTTTATTCAAAGGTTTATTCAGCTGTGGCTTGTTATCTGAAATATGCCCCTATCCCAAGCCGAGTGGTTAAAATGGCTACCAAAAAAAAAAAATAAAATAAAAATTAAAAGAGCCAGAATAAAACTTAAAAGTTAGGGTCATGAATTCCATAGAAACTGTATGTATTCTCATGTCCCTCCCCTCAGAGGCACTCCCACATTGAGATTCCAGGACGAGCACTTCAGCAAGTAGAACGAAATGGCTCAGGAGGGTTCTTGCAATGACCTTTCTTGCGGCAGAGAGCAAGGCAATCTCTTTGTAATTTCGACAGTCAGATCAGTCTCCTTTTTTGAAGATTGTCATGGCATCCCTGAGGTCATCTGAGAATTCCTCATAACTCCAGATCCTTATAGTAAGAGTATAATGTGAACTCCTTTTCCCCCTGCTTGAAGATTTTGGCAGGGATTCCATCTGCTCCAGATGCCTCACTGTTCTTCATCTACTTGAAGGCTTTACTCACCTCATCAAAATCTCAGAATCCCTGTAAACCATTCTCAATTCCATTATGCAACACTCAGAGACACTCTCATCAACAACAGAGTCTCAATTGATAAGGTTTTCAAAATGTTTCTTCCAACAGATGCCAATGGCTCCCCTTTTCTTGATCAGGTCTTTTCCATCCTTCAGTCGGAAGCAATTTGGTCCCTGAGTGCTTGGAACATAGATGGCTTTATTGGCACTAAGGCCTTGCGCTTGTAGTTGATCAACAGTATAAAAGCCTTAACTCAGCAGCAGCTGGGAATGGGTTAAACCAGTAGCTATTGGCCATATAGCAGGAAATGGGGAGTGAGGCTGAGGAGAGGAATCCTTCTGCGTGAAGCCAGTGCAGGAGCCTCCAGTCCCTGCAGAAATTTATTTTGTATTTAATATACACACCACAATTTTCCATCTCTATTTTTCTCTTCCTGCATCACCAGATCCACGAAAATTTCAGGAATCTGTAAAGAAGGCCAGCATATCTGTAGACGTAGCAGCTCATCTATTCTCCTTTGGCCCTCCCCTTCATTTGTAGATTGGGTTTCATCATTAAATTTGTTGTCAGAGGATCCCAAGCTCTGACTAAACCCTGTTCCTTTTACTGATGGGTCACAAATCAGGAAATGTGACTTTCAATACCCTGTTAACATAGGCTTCTTCTATCTGTGAATTTTGAATTTGTGAAAAATAGTATCTTATGTTATCTGTTTTCAAAATGATAAAATAGAGAATAAAAAAAATATTCTGATCAGATGTGTCACAAATGGGCTCTCTAGCCCAGATCAGCCCTGCCAGCTCCCATTTACCTAAATTGGGTTCCCAATGCCCCTCTACTGGCTGCCCATATTGGTCTGAGCCAGCCCCCACAGCCTGGAACAGGTCCATGTGATCCCTGATCAGGTGTGCATCAGGTCTCTTCCAGCCCCAGTCGGATCCCCACATTAACCCCCACCATCTCAGATTGAGCCTGCTGTCCCCCCACCTTGCTGGATCAGGGATGCTGGAGTATCACTCATCTTAGTCCTGTGGAGCATTCTAACATGACTGCAACACAAGCTGCCTAAAATAACTTAAAGATAATCCTATCTGGAACAGGTCTCTCAAAAAAAGCCTCAGAGGGCACTTAGCTACCTTTTCCCTATCCTAAGATGCAGACACTAGGGCTCTGCAAAATTTTGCCGGTTGTTTCATTTTGAAGCTGTTTTGACGTATTTCAAGCTCAAAACAGCAAAATCGAAATGAAACAAAAGGCTTTGAAACAGCTTCAAAATGAAATGAGGGCACTGGAAATGTTTTTAAAAAAAATGTCAAAGCTTTTCAAGTTTTGAAGCCAGGCTTACTTGGCTTCAGCACTGGTCCCAGGTGGCAGCAGCAGCGACAGCAGCAACCACTTCTCACCCAGCATGCAGATCTGGAGGCCTGCACCCCCGGGGAGGGCTGTGAGGCTGTGGCGGACTCCTCCCAGGAGTGCTAGCCCATGGATCTGTGCACTGGATGAGAGGACACTGCCACTGCTGCCTGAGACTGGCAGCAGAAATAATCTTCCCTGGCACTGGGCTCAGGCTGTGCCCATCACTTGTCCCAGCGGGCAGAGGCAGCCTCTCACCTGGTGTGCAGATCCAGGGGCTTGCACCCCAGGAGGAGTCTGACACAGCCCAGCAGCACTCCCCGGGGTGTGACCACCCCAGATCTGTGCCCCAGATGAGAGGGGGCTGCCTCTGCTACCTGGGACCTGTGCTGGGCACAGGCTGCACTGGAAGACTGCTGCTGCCACCTGTCCCAGCGGGCAGTGGCAGCCGCCTCCCATTCAGAGCATAGAACCTGCAGCTCACATCCCTGGGAGGCTGCTGGGCTCTGCTGGACTTCCCCCAATGGGTGTGAGCCCCCAGATCTGCCAGCAGCAATCTTCTCTGCTGAAATGAAACAAAGCAATGAAATTAAAACTGTCCCTTTGAAATGTTGAAACAGACGTTGAAATGATACGGTGTTTCAGACAGCCTTAGTGGACACTCCTGTTTAAGAGCCCTTAATACATCTGAAAGGTAATGTGTAACAGTACCCTAGGCCACAAACCTCTTAACTTTATTTGTGTCTCCTCACCCTACATATCTTTGTCCTGGTTGCCAATCAGCCAGCCTTAAAAGGAAAGTTAAAGGCACTATTTTGTAATTTTTAGTTTATGGCATGATGATTCATGTACTGGACATGGAAAGTCAGAACGAGTCATGTTTAAGCCAGCTTCATTTAAGAAGTGTCTAAATCATGCTTCCCAGGCAAGTGCCCTAAGCACTCAGCTACTAAAGCTAAAATATTAAAATATAGCTATATTATAGCTATAGCTAAAATATAGCTATAGTCTTCCCAGAGAACTAAACAATATCAATTGGTTAGAAAATTAAAGTATTTATAAGTGATTAAAGTATCAACCCTAAACTTTGTAGAAACAGTAATAGAATCTGGAGAAGGAAAAACAGGATACTTAGGTTACAGAGGATGCATCTATATGACATGCTACTGCTCAGTACCATCAGGAAAAAATATGTGGCTATGGTACTGCACAGTAAGCACTAAATCAATGTGCAGTAACAACCGTACAATCTGCTGCTCATGTAGACACATCCAGTGAGTAGAGAACATTTCTACTTAAGGTAACCTTTTGCTTTCATATGTATTACATATGCTGAACTACTGCATATATTTTTTTAAAATATTTCTATTGTACCCACTTGTAACAGGTTGCCCTCCCCAGTGCCATCTTCCCCGTTATCTGCACCTTACACGGGGCGTCCTTAGAGTCCCCTTTAAGGTTCTTGTGTCCTGCCCTCTACTCTCCTGCCATGTCTTGATGGAAATTATTATACTGATGTTCTTGTAAGTGGGAGACTACCTATTGTATTTTGTATTTTGGGGTCTTCTGCCTCCATAGGCCTTGACCCCTGTCTTTCTCTAACTAGGCCTCCCTATCTAAACCCATCAAACAGGGTTTGACTCCATGGCTCTAGCCTTTTATTTTCTTGTCTTGAGGCTTGTGGACCTCCTTTCTGCTCCAGGCTGGAGTCCACCCTCCCTGGCCACCAGTCCCACAGCCAGGGGTTTGCAAGTTCAAGGCCAGGAACAGCCCCGTACCCATACTGTCCTGGTCCAAAGAAAAACAAAAACTGCACCTCAGGTGCACCAGACCACCCTGGCCATTTAGGATTGTGCCCTCTAGCACTGGGGTCAGTACACCCCTAAAATCATGTCCCCACACAGGCACTGGGGCTTATGTACCACAATTACTACTCCTTCTCTGGTGCTGGGATCAGTGCACCCCAAAATCCTGCACCCACACTGGCACCAGTTCCCCACACTGTAGTGGGGTCCCAGTGAGGCCTCTTTCTTCCCCATTAGCCTTGCTCAGACCATCAGAGTTATTCAATAACAACAACAAAAAAATGAACAGTCCTTTCCCCGGGCAATAACAGCCACCAAGAGAAATGTGATTAAAGAAGGCAGCATGCCGGCTTACATTTACACAGGTTCATGCTTCAGCTCCCCACTGTCAGCTACAGTCCTTCCTCTGGGGTGGCTGCCATCTCTCTGGAGAACCTCCATAGTTCCCCTCCTCTAGCCTTTGGACCACTCACCAAGCCTCTCCATGGAGCTCTAGGACACACACCTTCCCCTTTAGCTGCTCACCCCTACTGCTGCTCAGCCCAGGGATTTTATAGTCCTGGCCCGTCCCTTCCAGTCAGCTAACTAGCTGGCCAGGCTCAGCTGTTAACCCCCACCTTACTGGCACTCTGTGCCCAGAAAGTTATGGCTTTAAAGGGGCTGACCTTTTTTTGGGTGACAGTTACACCACTACATTTCTGCTTTTTTTTGTTTTGTTTTATTTTCTATGCAAATACCATGTTTTTCATTCATTTAACATGCTCTTCTATCCTTTGTTCCTGTTATTTTTGCATTTAGATAAGCTATTTTTCATTTGTATTTTAATGAAGTGAGAATCTAATGATATACTAGAGAAAACCACTTATTTGTACTAACAATTTACTTTGCACAATTTCAGTGAGTAGCCTCTTTGTTTTCCCTGGTGTTTTCAAAACCTGCCTCTTGAAAACAAAAATAATAATTAAACATTTTAAAAATAATTACATCTGTTGTTGCCAATAACAACCCATTTCTTGAGGGTTATCTATAACTATAATTAAGTTTAAAGAAAAGGGCTTTAGCTAAACAGCTGGCAAAAAAGTCAAATGATCCCTTAAAAAGTCTGACAACCCTTGTACTTTATGTATCCCTTTGCCATTTGACACATTCTGCCATTTCTAGTGGAATTGCCCATTTTGTAGACATAAAATAACACCAGAAATAGTACAATTATTCAAAATGATAGGCACTGAAAAATACACCCACTACATATGTCAACTCCATTGCATAATTTCAGTGTAATACGTTGAGTAACTGTCATTATTTAACCCTATATAACAATTATCAATAACCTGATTCTCTCCCAGAGACCTGAGAAAAGTTATTGTTGTACCAGAAAGCTTGTTTCTGTCCATCCCAACTATACAGATGGTCTCACTTTTTTTTCTGGACCATCATGGCTACAGTATCATTACACCACTATCCCAATAATCATTTCAATATTTTACAAAACAAAGGAAAAAAATCTGTGAGGAATCTGCTGAGTGTAAATCTGGTAAATGTCTCTACAATAAGAACTATAATACAAGTACAAAAATGCATGGCTTTAGTAGCATTTGCATTTGACTTGTGTTTTAAATTTATGTCTAAGTCCTCCACTCTTGCTTATACCTTTGCACTTCCTGACCATCAATTAAGTTCACTGTCAAACATCTGCTCTAAAACGTTTTTGAAACTTCATCTTTATCATGCATTACCATTACTTGAGAGATCCAGATTTTATAAATATTACTGAAAGTGAGCAGTATCTCAGTGATATATGCACAGCTATTTATAAAAGGAGAAATTAGAATGCTGAGTGAATACTGTCAGAAATTGCCACATCATGAGATAACATTAAAACCTGCCTGTTTGATATTTTATTTTATGCAAACATTTCTGTTATGCACCCTCAAGATCTAATGTAAGTGCTCTTCTCATCACATTCTTAGTGATATTGTATATTGATAGTGATGTGTTAAATTATGTTGTCTTCATAAAAGATTATGAGTTTAAAATTATAAATTAAATTAATAATTATTTTTCAGTATTAGGAAAGAATAAACCATTAGCTAATGAGACCTTTTACATTATTTTGTGATTTTGTAATAAACACTACAGGAGAGAACCTTCAGCCCTTTTTATAACCCCCACCCTCCCCGTTCTATCACAAGAAGATAACTTATTTGAGGGAAAAATTAGAGTAATCTAAGTCTGGTTACAGAAACAACTGAAATGTTCTAAAGACCTAGGGAGGGGTGTAAAGGAAGTTTACCAGATAGTATTTGTCAAAAGGCAAAGTTCACAATGTCTCATAACTTCTTCAGTTTTAAGTCAATTCATTATCTCTAGATAAGGTCTATGAAGCTCTGTTATACTCAGATTTATCTGAACGAGTCTACCAGAGAGTATTCTGGTGATTATTAACAATGACATCACACAACAAGTTATTGATCCAAAAATAAAGTTAATTCCTAACTCTACAGAAAGGACCAAAGAACATTTTCCATTCTATTTGAGAAGTGAGCAATAGTTAGGAAATACTGCTGACTGCAAAATAAAACATTGGTAGCCTTGATTTTATGGTGTTTTTTATAATATAGTGGTTTTAAAATGCTACAATCCTTAGTTTCCTCCATGATTCAGTAAGAGAAACAAATATTCTTTGAATTCAGAAATTTAAAGAAAGTTTAGGATGTTTTTTAAATTTAGATCCATTACAAGCAGATGGACATTGTTAGTTCTTTCTGATCTATGTTCTCTCTAGTCCCCCTGTGAATTTTCCATAGTAATCTTATGGCTGTTTCTGAATATCCTATAATGATATAGAGAGTCCATAGCTTTCTGCAGGGGAAAGTGGACCTGATGGCATTTCATAAAAATATAGAAAAGGAGGGCTGGAAGGAGCATTAGAAGATCATCTAATCCAACCCCCCGCAAAAGGCAGAATCATCATCTAAACATCCGAGATAAGTGTTTCTCTAAATTGCTCTTAAAAAACTTTGGCAGCAAACTGAGTATGTCTGCATGTGTTTAGAGCTCACCTAAATTTAATGTGCTTTTACTTAAGTAAAGACTCTGGGCATATATCATGCTGGCCAGCCACGGAGCAAATAGTGCTCATTGAACATATGGAGCTCCCAGCAGGGGCTCCACTGACTAGCTGGTGAGCTGTGAGAGCTCACTAGCATCCAGAATCACAGTGGGAGTTGTCACCACACCCTCTTTACACATGAGTGTGGCACATGTATAATGATCTCTCTGAATCAGGTGTACCCAATTTATGTTGATGGAGTCCTAGATTTGTACATAACTCCAGTGAAATAAATGGGATTTTTGCCATAGCATTCATTAGAACCAAAATTTCACCTGTAGGATCAGATTATCCTGGGAAGCACAGTTAAGAAGATCTCATTAAAAAGTTGCTCTCCCAACAAGTGAACTCTACATGCATTAATATCCTATAAACAGGCCTCTGTGTGCTGGTAGCTGTCAGTGCACACTATGGCCCAAAATGTTCAGAAAAGTCAAAGAAAGGTCATAAAAGAGACTGTAATGGTAAAAGCCAGTAACAATTTAGTATGTAAAGAACATAACATAATAGCTTTAAGCAGTTGGCAATCTTTAACAGATAAGCCAAAAATATCAGTGCATCTGCTGCTTGTAGAAAAAGAGAGCATGATTACTTAGAGGTCATGGCATACTGACAGTTGGTGGCTACATGAAGTGACTGAGAGAGAAGTACAAATCAGAGGTCTAGGTCATTTATTCTCAGTGAACAGTGAAACAAATTTACCCTTTGTGTAAATTACACAGAGAAGATGTTTCATATTTCCAGGTAATGGACTATTTTCTAGAAGCAGAATCACAGACAATCAATGACTGTACCTGGTGACTTTATTGAAAATGCCAAACAACCAACCCTATCGCAGGAGTCCTAGTACAAATAAGAATATATAGCTCAATTGTACCCACAGTTTTGAAGATATGGCCCCAAAGTATCTATACCAAATATCTTATGCATGGAAAGGGACTAGGGCAAGTTACCAGGGGCACTGAGAAAGAACATAAGAGAAAAGTAGTAAGTGGTAGCATTATAGAAATCATATATATGTGGCAAAAATAGAATAGTGAGGAAATTCTATGAAAAAATAGGGTTGGATCCAACCTATTGCAACTGTGCATCCAGTTTAGGATACTGCTTTGATAAGGTCATAAATGTGAGCATCTTGATTTATTTACAGTCCATCCTGTCTTTCCATTTACTTTAAAGCATGATGAAAACCTTGCATTGTGAACCCACATGTATCTGATATGCATGTACACTAGGGCTGTGCGAAGCTTTGGTCCCTGATTTGATTCAGAGATTTGGCCCAATTCAGTCACTGAATCTCTGAATCCAAATCAAATCAGGAGACCCTTTAATTTTTCTGAATTGAATTGAAGAGATTAAAGGGTTTCCTTTCCTGCCCAGGGCAGGGGGTCAGACTTGATGTAGTAGGCCCCTTCCAACCTTAATAACTATGAAACTATGAAACTGTGGAACCCTCCAAATTGATTCAGAGAGATTTGGAAAGATTTGCTGATTCGGATATAGACACAGTTTTAAATGTTTTTCTACATACATCAAGGTACCAGGCAGCTTGTGGATTTTGTAATGGTGGGGTGGATGGAGCATCCCAAAGGAATGTGGGGGGCTTCCTAGTGAGCTTGGCAACAGACCCAGAAGTGGACCAGAAGCACTTCCGGTCCACTTCCAGGTCCATTGGGGAATGTGCTGGGGATCCCCTCAGACCTCCCCAGTGGACCTGTACTTGACAACTGGTGCCTCCTGGGTCTGGGGGATGCCTGGGGTCCTCCTGTGGCCTATCACTGAGCCAGAGAAACATGGGGGAACATGGGGGTCCCCCTGTGCACTTGGCGGTGGACACATAAGTGGACCGGAAGTACTTCTAGTCCACTTCCAGGTTTGAGGCCGAGCATGCAGGGGGGCCCCGTCATGCTCCTGCGGGACACTCCATCTGCCCCAGCATCACACGAGCCATGCCTGGTACACTGAGGAATGTAGAAAAAACATTTAAAGCTACATCTATGGCTGAATCACTGATTTTTTGAATCAGCATTGAATCTTCTCATTCAGATTCTGCTGAACTGAATCGAAGTGGGGACAGTAATCTGAATCAGCTAATTGAATCACTGTCCCTGATTTGGGCTGAATCAGAATCAAATAGACCCTGCATTGTAATATCCACATGCCCCAGCCAGCCCTGGACACCTTCTGCACATGTGTTGCAGTACACATGTATATCATAGTATAGTACTTGTGTCAGTCAGTACTATAGTATGGCAGAGCTAATCAGTTCTACTCCCACCTAATAGCACCCCAATAAATATGTATAGACGGTGACACTTTATTGTGGCGCTAATTAGTCAATTCTCCAGGAAAGCACATGTGTAGATTCCCCCCATGTGGAGCACATTACTTCCAAGCCCAGATTAAGATGTTAAACACATTTGTTAAAAGCAGCAATACTCATTCACTGAAGCTGCTTAGCCCCCAGGAACAACACACAAAAATTCTTTTAATTTTACAATTAACAGAGCTCTCCTTGAAAGCAATATTACCCACATAGTTAGAACACATTCAGCAGAGTGCATCTGGTGTTTAAAGAAGGATGAAAACACTGTTAGCAGACACTGGTATGCTTGATCATGACTCAGTAATTAGATTTATCTTAATGAGATGCTCACAACAGCACTGCTGATATATAATTTGAATTTGGCAACAAAGATGGAGGTGGCTGGATGCACAGTTGCAAATTCAAATGACAAAGTCACTGTGATTATATGAGTCTTATTGAAGTTCAAAGTAAAAATAATGTAACAATATTAAACTCTGCATTTGATACTAGCTAGATTTGGAAAAGCTACAATGTTAATAGGCTCTCCAGTATTTTGTATCACTGGACATAGGATTTTTTTCGAAGAACTCTTGAAAATGTTTTTTAAAAACAGGCAATTTCCCCAATCTCTTTGTCCTTTAAGAATAGTACAAAACTTCTTTCAAACAGATTGGCAAGAACATCTACATATTTCCCAGGGCTGTGTGAAGAAGCACTGTTTCTTTTCAACTTCCGTTTCACTGTTTCAATGGGACAGTGTTTCATTTCAAGTTTTGTTTCATTTTGAAGCATTGTTCTGTGTTTTTTCATCAAAACCGTTTCGCTATTTCAAATCTTGTTCCGATGTTTCACCCATAGTCTATAATGGGGAATCATGAAAATGCCTATAACTTTGTCATTTCTTGCCCAAAGTGCATGCAAACAATAGGAAAAGTAGCCCCTGTTAAGGCCACAAAGCTTGTCAAGTTTCCAGGAGGTAGGTGCAGGAGTTTCTGGGAAACTGCACCTCAAAATCTTGAAAGCAAAACTCACGTCACTAGTAAGTATGATGGTACAGGATCATGAAAACAGCAGGTATGGTAGCCCTTTCTGAGGCCACAAAGTCTGCCAACTTCCAAGGAGATAGGTGCAGGGGTTTCTGGGAAACTGCACCTTAAGCTGCTGACAAGCAAACTTGTGACGTGTGCTTTGCATGTGTTAAAGTGTGCCCTCACTGGCACTGGGGCCTCTACACGACATGGCAGGGTGCCCCAAAGTGGTATCCTCCTCCCCTACAAATAACCTGTTGTTATTTAAAGTAATCCACTACTTTAAATAACAAGGTAAGTAAGCAGCACAGTAGCACTAGCATCTCAAGCAGCCAAACTGTGACAGAGCCTTACTTTCCTTTCCTGCAGAAGCTTCTTCTCCAGCAGCTGCCAGAGAACTCTCCCTGCCAGCCCCAGCCCTGGGGCTTAGATGTGCCCAGGGCCCTGCATCCTTCTTGTCAGCTGGTTGGGGACAGGGATCTAAGGGTGTAAGTTGTAGCCATGCTGATCTAAGGACATGGCACTGGCAGACAAGGTTCTCTGGGTCAATCTGGTATCTTTTAGTAGAGCAACTGAACAGTTGGATAAATATGTCTTAGCAAGCTTTTGGGTTGAAAAACCCTTTGTCAGCCTGTCCCTCACTGATGCCTCCATTTCTATTTTCACTGTCTGGCTTTCTTGCCTGCATTGCATGCCAGGGCAGCCTCTGGATTCTTTACTATTCCTGCCATCTAGGAACAGCTAATCTGGAGCCTCACAACTCCACCGCAACCATCATCTGTACCTGGAACTTCAGGAATGGGAGGTTCACTTCAGGAACACCAAGATCAAATGATCACAAACACCTCCATGACCATTTCAGGCTGGACATAAGGAAGAATTTCTTTACTGTCCGAGCCCCCAAGGTCTGGAATAGACTGCCGCTGGAGGTGGTTCATGCACCCACATTGAACACCTTCAGGAGACATTTGGATGTTTATCTTGCTGGGATCCTATGACCCCTGCTGACTTCCTGCCTCTGGGGCAGGGGGCTGGACTTGATAATCTTCTGAGGTCCCTTCCAGCCCTAATGTCTATGAAATCTATGAAATCTGCTTCACCAAACCAGGATCCAAGGAGGTGCAGTGGGGTGTCACTACATCACCAGTAATGCTGAACACCCTCTCACTTAGAACACTGGTTGGTGGACAGGGCAGATGTTCCTAAGCAACTGTGGCCAGATCCAGCCACATCTGGCTGTGGCTTGCCAAGTAGGCCAAGGGGTTGCACTGCAGCGGCTCCACATCTTGACGAGATAAGAAGCCACCAAGGCCTGAGTGCCACCTGCCTGATGGTGGGGTCTGGTGCCTCTGGACCCCACCATGAAAGCCATGTCCTTGGCCCACATTGGCAGCACCTGTGGTGGAGGAGGAGCCTGGCTGGTGGATGGCATGCTGGCATGGGACAATGAAATCTATGAAATCTGCTTCACCAAACCAGGATCCAAGGAGGTGCAGTGGGGTGTCACTACATCACCAGTAATGCTGAACACCCTCTCACTTAGAACACTGGTTGGTGGACAGGGCAGGTGTTCCTAAGCAACTGTGGCCAGATCCAGCCACATCTGGCTGTGGCTTGCCAAGTAGGCCAAGGGGTCGCACACAGCCAGATGTGGCTATTCCACATCCCCCCACCTCCACCGTTCTGCCTTTCTGACTCCCTTCACCAGCACCTCTGTCCACTGATTTAGGCTTTGGCTGCTGCATACGCTTCCCTTCACTCTCAGGTCACACATAGTGGCCGGCATGTAGAACTTACTGGACCACAAGGGATCAAGCCATTTCCTGATATCCTCTGTCATCTGCCTCACTACTGCCTGAATGTCTGATGACAGTGGCTTGCCCCAGCCAAGAACTTTGATCCCCTGGAACTTTTCCATTTGGCTCTGAAGTTCCCTCACTACAGGGATCACCTAGCTAAGGAGGGCATCACCAGCGCTGAGGGTGTTGGTGGCATGGAGGAAGAATTTGAGGACCACCAAGATCTGAGAGATGGTATCCCACCCAGTTCTGTTAAGGGGGCCACCGATCCCAATCTCCGTGAGCAAGGCCATCTCATGGATAGCCTTCTGTTACTCCACCAGCTTCTTGAGCATCAGGTATGTGGAGTTCCACTAAGTCTCCACATCCTGCATGATTTTGTGCTGTAGGATGTTCAGCTCTGCCTGTTTGTTCCACAGCATCTTTCCCTCCCTGATGCTTCAGTGGAAGTAGCTTGGCACCTTCCTGTATTATGAAATGAGCTTGCTGGTGCTTCTGGTGCTGCTGGTGCTGTCACCAGCAGCCCTGTCCCCCTCCAAGGCATCCCTGACAATGAGGTGGAACTTGTGCCTGCCCAATGAACGACCCCTTCACCAAGTGGTTCATCACCTCCATGATTTCAGTTACCACGTGGGACTCATCCCTCACCTCGGCTTGAAGGAGAGCCCACCAATGGCCTAACCTGTTGCACCAGTGTCTTGTGAGGCAGAGGTATCATGATCTCCACCCCAGCTGCTCCAGAAGGCCAAAATGAAACTTAAGGCCACCTGCACACCTGCCTTGTGCAGCTCCTCCCTTAAGGACTCCCTGCTAGCCTCATACAGGGAGGGCATCATTGTCCTGCTGAAGGTGGTGCATGCAGGCACTTGGTATAATGAGGCCATGAGTTCCATGAGCTGCCTGAACCCTGGCAGCTCAACCAAGGGTAAGGGTTGCTCATCCACAGCAAACATCTCCCCAATGCTCTGGGTGGCTCGTATTTGCAATGCATCTCCCTTTCTGTCCACCTTTCCCCCACTGTTCAAGGGTGGCCTACCTCCACTTTGGGGGATGGGGGCTTTGGAGTGAGAGGGGGACTTCCCTTTGGGCATGCTCCCACTGGTGCCAAGCTGAAGAGGAGCAAGGGAAAGGGGGTGGTGCTTGTAGAGATGCATCAGCATCCCCGTGGTGTCCATGTTTTGTTCCCTTGCCCCGGGTGGTTTTGGCTTGGCAGTGCAGGCAGATAGCATATGTGGGATCATCTGCCAGCTTAAAATGATCCCAGACGACACTACTTGCTTGCTTCTAGTGTGCAGGTGCATGTGTGGATGCTGATGCACTTTCCCTCTCCTCAGCAGGCAGAGGCACAGCAAGAGGAGGAGTGGACTCAGCTGAGCCACTTGCCTCTGCAACCTCTACATCAACCTCCTCCAAAGTGCCTCCTGGGGAAGGGGAACTCTAGGGGAACCTTGAAGAGTGTCAAGCACAAACTCAACTGATTTTTCCTCCTTCCCCAGTATTTCCCTTGCTAGGGCACTGAGATCCAGATCCAGTGCCAGCTCTTCCTCAGGCACTGAAAGGTTCAGCATGGGAAGTGAAATGGGGGTGGAGAAGACTGTCATGCTGGTGCTGCTGCTTGTTGTCATGGTGGTAGTGTGTGGGGGGGTTATGGCTGGTGCTCTTGGAGGAGATGCAGACTCAGGCACAGGCAGTGGCACTGGCACTGCTCCCCTCTCCTTGCTGCCTGTACTACAGGAAGCCTCATGCCTGCTTGTTGTACCAAAGAGGCTGCATCTTACTATGGGGAGTAGGGAACTTAGAGCTCTCCCTCCACCCCTTCTTCTGCCTTTCCCTGAAGGCTTGCCAATTGCCTTTCCACCATGCTTTATGGTGTGTTTCATAGTGTTTTTGCCTAGGTGTGCTGGAAAATCTGTGTGTGCTTTTGTTATCTGATTTATGTAATAAGTAGATAACTGCATGTATTATAATTATCAAAACAAGAACAGTCAGCAAAATTTCTCACAGCCCTAATATTTCCTGTTGTCATAGTCACTGAAAATGAAGCAGACAGTAGTAAATAAACAGCACTGTGCTTCTGGTTTAGACAATTAATCTTATGCCTTTTAATTGTAGATTACTTTCTAATATCTTATATTTTATACCTGAAGCCACTGCATGTGTGTCACATCTCACTTCTGATCAATGCTGGTCTTAACAATCAATCTTGGTTTAGAAAAGCAGAACAACAGGTTTGTAAATGACCTCATAAGTAGATGTTCTTGCCATACTGAGATTTATTTATTAACACTGGATACTTTTGCCACACTTGTCATTATTAATCATTAAGTCTTGTTAGGCAGACTGAGCTATCATTTTGGGCTCACCTCTGTTGATCTTAGATGGCTTGAATGGCACTTATCTGATTCATCATTCACCACATAGTTTAACAGTTCCCATTTGAATCCCTTTATAATTCTTGTAAGTGCCTCAGCTAGGTTCCCTTTTATTCTCTCAGTACATGATTTCATTAGCAGTTATTATGACATGTTATGGTCTCAGATAGCATTGTCATGCAGACAATGTACCATTTCACAGTTTTGCTGATATCTTCCTTGACATCCTGATCCCACCTCGACTTTCAGAGAACATCTGTTTGATATACAATAGTAATGAATGCTAATATTTTGATCTAGCGTGATTCTAAAACAGATTTTGCAGCTGTTGACAATGATGTGGCTTATGTTTGACACCAAATAAACTATGTGAAAATGTCACCCCTAATGTGGAGCTGATAAAATGCAGCTTTTCCCATAGGAAATTACTTTTCTCTAGAGCAACTTAAGGCAACTTAAACAAATCAGATAGTTTATACTGACTAACAAAATGCTTCCTACTTTGCAAAGCAGAACATTTAAAAAAACTAAACAATAACTACTAAATCATAAAAAGTGACTACATCCAACTGGGCTACTGGCACTATATATGGAGTCTAGATTATATTGATTATCATTTTAATTTACCCAAGCATACACTTTTATAAGACATCAATATTATGATGGAAATTCTCTACTTCCTTCTTTCGTCTCTCCCAGCTTGTGAGAATCAATTATACCATTCCCTTTTTAACTTTATAATTAACGTTATGAATAGGTTCTAACAAATCCACTTTTTGGAATTTGCCTTAACATAAAGAGCAACAAAAATATATTAGTTAAATACTGACTGGAAATATAAATATGTAAGATAAAACAACCCCGATTAAGTTATTTGTATTACCACAGGTATAGGCTGGAGTCATAAACCAGATTTTCATTATGGCAGGTACTTTGCAAACACAACAAAAAAAGCTTGCACATCAACTTTTACAATTCTATTGCCCTATTCCATCTATTCTGTCTGTTCATAACAGTTTCATTTACTGTACTGCAGCAGCATCCCAAATCCATTTTTAAAAATACCCTAAAATCCATGTTTTTCCACAACACAAAAGACCACTCCACACACACACACACACACACACACACACACACACACACACACAAGACAGAGAGCAAGCAATCAGTTTGGCAATGCTTTATTGGTATATTTACAACATTAAAGCAATATGGAAACCTACCATCTCTATCATCATGATAAAATAAATTCTAAATACCTATATGTGTTGATATGTACTTTTGATTTTCTTTGCACATAATAGGTGTGTGATGGAGGGATGTAGTGTTTGCAGGAAGTGGGTGGGGGGGAAGGCAGGTGGGTTGGTGTGGAGGGACATGGATTGGTGTGTGGGTAGATGTGGGGTGATTGCTGGGGGGACTGTGGATGTGGGGGACCTTGGGGGGAGCTGCTTAGGAGGGGTGGGTCCCCTGGCCCTCAGAGGGTGCAGCCTCCCCACACAGCACATGGAATGCCCCCCCTGCCACAGGGCCCCAACTCCCCCTTGGAGTGCCACAACCCCTATCCCCTACATGGCACCAGCCCCCCCACCCAGGGTCCAGGCCCCCTGGAGGGTCACAGCCCCCTGACGAGGGTCCCAGATCTCCCTGGAGGCCCCCAGCCCCCCTGCCCAGGGTCCTAGGCACCCTGAAAGGCCCCAGGCCCCCCCACCCAGGGCCCATAACTTACCTTTAGCAGCAGCAGTGGGAGTGGGGCATCCTGAGCTATGGCGCCAAGACCAAGCGCGGCATGCAGGCACTGTGCTCTGGGCCCAGCTGAGTCCTACCAGCCTTGTGGACTATCTGCTGCCCAGATGAGCCAGGCCTTTGCTGGCAGGACCCAGCGCGGCACATGGGAACTGCATGCCAGGCTCAGATGGGTCATGGGGCCTCTCTGCTGCTGGGGCAAGCCAGGCTGGGTCCTTGGTGGCAGGACCTGCCACCGCTGGGGCTCCTCTGCTGCCCAGCTGGGTTGAGCCCTTGGTGGTAGGACTCGGTGCAACACATAGTCCCTGTGTACCAGGCCCAGCCAGGCCTGCTGCCCTCAGGGCCCCTGTGCCACCTGGCAGGGCCAGGCCCAGGTCAACAGGACCCAGCGTGCTGCACGGGAACTGTACACCACACCTGATGGGTCCTGCTGGCCTTGGAAGGTTTGGGGGGCTGGCAGGGGGAGAGGGCAGGCAGGGATGGGGGGCTGCAGGAGTGGGTGGAGTTGGCAGGAGTCCCCCCATAGTCCCCTCCCCCCTCCTCCAGCCCCCAGACCCATTACTCACCATCACGGGAGCCCTGGTGCTGAACACGGTGCCTGGCCAGCTGCATGTTTCAGTACCAGAGTGACGGGCCGACTATGGAGATGCTCTGGCAGCCAGAGCATCTCCTTGGAGGACCCAGCCTCTAGTTGCCTCAGGACATGGTCCCGGACCGTAAAATATGCATCCTGCCCCCCCCCCCCTTTTTTTCTTTTTTTTTTAGACCCCTGAATATCCAGGAGTTTCATTTTCTTCCTGTGCTGCAAACTTGCAGCACAGGGAACTTTTTTTTCATTGCAGCACATGCCTCTGCCTCACCTCAAAGGGGTTTGAGGTGGGGCAAGAGGCACATGCATGCTTGTCTGGAGCTGATCCCTATGTTCTTTTCTAATATTTTTTCGATTTCCTCATCTACAGAAATAAACGTATTTTGAAATTTTTGGTTGCATGTTTACTATAAGATTGAGCTCTCATTTTATACATTGAGCCTACCTTCACTATAAAGCTTAAGAAAGCCTGATGAGGCTGAAGCATGTTTTGTTTTATATTCTAATTAAGATTTTATTAAGTGGCTTTTATATTACAAACATTAAATGGCATATAGAGTCTGTATACATTCATTTCTACATGATTGTAAAAATAACAATGTTGGGCTTGTACTGAGATAGAAAACATAATACATTTGGCACAATATAACACAATTCTCCAGTGATATAATAACAAAAATGAAGCAACATAGTGTCACACATGAAGAAACCAAATAACTAGCAAATTCAGCATGTGAAATATATTCAGTCAAGTCAAACTAGAGAAAACTGACCAGACTATCAAACATATAACAATAAACTTCATCTTCTAAGACATGGGTCAGCAACCTTTTGGGCTGCAACTTGCAGCAACATGGGCTGCAACTTGCGGCCCAGCCATTGCTACAGGCCACCATTCACCTGCAGTTGCTCTAGGGCTGGTAAGTACAGCCTACAGGCTACAGTGAGGAAGAGCTGCCCTCCATACAGGCTGGAGCAGCTGACTAGAGGAACTGGAGGCAATGATGGGATCAACATGGCCTGAGTAAAATATAGACCACATCAGACTTTTACAGGCTGGATTGAATGCCTTTGCAGGTTGAATCCAATGTGCAGGGCATAGGTTTCTCACTCTTGTCTTAGGACACTGCAGGAATATGGGATGTCACTTGAAAATATATATATAAACTACACATTAAATATATGACTTTCCTCTGGCTGAAGATTGGGCCCAGTACACAAATTGTTTGGATTTATTTTCTACCAGAGGGAAAAGAAAGTTAAGAAAAAAAATTAAAAAGTGATGAGAAGCTATGACGTTCTTTAAGGCAATACCACAATATCTTCCAATCTTAAACTTTCTGTACTCAGAGTTCTATTATCTAGTAGATTCATGTTATTTCTGCAGAATAATGTCTGTTATATTGTAAACCTAGATTTATTTTGGTATACTAATGTTTTCTCAGGGTTTTGAAAGGAAAACTTAAATAATCTGTGTTGTGCCTTGCAGCAAGAACATATTGATTTGAACTAGAGGGCAAACTATCCATGCTGTAGGTAGACTGCTTTTTTATTTCTATCAGTAACTTGAAAAAAAATCAAATTCAAATTAATATGATGGAAGGATCAAGTAGTAGATAACTCATGCATTACCAAAATAGAATATGGACAATTTTGAAGCCTCATTGTTCAGGTTGTCTCATCAGCATACTTTCCACAACCTTGAGTTCAGCAGCCTGCAACTAATAGAGAAAAACAACATTTAAAGAAGCTACTTCTCACTTGTATATATTATCAGGATCTTTTTAGAGATGTCTTTTACAGTTAGAGATTAAGAAAAGTATACCCAGGTTGAGAATGATAGGAAATAAATCCTTTCCCAGAATAAGGTAACAGAGTGAATTTTATAATAGTCACTTTCACAGTGCTGGGTTTTTTGTTTTCATTACATCCAGAAGGAACCATTAGATACTAGTCTAACCTCAGATCATGGATCATTAATTTTTTACCTATTTTTCCCTTCTGAAAAGCAGCTTTCTAGAAGGCACACAATCTTGATTACAAGGCATCAAGGAAGGGAGAATCTGGCATTTTTGGTACTTGCAGAAATATAAATATGACTTATTTTTAAGTTGAAAATGGCTAGCTTCAGTTTCCAGCCCTGGTTCTTAATATGCCTCTCAGTGGTGTGGCATTATTTTCAAGTGAAGTGTCCGTTCTTGGAAGATTTTGATATTTTGAAGCCTGGTTCAGATCCAAAGCAAAATGTAAGAATTAGATACAAGGAAATCAGGCAGGTTTCAAAATATTCTTGTGTCAGAACATTATCAAAGTTCAACTGTGTGTCTGAGAAAGCCTCCAAACTTTGAAGAAGTTTTCAAAAGAAGAGGCTAAAAAGGGCTAATTTAGGAGGCAGATTCTGTGATTGTGTTGGAGACTGGATGGGGGGGGGCGTTCCTTTAAACCCCATGAGTCTATGAATTGGAAATACTAATAGAAACATGTTTTCTTAGAATTTTTTTTCTGACAAATCCATCCCTTATAAACCATGATCAAAAACACTTCTATCTCTTTGATTTAGAATTGGTCTCAGCAGTGCCATACACATATGTAATAACGACTTCCCTAATCACCACTCCTCAGTTCACATATACGCTAGCTATATATTAAATGTTCTATGCCACAGCATTATACTAGGAGTTAATGCATTGCTCTCTTTATTAATTATTGTAGTAGTAGTAGTAGTACTTACAACCCTCTAGGCATTTGATACCTCTTTCCTACAATCAGTCCCACATCGTGATCATGATGGGGAAATGGGGGCTGAGAGATTTCTATATCCACAGTCTAGGTCCACAGTCACAGGGCCCAGGCTGGGAGAATCTCTGAGCCTGGGCCCTGTGGTCATGGAGAGGGAGTGCTGAGGCAGGGGCATGAATGAAGCATGCCCCCCCCCCGGCTGGGGGACACAGTGGCAGTGGGAGCATGGTGGCGATAAGTGGGGGAGCTCCCAGCAACATTGCCAGCACTGTTGGTGGTGGGGGGGGGGGGGGGTTGGCGAGTGCTGACCAGGGTTGGCAACCACTTGCACATGTAGTTGGCAGCACTGGCAGTGGTCAGTGGGTATCGCAGACCACCCTTTTTGTAGGGGGCTCACTGCCATGCTTGAGGGTGTACATGCACCCATAGGCAGGGGGAAATTATCCCTGCCCGGACTCTTGTGGCAGAGTCCACCCCAGCAGCAGGCAGCTCCTAAGGGCAGGGAGCAATGTCCCAGCCCCCACCAGGAGACAACTGTCTTCTGCCTCAGTACTCTTTGCCAGCCCCTGAGCTAGCACCAAGGGGGAGCCTAGAGCCCCCCTGCATGCTGAAAGGGGCCAGTGCAGGGCCAGCAAGGGTGGGCAAAAACTGCCACCATGAACAGCAAATCTACTCCCACTTTCCCACTTCCCTGTACATGTAGATGCCCACAGGCCCACCTATACCATTTGCATGTGTAGATGTGCCCACGCAGCCAGAAAAACCAAATTGTCAATATACACCAAAAAGATAACCTTCACAGTCAGATTACTGAGTAGTAACTGAATAAATCTCTTGCAAAGAAAGGAAACAACAATGGATTTTAATTGGCCAGACAGAGGAAAACCCTAACAAACTTCCTGATAAAAGTTGGTAGGTTCAGTCAGTGCCCAACTGTGCTTAACTATCAAATCTATACAGACATAGAAAACCTTAAGGAACCCCACAAAATGGGGAGGGAAGGCAACCCAGTCTGAGTGCTGCCACCCTTGCATCCTGTGACTCCTATGCCAGCTGGCAAACAGCGACAGGGCAGAGCCCCTGCTCCCAGAGCTGATGCGGGCAAAGCAGTGCTCAGAGTGGGAGCTAAGCCCTTCTGCCACCCCCCACCCCCATGCCTGCTGGGCAAGTAGCAGCAAGGCATAGCCCACGTGGCTCCCCCCTACCAAGACAGGGCAGGCACAGCCAGAGGAGCCGTGGGAGAAGCCCCAGTGGTTGCCCTGCCCGGCCCCATGCCTCACCCCTCCTCAGCCTCCCGGCACTTAAAACAAACAAACAAAAGAAGCCCCATACTCACCAGCTGCATCAGCAGCAATTGGGACCTCTGGGCACTTGTGGCAGAGCCTCCCCCACATGCAGCATGGAGCAGTAGGTGGTAGTGGGAGTTGCTTGGCACCCAGGCCATAACATGGGTGCAGCTTAGCTTGGCAGGGCACCACGCACTGTCTGGGAGCTAGGGCAGCCCCAGTAGTCAGCTGGAGCCTGGCACCAGTCAGCCCCAGTGGCCATGCAGCACCCTGCTGAGCTGCACTAGACCCACTACATGGGACACCTGCCATGCTAATGTGAGGTGGGGGGGCAATCCCGCTTCCCCTCTCTGCTCCATGCTGCATGGGGGGTGGGTTCTACCACAAGCACCCAGTGGCCCCAATTGCTGATGCCTCAGCTGCTGATGCCTCAACTGGTGAGTTTTTTTAAGTGCTGGGACTAGGCTGGGGCCGGGCAGGGGATGAGGTCAGGAAGGGCAGGCATAGAGACTTCTTCCATGGCTCCCCTGCCCAGGGAGAGGCAGGCATAACTGGAGGAGCTGTGGGGGAACCTATAGCTGCCCAGCTGTGCCTGCCAGTCCACGGACCATCACTTTGAGAAGCACTGCCCGAGGGCAAAAAGTAGTGACACAAATATGTGCCACTGCTATTTATTTGGAGGCAAACACCCCCTCCCCCACCCCACATGTGTGCACTTGTCTGTACATGCCCCTAGTGTCTGACAAATGTCTCCCTGGCCAATTCAAATCACCGAATCAGCACTGAATCTTCCAAAGCTGATTTAGCCAAATTGATTCAGGACAGTGATCCAAATAGAATCACTGTCCTCCATATTGGCCAAATCTGAATCAAATACTTCCCTATTTGCACAGGCCTAGTAGCCAGGTCTCTGAGGCAGGGCAGTATGGCTGGCAGGGGTCTGGTAAGCTTGCTGCCTGTGTGGCAATGCTAGAGAAAGTAGTGTGTGGGAGTGGGGGTTCACTACATGGCAAGGTAAACTCACATTTTCCACACAGATGCAGCCAGGAAGGAAGGGGCCGGGGATTAATCCATAGGGGAGGGGAGTGTTGGGTAGGTGCTCATGCTGATTATATGATAGGGGTACTAGGAGTCTGCAAGGTGTGCAGTCCTGGCCCATGACCAGTGTGGTATGCAGAACCCCAGCCCTTCTGAAGTCAGACAGTCCTGCAAAGTCAGGCATTATACACACCCCTTTCCAATGCTTCTTTTAAATCCAGAGTTTCTATTCTCCTGGCCAGGTAACTTATTGACTTGATTATTAGGGACAAAACATGAAAGAACCCTCTTCCCCATCCCCCACCCCCCACTCCCTTCTTTCTGGAACCTGCATGTACATCTAGAACATAAGCAGCCATGATTCCCAAAAAACTCCCCTACTACTTAGACATACAAAAATAAATAGAATTCTACCCTAAGCAGAGAAAATTCATGACCAGCTACAAATTGTTGAAAATTAACTAGTCCAGGAACGTGCATGTCTAATCTGAATGGATCTTGTCTATTTCTACAGACCTCAGCACATAAGTTATTTCTTGATACCATTTTAGCATGAGCTGAACAAAGATAAAGAGCACTAATTCATCATTTCCTAAAGGTACCTCTTCAGATTGAGCATGGTCCACTTACATAAAAAGAAGGGTCTTCATAGGGTGTTAATCCAGATGATGGCAGTGTTCAAGAACAAGACTTCACATCAAGTTCTATAGAACTTCCTAATTAACTCACAGACTCCTGTAGACTTCTTGTTCATCAAATAGAAGACATCTGAAAGTTCAGCCAGAAAAGCTCAAGCTTTTCCAGATCATCTACAACATACATGTAAAGTTCATCTCCCACTGATTTACCATACACAAGTGTTGGTCAGAGGCGGAGAGGAAAGATTAGTGTAGAAAATGATTGTGTAACTTGAGTGGTACTCCAAGAGGTACCTCCTCTCCAATTGAAGGGATCAGAGTAGGTGCACAAGTGCTGTGGGAGGTGTAGGGACTCTCCTCCTCCTATAGAGCAGAGCCAGACCACCAATGGGGCGTTAACCATATACCTTTTAATGAGAGAACAGTACTGGGAACATAACCGGTATAAACCAGGGGCTATATGGGGCAGGATTCAACAAAAGTTAGACACTTACAATCATTGGCAAAAGACAGGGTTAACAAAATATAAAACACAAACAGCAGAACAAACAATACCGGTTGGTGAAATATAAAAGACACAAAATGTCAAATAGCAAGGAATATAAGGCCTAGATGGGAAGAACCACAGTAAGCCCTTTCCACTACAGTAAGGATTTCCCCCATTACTTTATTCACCCCAGCTAGGACTGGAACTCAGCTCTCCTATAGGGTAGGCAGAAACACTACCACACAGCCACTAGTGCTGGTAGTAGTCTGAACTGCTAGGGGTCTTGACCTTTCTGGAGCCCCAGCCTCATGTCAAGTTACTGGGCCTCTTATTGGAGGAGCTGGAAGCAGAGCTGGGAACCTCTCAGGTCATTGCTCAGATCCTTGCTGGAGCTGGGAAGCCTCTCCTGCTAGTCGCATGCTGCGCTGCTGAGCGTCCAACTGCTGCCTGCAGGTCCCACTCCTTCAGGTGCTTCTGGGGCAACTGCTTCCACCCCACTGGCCCAGCTTTTGCCAGCTCTTTGAAGCTTCTTCCTTGTGATCCCTCACTGGTCTCTCCTGAATCAGCCGCACTGCTCCTTTTGTCCCCCTCCAGGGGACCCAAGGGGCCAATCAGGGGACACAGAGGGTGAGTCTCTGGGGCCTGATTGGTGAGTAAAGGGAATCCCAAGTCCTCCATTCATCTTTTGTCCTTTCAAAACCCCTGGGTTAAGTCACTGTCAGCTAGCCCATCACAATTGCATATGTTTGTATCTGCTGTTGAACCATAAAACAGTTCTTTTCCTGGAAGTTTTGTTCATTATTTTTCTTTAGCTTTTCTTCCTCTTTGTAGAAAGTAGAGTAGGCACTCCAATTTATCCTCTAAAGTAGCTTGTTATGAGAACAGATGGAAGTGCTAAGGCTTAGTGGTTGCCAAGAACCTAAGTTCAACTCACCTTCTTACACTCTGTGCAAAGAGATAGATTTTACCCTTAGTACAACTGCTGCATCATGTCCTTTCCTTCCAACAGCTGGACCGCTGATGTAGTTACAGAAAAAAAAAATCTGATAGGACCTCCCCATATCTCACTCCTAGAAGTGAAGCCAAACCTCCAAAGCAGAAAAGGCTCATGAACGGAGGTTGTGAAGTCCACTAAGCCAGCCCCAAGACATGCAGTTTCAAAAACATTTGTCAGACACTAGGGGCATGTACAGACAAGTGCACACATGTGGGGTGGGGGAGAGGGTGTTTGCCTCCAAATAAATAGCAGTGGCACATATTTGTGTCACTACTTTTTGCCCTCGGGCAGTGCTTCTCAAAGTGATGGTCTGTGGACCGGTGCCAGTCTGCGAGCCACCGGTCGCCGGTCCACAGTGAGCTGCCAGGAAAGAAAGAAATATATTTTCAGAAGCATAACATTGATATGTCATAGCACCACAGTTCATATGTTCCAACACTCCAGGTGACGTCACATCATGTGAGGTGAGGAAAGAGAAAGAAACAGCCAGTGACGTATTTGTGTAGCGCTGTTACACGCAGTTGCTGCCACCGGCTGAACTGGGCACTGGTCCCTGGCCCCCTGGAAAAAAAAAATTGCCGGTCCGCTACATCAGATAGTTTGAGAAGCACTGCCCTAGGGCATGCTCCTCCATATGTGCTTCAGTACATGCCAAATTGTCCCAGGTGGAGTATTAGGGCCAGCACCTATGGACCCAGCTGGTGCCAGTACCTAGAAGGCCTCCTGGGGCAGCAGTGGTGCCACTCTGGCCACATGGCACCTGGCCAGCAGCCAGAGCATGGCTCTGGACAGCCAGGCTCTGTTTCTGGTGGTGCATGCTGCTGTTGCATACAACACACTGCTGTTTTTGGTGGCAGGCATTGTTGTTTTTTTACACCGGGATCTCCAGGTGTCAAATTTTGGTGCTGCACTGAAAATTAGCAGTATGGCGAAAGAGTACACATGCACCATATGTGGTTTGTGGTGCCTCAAAGACCTTTGAGGCTCCACAAACTGCTCATAAGTGTTCATCTGGACATGCCCCAAATAATTTTCCATGAAAAGTGTTGGTTTAATGTTATGAACCTGAGTAACTGGGGGCTGAAGCTGTAATGACCAATGACAGAAGTTATTAAGGAGAACGTTTGGGAGAGTCATGTATTTCAACAACTTTTCTATGCAAGAAGAAAATAAGGTAAAAAAAGAAACTACGATGTATAAATACCTTTCAACTTTTCAAGCTGAATCTTTTTCCATGTCTGGAGGGTAGCTTCTTATACCTTTAGGGACAGCTTTAGTCCCATGATGATTTCGCTTATGCTGGTTTCATCTACATTTCTTATTTCATTGGGTAGTAAAGGCTTGTTGGATTTGTAGTTAGTATTCCTTTCACTTGTCATTTTAGGTTATATTTTTTTTCATCAGATAATATTTACAGTAATAGTAGCCCTCAAATGTTGCATTTTCAACTGAAAAATAGTATTTTTTCTGAATGGGTTGTGTTGCTGGCTCAATTACTGTTTCTTAGATCTCACATTGTTATACTGGAGTATCATAAAGATTTTCAACATTATCAAATTTTTATCAGAGGAAGATTTTAGTGTTTTTCTACAATCAAGTGAACTCTCTTTTGTTTGCTTGTTTGTTTGTTTTGCATTTTCTTTTGGTTTTTGATTTGTAACTGTGGGAATCAGAAGAGAATTTATAAGGTATTAATTTGAGCCTTCTGCTTTCTAATGGCTGTGCTGGTTAAGCCCCTTATTTCCTAAGTATATTTTCGTAGGTTAGCAAAATAAGGCAAAGATCTTGACCATCTTCATTTGCTTTGGGCTTTATTTACTTGGTTTTTTGTTACTTACCTCTCAGTTAGTCTAGCAGACTGAGCACAATATGAACTGCTCATTGCACATGTGAAACTTCAATCATTAGCAGATCTATGAAGCTCTTCTGATGTACATTGCGGACCATTATCTGGCTGCTCATTACAAGTATTGCATCTGGCCAATACAGCTTTGTCATGATATGCTACAGTGCAGACTAATGTGTTGCTTAGTTGTATTACTTCAGCAAAAAATATCACACATGCACAAACACAGCTTTAATAATCAACGGATGTGTGACTCCCTCTGAATTCAGATGATTGGTTACCAGTTCCTGCTGTAGTCTGCTCAGGACATTGCAAATTAACACAGACCCTTTACAGATCTGCCTTGTACTTTGTACAAATGTAACAATTTGTCCAATAAAGTCTGTAACTTGCTTTTCCTTAGCTTTAAAAGTTATTCTCATGAATTTTTCAGACTGTCTAGCTGCATTTTCCTCAGAATCCGTATTTTCTCACTTTTTGCCACTATTTTTTTCACAGTTAAACTCCATTAATTGATTAGTTTTGCAAGTTTGAGATTTCCAAGAAAATGTGTTTCTTTGCAGACATGATTCTTTTCAGTCTTTATTCAATTTATTCTTTATTCAATTAATTGACTTGTTGATTGTTTCCTTACATTACTTTTGATAGTTTTTTTAAAGATACTTATATGCCCTTAGTATCACAAACACATAATCCTCCTCCCTTGCATTTTGTTCATCTGCAAAGTTGTGGGATAAAGATTCACTCCATACATTTTATCTGCAGTGTTATATTTTACTTTCAAGATTAGGAACTGAATTAGAGGTTTTTAAAGTATTTTTGAAGGGGTGTTAACATTTTCAAGTATTACTGAGCATCCATATATGTGTCGAGGATATTTCTGGTATCCAGCAACAATGACCAAGAGTTCTTTTGAGTATATTTTGGTGCACTGGAGCTGGATTCTTGATCTAAATGTCACTGGAGCTCTTTTCTAAAGCAATACCACAGCAACGGTTGCTTGTGAAGTGTCTGCTTGTAGTTGTCCCATTCCCTTTTGTTTTAATTACAGTGTTTTAGTGCTGTTTTGTTTTTCCTCCCAAGTCTTACAGAGGCAATGTGATTTTAACTTCATCTTAATTTAAATCTCAATAGATAGGTCACCATCAGCAAGATACTTTCAAGGTCTTTTCATGAGTTTGGTGCATTTAACAGCTTTATTGCTTTCAGTTTGTTTGGATCAAGTCTGAGTTCTTTTTCTAAGATGCAAGCAAAATAACTCATTTGTTCTATTCCGTTTGCATTCTCCCGAGGTTATATTTTAAGCTGTATTCCCTGCATGTTGTGTGGAATAGTAATATGATTTTTGTCATCTCCCTCTGCTGCTGTGTTTATGAGAATGTTATTGAGAATGGCTTCAATTTCTGTTGCTCATTCTACTGTTCCGTGAGTCTTTTCTTGGAATATTTGAAATGCAGATGTTATAGCAAAATACACTCTCTTGAAGCATTTTTTTCCAGATACAGTGTTTTAAAGAGTTAATTTGCTGCCCTCTTAATCTATGGTATTCTGATCTGCCATTCTCTGGATTGAGCATCTGGTGCACTGAATACCCTTGCTGCAGAGAATTTCTAAGGCTACATACAGAAATAACTTTTAAATGCTTTAGAACTGGAATGGGCATTTGGTGTTTAGGAGCACAAGCCAGCTGTTACAATGTACTTATTATAGTTGCATGTTCTTATAGGGACAGAAGTATGCTGAATTGCTGTCACTTTGCCCCTGAATGAAATAAAGTTAAATTGTTTTTGCAATACTTAGAATCATAGAAAAATAGAACTAAAAGGGACCACAGGAAGTCATCTAATTCAACCCTCTGTCAAGGCTTCTAACTAAATCATTCATGACTATATTATCTCAACCAAACATTTGCCTAAATTGCTCTAAAAAGCTTCCAAAGATGGAGATTCTGTAGCTTCCCTGGGGAACCCGTTCCAAGGTTTATCTACTCTCATAGCAAGAAAGTTCTTCGTAACATACAACCTAAAATTCTTTTTGCTGAAATGTAAGACCATCAATCCTTGTCCAGTCTCCTGCAGTCACAGAGATTAGTTCATTTTTATCCTCTTTATAACCACCCTTTAGGTTTTTGGTGACTGTTAAGAAATCCCACCTCAGTTTTCTCTGTTCCAGGCTAAATAATCCCAGTTATTTCAGCCTTTATAAAGCATGTTTGCCAATCCTTTAATCATTTCCAGTGAACTCTCTCTAGTTTGCCTCATATCTTTCTGGCAGTGCAGTGCTCAAAACTAGGCATAGCACTCCAGATGAGGTCTTACCAGTGCCAAATAGAATAGAAGAATCACTTTCATTGACACATTTATTAAATGTGTATATCTTTAAGAGTGTAAAATGTAGCAAGTATATAAAAAAAGCTTTTAATGCTATAATTGTTTCATCTGTCAATGTGCTAACTGCTGCCGTCTTGGGTAGACAGAGTGTGATGTTTTTTAATTGTTTTTTTCAGGGCTCTAGGACCTATGTACGGACAGTTCATCCCCAAGTTTTACTCTCACAAGTTCTAAACATTCTCCCACCTTTTCAATTATATTGAATTTTGCCTTATGGTGCAGTCTATTCTTCATTTTGGACTTTATTGTTAACATCAGCTGTTGCAGTACATTGACATTGCATTGGCATATAGTTGATTTTGAAATATCCTTTAGGCATCTTATATTTTCAGACATATTGTATTTTGTCTTAATTTCAAATGCTGTGATATGTTCTATGTATTCCACTTACCTTTAACACTTTAAATCAGGTTTAATGATTTTTCAGGCTTTCACCCCCAGGACTGGTACCTCTATTACGTGTTTTTCCATGTACATTTCTATAAAATTGCTTTTCCCTTCTATGCAGGGTGGCTGCCTTTTATATTCTGCTGTTCTCACACAAGCTTAGTGTCAAGAAATGGGGTAAACTTATCCTATATTCCACCTTAGTGATGCAGTTTATTTGTGTTTTGGTGACAACTCAGAATTTTAATGGTCTCTCTCATCTAGTATCTTTTCTTTTAAGATAATTGCATATGTCTCATCACTATCTGTTTGCCTTATTCTTTATTCTGGCTAAAAACACTGTTATTGCTGCACTGCTTTCCTTAGAGGAGTTTTCAAATTGCATAAACTGTACAGTGTTACATTCCTCTCATATATCATAGCATACATTTGAGATAGCTCAAGTGACAACAAAGGAATTATTCTAGATTTACAGCAGTGTAACTTCAAACAGAAATCACGCCTGTAGCTTTAATTACATTTTCTATTCTGATAGATACATATATATATATATAAGTTAGCTTGCAATATAACTGTATAAACTGAATACACACACACACGCGTGTGTATTCAGTTTATACAGTTATATTGTAAGTTAACTAATATATGTGTGTGTGTGTGTGTGTGTGTGTGTTTGTGCATATTCAGATTATACAGTTATATTGTAAGTTAGCTCATCTTCCACAGCTGCAGTTGGTTAACTGGGATGGGTTGATAGATACATCATTGGGATAAATCATTGTTCTATATATGTGTTGGGGATACCATAAATGTGAAGTAGATATTAAGAGACATGTATACAAATGTAACCCACTGGGGAAAAAATGAAAACAAAGATAAGAAAAATCTGCATGTTACCTCCAGTAGCTCAACTAGTAGGGCACCAGACCTAATAGCAGACTTCAGTGGGATGCAAGCATGTCCCCTTTCTCTCAAGAGATGAATGGAATAATGCCATCCACAGAAAGCTTTGCCATGGGAGACACAGCACTGCCTCAGATGTTGAGGGGTGAACGGGGCACCAGAAACAGCCACCAGGGAGCCTATATTGCTGCCTATTCCTCAGGAATAGCAACCTTAACCTGTGCTCCTATGGCAACAACAGTAGATGCTGCTGCTTGGGTGAGGAGAGATCAACATCCAAAATGTATCTCAGGGCTAGCTACTGATATGAGCACCACATTGCTCCATACTAAGGGAAGCATTCACTGCAAAGTGCTATTCGTTTGGGGAAAGGGATCAGAACGTGGCACTTAGACTTTACGGGCACGTCCAGATGATTCCGCACGTGATTCTTGCAGTGTCTCAAACCCCTTTAAGACACTCCAAGAGGCATGTGCAGGAACAAGAAATGTTCCCCGTGCTTCAAGTCTGTAGCGTGGGGGCAAAATTAGACCCCTGGATATCCAAAAAAAAAAAATGCCCATAAAAAAAGTGGGGCAACCAGAGGCTGGGCCCTCTATAGAGACGCTCTGGTTTCCATAGAGACACTCTGGTTAGCCCTTACCTTGGTGCTGAAGCAAGCTGCCTGTTCATGAGGGTGGGCATCATGCCAGCAGCAGGGAGCTGGACCCAGGCTCCACTGCTGGTAAATAAGGGGTCAGGGGCCTGGAGGAGGGGGGAGGAGACTATGGGGGAGGGCAGGTAACAGCCCCAGCAACCTCAGCCAGGGTGCTGCTGCCACCTGCTGCTCGGTGCTGCCCAGGGGGACTCTGCCAAGAGGCCCTGGAGTTCCCACAGCACCTGCTCTTGCTGTTAGTACAAGTTTTTTTTTATTTGAAAGTGCCAGAGGCTAGGGTTAGGGGGGAAGCCATAGGGGGCTAAGAGTGCATGTGGGGGATGGTCCTCGGTGGGGAAGCCATTGTGGGGTCTGGGAGAACAAGAGGTGGGGCTGGGTGGGGCAGCCATTGGGGGGGCTGCAGGAGCCAGTGGGGGATGGGGCCAGATGGGGCAGCAATCCAGGTGGCAGGGGGAGAAAGAGGTGGTGGGGCATGTGATCTATGCAGGGGGGGCATTCCCCCTGTTGTGGGGGGCATAGACCCTGAGAGGGGGCTGCAATCCCTGTGGGAGGCAGAAAAACATATATATTTATGTATACATGAATTCATGAAACATGTATTTAGAATTCACTTTATTATTATGATAGAGACATTGGTAGTCTTACAAATTGCTTTAACACTGTAGATATATCAATAAAACATGTCCAACTGATCACTCTCTCTCTCTCTCTCTCTCTGTCTTTTGTTTTAATTGTGAAGGAATGTGGATTTCAGGGTATTTTACAGAGTGACTTTGGGATTTTTTTATCGGGGATTTTTCAGTTCTCCAATAGGGAACACCAGATTTCCTGCTAGGGAGGCCAGTGGCAGGACCTTGCCTGCTCAGAGCTGGCACCTTGGACCCAGCTGAAGGTGGCTGACCTCCTGGCCAGTTGGGGCCAGGAGGGCGTGCTTTGACAGTTCAAAGCACACTGAGAACTTTTTTCGGGTGATAGCTGCCCAGTTGGCCAGGCAGGGGCACACGTGGCAGTAGTGCCACATGAAGGCTAACCCTGCAGCCACAGCCCACTGGCAGTTGGCCTAGAGGGGCAGATGCCTTTACTGTCTGTGCAGTTCCCATACAGGTCTGGCAGGTGCACAGCAGGTCACAGCCAGGCAGCAGCCCCCACTGCCAGCTACCTACTGCGGCAGTGGGTAGAGGGTGCAGGAAGCTCTCAGAGCTGCTTCAGCAGTCCAGCCGGCACAAGGGGTAGTGTCTTTAGGTACCAAGTGGCGAAGCCCCAGGTGCTCCTGAGAGTGAGTAACCCTAATCTACTTAACAGAGCAGCTTTTTGTACTAATGGAGCCAGGACAGAGTAACTTTTTATACTGCTGGGGAAAGCACAGGTGCTGGCCCTGGGCTGTAGCTTCCCCTGGCTGCAGATCCTGGAGGAGCCAGGCAGGTTTATTTTGCCCCAAGTGGCACAATTTGCTCCACACCAAAGTGCATGTCCAAGCACATGTACTGAGGGAAAAAGCTCTGGCTCAAATCTGCACCACTTCTATTTGAGGTGCTGCAAGCTCACATGCCCACATGTATGGACGTGCCCTACTAGTGCAAATCTCAGGAAGTGAAAATAAGACAGCAATTGCCTCCTAATTTAAAACCACAACATCTTTCAATTGAATACAGCTTGAACTCCCTTTTCACAACAGAAAAATTCTGACTTAAAAATGGAATGGTGTGTTACTGCTTCCTGGGATGTACAGAACCCAGGGAGGATACAGGGAGTTGGAAGACTGGCAATGGGATAGGGAGTCAAAGCAGGGTATAGACAGTAGATTCAGTTACAAATATATCATCTCTCACCCAAACTTCCAAAGGAGAAGGGAGAATAAGATAGTTATGTACAAGTAAGGTGAAATCACAGCTTCTGCAGGATCTAAGGATGGAACAGACTGGTTCCTTCCCCAGTCTCCCAAGGAACTCCTCTGTTAAGTCTCTGCACTCACTCTTGATGTGGAAGGGAAGATTTTTCTACACTTCTTACAAAGTCTTTTATTTTAAAGAGAATTCTAATCTTACTGGTTTTTGAAGAACATCTTCCTTATGAAATGTCAAATTATGAGCTTAACCTGCAGACACTGGCACTCAAGAAAATGGGCACAGAACTGTCACTAACTGTGAGAACACTGGGGGAAAAGACTTTGGAAATCCAGGATAAGAACTCATACCATCCACATGCTTGCCTGAATTATACATTAATACAGCTTATACTTTAAGAGTATCATCTTCTGAGTGGTAAGGTTAAGAGAACTACAGAGCAAAGCAGATCACTTTTGGCAACTATCATCTCATATTGCAAGTGAGATGACAGTTACATATTGATAGTGTTAAAAAAACAAGTTGATATTTATGTTCATTCATTAAAAATCATTCCATTTTATTAATCAGGATTACTTGATGTTCTGAGACCTGCATGAGATAACACCCATATAGCAAATTGAGAATTGATTCAGAAGTTTCAATAAGACTAACATGACCACTTGGTGAAGAGGTAATGATTTATAATATATAGGCAGAAAAGCTATTACAAATTCATATCTCATATCTCAAGTTAAAATGTTCTCCAATTTATTCTGGGGATATTAAAATTATTGCAAGCCACATTTGAGTTCATTCAATTCCTCAGAAAAAGAGTCTACTTAAAAAAATCTTAAAGAAAACTGTATGGGAATCATTATAAGTATATTATTATATTCCAAAACAATGCTTCAATACATTAATATTGTTTTCAACAGGAAGAAAAAAAATACTTATGGTAGCTCATCCTTTCTCTCCCAGAAGCTTGTTCACTAATGAAATTTATCTGAATGATGCTACACTGTTATTCTTACCAAGCTCATGAAGATTTCATTACAACAAGGAAATATTTCAGGATAAAAAAAGATAGTTGTAAGACTCATGCACATGCTTCTACGTAGACTCCTAAACACCTCTCACTGGCACTTCCGGTCTTCTCTTGGTGGTTATAAAGAAGACCAGAACCAAATATGTGATGATATGTAATGTCATGGTAGGCCCCTAATTCAAATCTATCTATCTATTTATTTATCTATGTTGGGAGGGGTTGTTTTTCTTTTTTCTTTTTGTTTTCTTTTTTTCCTTTTTTTGCTTTTGTACTTGTGTACCACTGATATTTCAAGTTATGTCTGAAATAAGAAAACAGCCTCACTGTGCCTCTACTCCTTGTCTATAAAATGGGGATAACAGCACTTTCCTGCCTCTCTAGGCCATTGTAAAGACAAGTGTATTAGCATGAAGGAGCTGTCTAATGCATAATGTGGGCCCCTAATTTAAATTAAATGGAAACATTTTAGAATGAGCAATAGCTGAGAATGTTGAGAGTAATGAACGATGAAATAAGCTTATATTGTGTATGCACATTGTTAGTTCCATTTCTCCAAAATTAAGAGCTATTTGACTATCCAGAAATGTGACTCCAGAGGACAAGGACAAGGGTTATTTGTAAAATTTAATTAGGACAGTGTTGTGGCACACCAAGAGGACAATGATAGAGACAAGCAGAAAACTAGTGGGAAGTAAGGGATGATATGCAAGAAAGACTGGACCTGTGTAATGCTTTGAAAAAAAAGAACATAGAAGCCAGTTATGGAAGTTATGGGTGGCAGACAACTGAGTGGAAAGCATAGAAGTTTTAGCTCTCTATTGAGAAGAATGTTGTGAGAGGTCAGAAAGGAGAAGGCTGTATACGATGAGGTGACATTTCATAATCGGCATCACAGATTTTCATTAAAATAATTTAATCAATGTATTACTTATTCCTTGGTACATTATGCGATCTAGTACTTCTTATTACATGCTGTGAGAATATAAATTAATTAGAAATTCCTTATCTTCCTTGATTTCTGGAAAACAAAATGAAGGGATGCAGTGTCACACTAAGACAATGGCAGTCAGGTCTGGGCTCACTCAGGCCATCAAGGCACCAGGTCAGAGTGGGTGAGGATAAACCAATGGCAGAAAATGCAGTGAGCTAATTAGATATTAAAAACTAAAAGCAAGCAAGTTGAGGGCACAAAAGGAGTACACAGAGAGTGAAGTAGTGGTTACCAGTTAGTTCAGAAACCAAGAAAACAAGTCAGGAGTGGAATCTAGGAGCAAGCTGGAGGGAACAGCATTGTCATCATGTGTCAAGTTACAGCCCTGTAGCCAAGACACTTTCTATTTTTGTTCAGGGGTTTATATGTGGAAAATACAGGGTCAGCTAACCCCAGCCAGCCAATCCTATGACACAGAGTTTGCAGAGGGTTATTCCCTGCTGGACACTTTAGGCCTGCCTTGATTAGCCTAAAGAATCAGCCATAGAATCAGTGCCGTAGCAAGGGGGGGGTGGCAAGCGGGGTGACAAAGCAAAGGGGTGCCAAGAGGTGCTGTCCATCTGGGCTTGGATGCTGGATGGAGATCCAAACAGCTCATCTGGGGGGCCATGGGGATGAAGGAAGGGCAGCTCGCACTGCTGCATGCACTCCCAGGCAACTATGTGGAGGGGAGGTGTGCCCTCCAGATCTGTGTGCGGGGTGAAGTTTGGCCCCAGGCACCAAACTTCTTTGCCATGGTACTGTGGAGAGTATTAAGCTGAAGCCCCAGGTTCCAGGCTGTGGCCTGATAGGCAGATCCCCCATAAGTCTGAGATCTGTAAGACTTGTTAGGGAAGCTTCCATGAAGGTCTGATACTGTGCAGAATCTTAATAGCTTAATAGCAAAATCATCAAGGTGGCTAACCAAAATGTTGTTCAGGTTTTGCCCGGTAATATACCAAACACCCTGAATTCCACAAAGGAAATATTTCTAAAACAATATGCTCTTTCCACCCTTTGTGTTTCTTATTGAAAAGAATAACCTGCTATAGAGATCAGCTGTACATGATTGGTTCTCCCATTATTGTCTCCGACAAATGTATGCAACCACATTTTTAAGAGTACTCATTATTTGGCTTTTGAGTATCTAGCGCTTCTTAAAATTTAATCAAAATGAGCCATGAAACCCGAGTTAAATATAATTAATGCTTAATGACTACATTTTTTGTGACCACACTAAACTCTGAAACATTATAATATTTATACCATATGCTTTACATACAAAATTTAAAAGAACTTTGAAAAAATAATGCTAAAAAATGTTAGTAATTTTAAAAAGCCCATTTCTTATGGTTTCATAGTTTCTAGGGTCGGAAGGGACCTGAGCAGATCATCTAGTCCAACCCCCTGCCATGGCAGGAAAGAGTACTGGGATCAAACGACCCCAGCAAGGTGTTCATCTAACCTCCTCTTAAACACCCCCAGGGTAGGAGCCTGCACCACTTCTCTTGGAAGTTGGTTCCAGACCCTAGCCGCCCTGACCATGAAGTACTGCCTCCTGATATCTAGCCTAAACCTACCCTCTGCCAGCTTGTGACCGTTATTCCTGGTCACTCCTGGCGGTGCTCGGGGGAACAGTGACTCCCTCAATGCCTGCTGATCCCCCCTGACTAGTTTGTAACAGGCCACAAGATCCCCCCTCAGCCTTCTCTTTTGGAGGCTGAACAGGTTCAGGTCCCGTAGCCTCTCCTCATAGGGCCTGCCCTGTTGTCCCCTGATCATGCGAGTGGCCCTCCTCTGGACCCTCTCCATGTTGTCCACTTCCCTCTCAAAGTGCGGCGCCCAGAACTGGACCCAGTACTCCAACTGTGGCCTGACCAGTGCCGCAAAGAGGGGGAGGATCACCTCTTTGGACCTGCTCGAGATGCATCTGTGGATGCATGACAAGGTGCGGTTGGCCTTCCTAAGTGCCTCCCCACACTGCCAGCCCATGTTCATCTTGGAGTCAATTATGACTCCAAGATCCTTTTCCGTCTCCGTGCTGACAAGAGGGGAGTTCCCTAACTTTGTTGTGGTATGGTGCCAGTTGTGCCTCCCCAGGTGCATCACCTTGCACTTGTCTGTGTTGAATCCCATCCTATTCTCATCCGCCCACCCTTGCAACCTGTCTAGGTCTGATTGTAGCCTGTTGCTTCCTTTTAGTGTGCTCACATCCCCCCAAATCTTCGTGTCATCAGCAAATTTGAACAGGGTGCTTTTTACCCCCTCATCCAAATTGCTGATGAAGATGTTGAACAGTGCAGGCCCGAGGACCAAGCCCTGTGGAACCCCGCTGCACACGTCCTTCCAGGTTGAGAAGGACCCATCCATTACCACCCTCTGGGTGCAGCCCTCCAGCCAGTTGGTGACCCATTTGACTGTGTGGGTGTCTACACCACAGCCCCCCAGTTTTTTAATGAGAACGGGGTGAGAGACAGTGTCAAAAGCCTTTCTGGAAGTCCAGGAAGACTATGTCCACTGCTACCCCTGCATCTAATGATCTGGTGATCTGATCGTAAAAGGCCACCAGGTTGGTCTGACAGGACCTGCCACTGATGAACCCGTGTTGGTTGCCCCTAAGCATGCAGTCCCCTGCTGGCCCCTCCTGGATGTGTGCCAGCATAATTTCCTCGAACAGCTTGCCTAGGATTGAGGTAAGACTAACTGGCCTATAGTTTCCCACGTCCTCCTTCCTCCCTTTTTTGAAGATGGGAACCACATTGGCCCTCTTCCAGTCCTCCAGCACCACTCCTGAGCACTATGAGTGCTTGTAAAGCCGTGCCAGGGGTCTTGCAATGACCTCGGCCAATTCCTTTAGAACTCTAGGGTAGAGATCATCCAGACCAGCTGACTTGAATACGTCCAGTCCCTCCAGAAGCTCCCTAACTAAATCCTCGCTAACCCTTGGCCCAGGTGTGCCTCCCCTGGGGCCCGAGGGGGGCCCAGCAGGGAGGTGGCTGTTCTGGTCCCTACTTAGGAAGATGGAGGCAAAGAAATCGTTAAACAATGACTGACCCATGAAAGCATCCACAGACTACTAAGAATTGAAATGTGCTATTTCTTAGATATGATTTTATTGAACAAAGTTCTAAAACTCACAAGCATCTTTTGACTTGTATCAGAAATGGAAGAAGTCATTTGTTACCCCAACTATTTTAGTAACTTAACATTCTTAATAGACTTACTTTGGTAGAAAAGTGAACTATCTCACTTTATGTATCTTAATGTGTTCAGTTGCTTTGTTAGGATTAATGGTAGCTATTAGTTGAACTAATATGTACTTCATGAACTGCAGTAAGTGAAGTAAGAAAGGGGTTTCTCTAGACCCATTTTTTCTGCAGTCTAAATTGCCTTGATTTATAAGTTGTTTTGATGAAAGAAGTATTTGATTTGCTTAAGTATGAATTGATTTCAAAAGGCATTCTTGCATCAACCCATGCTTCTGATAATGTTTCTGATATTATTTTTCTGTAGAAAATTCATCTTGTTAAGTGCATTTATCCAGTCCCTTCAGCATTCCCCCTGAAGTAGCTGGCTATTATATTTTGCTGTAGCAATGTCTTGAAAAGTCTTTTTTTTTTTCAAATAGGAATTAAAGAACATACAGTGACATATGGCAATGTTTTAGCTTGTGATGCCAAGAATGCAGATCACGTTATATATTTTGATATCTTAGTGAGGGATTTAACATTGCTTATTTTGTTAAAATAAGAAACACATACTTTCAGCTCAAAATAATGAGAATTAATCCATTTAGATTCATTTTGCCAGTGATGCCAATCTAGAGTGCTGATTTTTCATCTTTTCTGACAAGTGCTTTGCATTCTCCTCTATCATAAAAACTTAAGATGGTAGGACTGGAAGGGAGCTTATGAAATCATCTAGTCCAGATGATTTCCAAAGCAAGATCATCCCTGGTTAAATCATCCCAGCTGAGTGTCTGCCTAACCTCCTCTTGGGAAATTTCCAGGGATAGAGATTTCACAGCTTCTCTGGCCTGTTCCAATGCTTGAACATCCTCTTAGAACATTCTTCCTAATCTCCAAACTAAATTTCATCTGCAGCATCTTGAAGCTATTGCTTCTAGTCCTGTTCCCGACAGCCACAGAGAAAATACCTTCTTCATCCTCTCTATATTTCTCCTTCAGGTACCTGAAGACTGTTATCAAATCTCCCCTCACCCACCCTGATCTTCTCCAGAATAAATAATCATAATTATTTCAGCCTTTCTTCATAAATCATATTTCCCATGCATTTTTGTAACTGCTCACTGGATTCTTTCCAGTCTGTCCACATCTTTCTTGAAATGTGGGGTACATGCCCCAAACTGGACACAGTACTCCAAGTGAAGCCTCAGCCTTTCATGTCCTTCTCTCATGTAAAAAGTACCCCATAAACCTGAAATTGCTTGTGTTAGCTGTGTTCTGTGTATATTTTTAAGGTAATTATATCTGTTTTTAAGATACGGAGATCAATTCCCTATTGCCTTCACTTTGTGGAATCATTTCCAACTGCACAAAATATTACTAGAAGTTGCTCAATAGTCTACAATATCATTTAGTTAGATCAATCTGGAGGCTAACTTGCTATCTGTTTTGCTTTATACTGTATTCTTCTGAATACTGTTTTGCAGCCACACCTTGGATGTATGGCTTTATCTGGAATAATGGGTTTCTCTGTTATTGAGTGAAAATGTAGCAAAAGAGTAATTTCAGTTAAAACAGGGATGGCTCAAAAATATAACATCCAAATCCTCCGCCTTTTTACAACCTTTGTCCTAAAACCAGAAAATCGGTTTGATATCATGCTGGGTATCATTTTGCCGAAACCTCTATTTAATTTTAGCTTCTACTAGAAACTGAATGGCAGCAGTTTGAACCACAGCATTAGGCATATTGTCCCATTTCTGAAAACAGGGCATTTGATTCTGTCATAGTTGCTGCACTAAGTGTTGAAGAAGTCTCTTCTTTCTTACTGAGGTAGATGTATTGTCCTGATGTTTGCATATGTCCAAATGTCAATCGACCATAAACCAGGCTATGAAGCGCTTGAACTTTCTGCTTGGCAACCAGAGTCAAAATGTGAATGTTAGAATAGAAGAATAGTAAAAAAATAGTGATCTGGTATCTCTTTTGATCTAGAAATGCAAAACTGTAGGACTCTACAGTAGACTTCCCAGGGTTTGCCTTTTCATATTTTACACTTCCCTCAGACGTTGATTCTGACATAGTTTACCATGAAAATTAATCACTCAATATTTCTGTACTTGATAGGAACTTTTAGGCCACAACAATTCCTAGCTAAGAAAATCTTCTGGACAATTCAATACTGCAAAATGACATTCTGGGGAAAAAATATTAGGATCTTTTGCTGAACTCTGAGTGACTGTGGTAGATTTCAGCTGCTTGAATTGGACAACAGAAGATGCATCTTGAGATCTAGACAGGATGTCTTGGCTCCATTCCACATGAAATTAAAGCAAAAGCACTGCAGTTTAGCAGTTGTTTCATTTAGGATTAAATTGCCCAGATTTGCTTCCACTAATAGTGGAAAAATAGGACATCTGAAACAGTTACTACATGTCAGCTGACTCACAGTAAGCCCCTTATCAACTTCTGACCATAGAATTGTTCCATTTCCTATACCCTAAGTTACATTTCTTCCCTCATATCACCTGAAGAAAATGTCAGTTTAAACCAGCAATGCCTGAGGGAAGCAGATACATATATGCTACATAAATGCAGAGGTAGATAATTTTTTATTCTTTTACATTGAACCTTTCTTCCAGTGTCAGGGGGCTCTCTCTTTCACCACATCACCTTAACTTGGCAGGAATCAAACTTATTTTCCCTGTTCAATCCAGCCACAAAATCATGCAGATGGTTTATCCTAAAATATGTGCAAATTTCAGGAGGGTTCCTCATGATCTGTAAGTTCTCTAGGCTGAAGGAGAATCCTGAATTCCTCATCCTTCAATCTTCATTCTTATTCGCGTGTATTACTGTTCAAGCTGAAGCTGAATAATTGTGCAAGGTGACAAAAATACATCCCTATATGTTATGATGTCCATCAAAAGATTTTAATTATTTTGCTTTTCTCAGTCCTTGTCCTTACAAACCATAAAATATTTCAAATTGCTGCAGAGGCAGAGGCGAGTATTTTTTGCCCTTTTACATAAAGGGAACAGATCAATAGTGGGACTGAGATCCATAAAGGAAGTTAGGTACCTCATTGCCACTTTTGTACTTACGCCCTAAATGTAGATCCTGGAAACATTGGTTCTGCTGCCATATCATCTTGGGGCCACTTCCTATGCTTATGGCAGGAAAGGTGCTAAGGTACCTGTGTTTCTGCTCTGGACATGCCTAGGAAGTGTCTAGAACTTGACAGTGCTGAACTCCTAGGTATCTATTTCAAATTTAAGCCCATCTGGAAGGTTTATGTGTGCATGTGTGGTGGGAGGAGTATGATGGGGAGGAGGACCTGGCTACCAGTCATTTGTCCAACACCTGTATTTGACTACATATTCATAAAACAGCTTTAGCTGGAGTATTTGAAGCACTCTACCTTTTATTTCTAAAGGTTAGTAGTAGAAGTAGCTAATAAGGGTTCAACTTTCAGACGAATCTAATGGAAATGCGCTAAATACTGGATTGTTTGAGGAAAGGCAGGTTGTGGTATAATTACTACTGACATTTTTTGAAGAGGGACTGGCAAAGAAAAATGAATGGATATGAATTTCAAGTAATATTAGTATTTAAGACCCATAGAGGAATGGGAGTTAGGCCAGTTACGTGCCATCCTTCTTCCCAACATTTCCTACTGACATTCTGAGGCACTTAATTCTACCAAAGCAATGGAAGTTAAGACATTTAATCAGAGCTATAGATTTTAATAGGTAAAAAGGGATCTGCTACACACTCAGCACTGTAAAACAGCTATACATCTGACAGACCTCTGCTCCAATGAATGCTAATTAGCATGTGTTGGGCACACTCAATTAATCAAGTCTACTGTGAGTCTGCTGGACAGTGCTAATTAGCACATTTTAGCAGCCTCTGCATCACATGTATTCAGTGTCCCCATGTTTCAAAATGATGGTGGGGGCACTTTAACTAAAGCTCATTGAACAAGCTTTAGTTAAAGCATTCCTGCCACTATTTTTCAGCATGGGATGCTGAATATATGTGATGCTGTGGGCACTTTAATTAGAACAGATCTAAGAGCCACTCTAACTAAAGCACCTCCCCCCCGACACACACACTTGCCCCAGAGCACATGTATTGAAACCTGTAGAGATTAAGAAATAAATAGAGAGGGGAAACAAGAAAAGAAAAGAAAAACTACATACATTACAGCCATTTGAAGTAGGACTGCAATAAAATGTAGGCGGCTGAGTCCAAACCTGCAGTCTTGCTCAGCTGCCATCCAACTCTGGAAATGCTTTTATTGTTAACATTTTTAACTTAAAATTTACCAGCTGCCAAAGTTCTGCTTTTCTTGATTCCCAAATGTGCCCGTCTTGACAGATGACTTATCTTGACAGGTACTATCCTCATAGCTAAACCCAAGAAGCTTTCAGAAACAGAATGTTCCCTTGTGCTAACGCCTTTGAGAGACTTGATTTGGAAGGTTGATTTGGAAACTTTATTTGCTCTTTGAGAACACCTAATGCACTCTGCTAGGACTGGCCCTCTCACAGAATACTGTAGTAGAGAGAAATTTAATTTAAAGAATGAGGAAAATCTGTCCCCCTCAGCCCCGTTGCTTGCAGAAATCTATTAGAGCACTTAACCATAATGCAGCAGACCTATACTGATTCACCTCTGTGACAGACTGTGGTTTCTTGTAATATCTCTATGTTAAATGTGTTCATGTTATAATAATGTTGCATGCCTCAGTTTCCCTGATTTCACTGGGAAAGAAAGGGGTAATTGTATTCAGGGCTGGGGTGTTAATGTGTTAAGTAAGACAGGAGGAGAGAAGTCTGAGGGGCTTTAGAAAGAACAAGGGCTGTTACCTGACAAAGGCTACCAGGAAGCTTGATGTACTTGGGGCCCAAGTACTTTGTATGCAGTGATGTTACTGATCAACAAAGGTTTCTTTTGTCTTAAGAAAAGTTGCCTGCTTCATTACATTTGGCTCCAGGTTTACTCTGTCCCCTTGAAGAGATAAAGCCCTCTCCAAGCCAGAAGGGAGCTACTCAGAGGGTGCCACAGGGATTCAGGGCAAGTGCAGGCCCAAAAGGCAAAGGTTTGAAGCCCAAGGAGGCATGGGCTGACCCTGTCTAGTGCACAGGGGACCCAAGCACGTGGTGCCTCGGGGAATCTGTGACAACCTCCCTTGCCAGAAAGGGTTCAGATTGACATTTCCCACCTTCCTGAAAGGGAATAATTATAGCAAACACATATTACTAACTAAACTCTAAAATGGCTTTTACTATTTCACTCAGGAAAATTGCTTTGCTTCACTTCTAACTGGCTGGGAGTTAACCAGTATGAAAACAAATTACATTTCTGATAAACTCACTACGCTACAATGTAGAAAATGGCTACCATGGATACAATGGCATTTTGCCCATTCTCAGAAAAATCTCTTCTACATTCTGAGCTAGATTTTCATTATCTTTAAAATTAACATCACAAAAGCTCCTTGGGTAATATGCTAATATTATATTTATATATTTATTATGTCTTCCAATGTATCAGTTTCCATAGGCTTCTGCCCTAATCTATTTATATTCCCTCACTAAATCCTTGGTCTTTAATCTAATCAAGTATTTAGACATTTAGTTTTGCACATCTGTTTTAAGAGCAATGGGAAAACTTGGTTAATAGTTAAGTTAAATATATATTTAGATATAAACATGATGCTGTTCTAGTTCAAATGATTTAGGGAAAATTTAAAGATTTCATGATGAATCTTTATTAGGATTTGGATTGCGTTCTCTTTGTATAATGCCTATCAGCTCTCCCTGACTGGGGTTACCTAGGCACCGCAACAACAGAATCATCCGTCTGCATGAGGTTGCTAATACACCCAAGGATAAGTGAAGCCAGACAATTGATCCCTTAGTACAAAATTCAGATTTCCAAAAAACTGATGAAGCAGAACCTTTTTTAGCTTACCAAATCAAAGTTTACCTAGAGGTGTCTAAATAAGAATGGGGGAAGTTAAGTACTACCAAGGACAAAGTCTCAACATGGAAAATTTCGGTGATTATTTAACAGATACAGTAATGATTGCATAACCATATAATACACTATCCAAATGATGTCCAGATAATAAATACTATGCTTATGCAACAACACACTGTACACCTGTTGTAACAGGTATCTCATAGGCTCCTAAACTTCAATGTATGCAGTTCCACCAGTGCCTGGAGGTAATTGGTTCTATATCTTTCTTCTTACTCCAACAGTATTGAAGCCAGTAGACTCCACTGGTCACAAATTGAAAATATGCTCTTCACTGCCCACGCCTGGTTTTTCAAGTCTTTGACTCTTAAAGTCTGGCATTTTTCTTGCATTTTCAACTTGTTTGCAAAACTATATTCAGGTGCAATTTTGGGCTCATTATTAATTATATTGAGCTCATCTCATTGGCAGGTACAATATCGTAGTTTACTTTCTAAATTACATTAATTGTACCCAAAATAACTGCCTGAAGGTCAGATTTAGAATTACCACTTAATCCAGGTATAAGTAATAAGTAGTTGTTATATTGACTTAATTTGTGAGTAAAATTAAATTTTCATTGCCATAGTACAGATGAAAACAGAACAGATGAAGTTAAGTCTGATCTTTTTCTGGTACTTCAAACAATTATCGGTGGATTAATACACTAATTAATGCTTGTGTAATTAATATTACTTAAGAGATTATTTAACATTTTTATGAGGATTTTTCAAGTGTTTTATTGCCTTCATTTTTGTTCTTGAACTTAGGTCTAACTGGAGATGATCATACTGCTTACATCATTCTGTGAAATGGCAAATTATTTCCAACTGATAGGGAAATATTTTCCTAAATGTAAAATGCTTCATATTCATGTTATTGACTAGTACTTTCTTATACATTTATTTTCAAATAATTGTAACTCAAAGAAATATAATGTGACAAAAAAATTGGTGAGGTGCTTAGTTGCATAGTTGACAGCACAGCGGTCACAAGTTCAAGGCCATAGCAGAAGTGTTCACAGCACAGCCTCTAAAATTCAACAGAAAATCTGTGCATTCTGCTAAATGCCTTCTCACAAGGACATGAAAAAGAAAAGGACAAAAACTGGTACGAATGTAGTCAGCTCCAGATTGAGCTATGCCTAAAATGCCGACCTGGATTTAGTATCCAATTTGTTTTTTAATTTTCTGTTCTCAGTTATCATTTCCTCTTCTCATGTAAACCTCTCTTTATTCCCCTGCCTTTAGTGGTGCTGCCATGAAAAAAGAAAAAAAAAATGACTTACACTACTGGGAGGCAGTAGACATTACTAAAAAGTTAAAGAACTAATGACAGAAATTAGCCAAATTTGAATAATCCAACAATCCATGCCCACTACACCCAATAAAACAAAAGTACCTTTAAAATTGAATCAGGTTTTTCTTATAATATATGATGATGCAAATGATTAATTAACTTAAAAATAAACAGTTAGTCTAAGCCTTCTGCTTATAATTTTATCATGATTATTACTAAGGTTGTAATTTATGACTTTGGACCGAAGCAGTGGCCAATATTCAGGTTTTTTATGGGTTACTTCTCTGTTAGGAGAAGACACTGACTGTATGTGTTAGATTTTTTCAGGTATAATCCTATTTTCTTACTAAAACACTATATACAAAGTCTTTTTTCCCCTAGAATATAGTAGAAACAAACAATAGCAGACTTTCCTGTATCAGAAACTGAAGCACACTTCCACCCAGCTGTGGTCAAAACTTTTCCTCCCTTGATTTTTACCCAGGGTAATGCAAACACTTTTTCTTTGGTTATTTCCTGCCTTTTACACACATACACATACATGTGCTAGTGTGTGTGCATGTACACACACACACATGCCTGTCTATGCCAAATATTTCTAATCCATAATTTTGTAATTTATTCTCAAGGGAAATGCTTTTGCTCTCAAGACTCAAATTGTTTTCCAGCTTTATTTGCTGCCATACTTTCAGTAGTGACTGACATTGTTGCAGCTGTCACCAAGCAAAAGGGACTGCAATTGCTTTCTTTTTTTTTCCCACCAAAAAATAACCCAAGAGAAATGCCCCATAATTGAAATGGTCAGGAAACTCAACTGAAATATTAAAGATACAGATTCAAATCCCTGCTGTCTCATTCAAAATAGGACCGTAAATGGCAATCTCCTGCATCCTATGCAAGTACTCTACAGCCTCTGCCTTACTTCATTTCTCCACCAGGAGGAGTTCCTACCTGTATAAATTAAAACTCCATTGGGCCAAACAGAGAGAGAGAGAAAAAATCTATATTCCAGTATTCCAAATCAGGAGCTTGAAATTATTTCCACCATATCCCACATATTTAGCTTAACCACTGGGACATAGTCTGTTCTCAGATATGAGATCTTTCTCTCTCCAAATTCTATTTTGGATAAGAGGGGGAAAAAAGGAAATAAATATGTATCTCTGAAAAGTTACAGTTCTGATTCATTTGCATTTTTCTCTGGGGAAAACACAAGACAAAACTGTTGACTAGCTGCAGCCCAAGGTTGTACCCCCGGTGCTGTGACTGGTTTACTTGATGAACATGCTCTTTGCCCATTAAAAGAAGGGATGGGATGGGGACAAAGATTATCATGCCTTAGTGATATTCCACACCTAAACAATACATGATGTTGGTGTGGGCAGGTCATGTCTGACCAACCTTGTTTCCTTCTATGATCAAGTAACAAACTGCTTAGATGTAGGAGATGTGGTTGATGTCCCATTTTAAAAAGGCCTTTGATATGGTCTCCCATGGTGCTCTTATAAAAAAAACTGGGGATTGTGGGTGGCAGAGTCCATGGTCAGGTGAGCTGGTTAAGGACTCAAACCTAGAGAATGTTAGTGGATGGGTCTGTATCATCTTGACAGGAGGTGGCCAGTGGTATTCTGCAGGGTTCAATTCTTGGCTCCATCCTGTTCCACATCTTTATCAAGGATTTAGGTGAGGACATGGAAAGCACACTGGCCAACTTTGGGGATGAGACCAAGTTATAAGGAAAGGCGATCATGCTAGGGGATAGGATGCAGATCCAAGCAGACCTGGACCAGCTGGAAAGGTGGGCAGAGTGGAACTGGATGCAGTTTGATAAGGATAAATGCAGAGTGTTCCATCTGGGGAGAAGTAACCAGTGACATGAACATAGGTTAGGAGGAGATGTCCTGGCTACCACAATGACTGAAAGGGACCAGTGCAACACTGTAGTCAACAGAGCTAATAGCATAGTGGGATGCATTAGGCAATGTGTTGCAAGCAGGGCTTGGGAGGTGATACTTCCTCTCTACTCAGTGATGGTAAGACCCAGCTGGAGTACTGTGTCCAGTTCTGGGTGCTGCACTTCAAAAAAGACATGGTCAATCTTGAAGGGGTCCAAAGAAGGGCCACAGGAATGATTAAGGGTCTGGAGAACAAACCTTATGAAGAAAGACTGTTCAGCCTGGGGAAGAGAAGACTGAGAGGGGACCTGGTGGCCATCTGTAAGTATGTAAGAAGTGAATATTGGGGGCTGGTAGAAAAACTGTCCACTAGGGCATCTCAGCAGAGGACAAGAAGCAATTTCCATAAACTGTTACCCTTTACAGTAAGGGTGACCAGAATCTGGAATAGACTTCCCAAAGTAGTGGTGCAGTACCCAAACCTTGGAAGTCTTCAAGAGGAGACTGGACAGACACCTTACTGGGATCATTTGATCTCAACTATACTACTGCCCAGAGCAGAGGTGTTGGATTCCATCTTTTGAGGTACCTTCCAGGCCTTAATTTCTATGATTCTATGTATACAGTCAAGTGATACTTGAGTATTACACAACCAAACCCTGCCATTCCTACTTAAGCAAAATGTCAATGAAGCCTAAAGCAGTTTACTAAAATGAAGGCTAAAAAGGACCTAACTCACAGTGAAGTGATATCAACAGGCTAGGGTATTGCAGAATGTTGCTAACAATTGTACTGATATATATATACAAGTACAATTGCAGCATGTCCTTCTGTCAATTACTGAGATTTATATATAAGTGTATGTGGCAGAAGGGCTGCATTTCTTGGATATATGAAGGGTTAAGTGGCTAGACTGTCAGCCTTATCTCTACAATCCAATTCTTTAACAGATTTAAGTCAGAACTGTGACCATCACTGAATTCAATCTTTTTTTTTTTTTTATGTTTTAAAGGAAAAGGTATAAGATTCCAGTGATGTGTCATGGAAGGTCCACTTGAAGAGAAAGATAATGTAGATGATTTCCAGATGTAATTGCACAGCAATTTGCAACAGATTGTTTTTCTCTTCTTATATTGTCAATTATTTAATTCTCTCTACTTTCAGATAGAGAATCTCATCCCACTTAAAATGTCTTGAAGCATTTACAGTTGTAATGTTTTCAGCTTCTCTTTGTACTAACCGTTACATTCGGTGTCCAACTTTCATGTGTATTTTTAGAATTAAATATTTGATGCACACTATATAGTCTTTGCATTGTGAGTTTATTCTAATTATTACCATTTCATTTGGATTATTGAACTGTAAGTTAACAAGCAGAACCAAAATAAAGCACCTTGATATAGCATATTCCCTAGTGCCACCATTTTTAAAGTCATAATGTTAATGCAGCTGTCATGGTACAACTTTTTCCATTTTAATTAATCATTGACTCAGTATAATTACTAGCAATGTATTCAAACTATCTGCTTATTTTAATAGAGAGATTCAGTTTAATCTATCCTAAACTAATCCAAAATATAGCAGAGAAGAAATAATAAAGAGAACAATTACGATGTAGTTTAATTTTGTTACCCTTGGTTAGCTTATAAATATAATTGTATGCCTTAGAGAATGGGTGTTAAACTCACTTGGTGCCCTGGGCTAGATCTGGACCAAGCAGCTCCTTTCAGACTCAATCTAGCCCAGGGATTGAGAAAGCTCTGGGCTTGACCCACCAGCAGTGGCGGATCTGGGTCCAACCCAGAGCACGTGACAGTGGTGACAGCTCCAGCTCTGCCCCAGGGCACACAGCACCAGCTCCAGCCCCCACTGTTTGCCCCATACTGGAGTTCAAGCAGCTGCCATCATATGTCTCATGCTGGAATTGAAACTGCTGCTGCTGCCACATGCCCCACACCACATTGGCATCTCCAGTGTTATTTCCAGCTTTGGCTCCAGAATGGAACTCATGGTAGGGGCTGCCTCAGCAATGTGGACAGGTGAAGCAGCTGGAGGGCCCTTGCTTGTCCTACTGTTAATTGCCATGTCCACCAGGGACCAAGGGCCCTAGATTCTGTGGCAGGCAACTTCCCCAGTCCACAGCCAAACTTCTGAAGACTGACAGATATAGTGGGATGGACAAAGTATCTCCATGGGCTGGATCTGGTCCATGGAACTTATGTTTGATATGCCTGCCTTATAATTTACTTGAACCTATAGGTTAGTTTACAGTGGGTGTATCTACACATTCATTAATGTGCAGTAGTTACTGAACATTTATTTTAGTACTTGCTTAATGAATTAATAAATAAATGCTCAGTAACTATAGTTACTGCACAGTAGCACTAATGCATAATTTTTTGTGATACTTACTCTGAAGTAACCTAATAACACTGCGCAATAGCATACTAACACGGCTTTTGACTAGCATGCTACTGTGCAATATTATTAGGCTACTGCACAGTAAGTGTCTCATGTAGATACACCCAATGAATCATAGTAAGCCTCATCTTGTGTAATCACCAATAGTTGCTTTCTGAGATTTAAAAATATTGTTCACTTTGAGCATGCTTGAATAGCCACACAGGAAGCCATACAATTGTGGATAAGGGCCTTGGTCTCTTTCTTTCAGAAATTAAAATATGCTAATTTTCTGTTACTACAGTAATGAGGCATTGATAGCACCTTTGTCTCAGTTTCATCTATTCTTTACCTGTGGCACACCCTAGACCTTTTATTTTATATCGTGTTTTGTGGCTGTAGCTTGCTTAAAAGGACTGGAGTAGAAGTTCTTGTTTACCCTTTTGGGTAAATAGTTGCTTGCAAAATGCAGAGGCTAACACTCAGTGGGTCACAAAGCCCCATCCAGTCCTATATTCCTGTTGATTGTCAAGGCTTTATAGAATTTTGCTTTCACCTAAAGATTTAGTTCTCTTATTTGGTTTAAATAATCTCAGTCCTAATTCCCACCTGTTGGTTATTGTTTGTTTTGTCAGAATCATATAAACAGAAGGCTGGAAAGGGTAGGAAGTTGCCTGCTCCAGCCTTCTGTTCAAGGCAGGATCCTATCCAGACCATACAAAACTGAGCCAATGACCCTTTTACTGTCAGTGATGGGATGTGCAGGATCAAGCCTAGTGGCCACTCAGGGATTAAGGTTGCTGTACTCAGAAAGAAACAAGTGATAGAGAGGATAGCCAGAGTCCAGGGACAAGTCAGGTAAGGGAACCAGGAGGTTAGAAAGCAGGCAGGGTTACCAGAGAAACCATCTTAAGCCACGGAAAGCCGTGTTTTGCTGTCCCTCTTTCTCCCTGATCTTAAATAGGAGGAGAGGAGGGTCAAATGATAGGAGTCAGCCACTCTGGTATCAGGGAATGGGCAGCCTGAGGTATGCTTGGAGGGTTTAGGCAGGCCTCTTCCAGTCTTTGGATGAGAGAACAGCAGCAAAGTGGCAGGTGGTTGTGCTGGTCACTATAGTCCTTGGTTCAAAGTTGCAGACCTTGTATATTTACAAACTATAGACCACAAACATCAAGCACACCCTAACTTGTGACACACAGAGCACATAGAGCAATGACACCATCAGTGTCCCTGTGCTGTGAAGATTTTTAAATGCACTTGAGAGATACAAGGTTGCATTGACTTTTCTTTCCTTGGCACCCACCACAGTTTAATTATCTAAGAAGAAAAGGCACAGGCCTGGCAGATCAGGTTGTATTTTTCAGACAATCCCCTGGCTATTGTCATCCATACTTCCATTTATTAGCATGAAAACTAAAATGTAATAGACATTAAGAATTATGGACTTTTCAGTGCAACACAAAGAATAGCTGGCAGTATGGATCTAGGTGTTTATTAAGCAATTCATAATGTATTTAGGTAAACAGACTCAGATTCATAAAGTCTATGAATTTTAAGGCCATAAAGGGACCTTTTTATAATTTCTCTAACTTCCTGCATATCACAGGCCCTTAAATTAAATTCATTTATCCCTATACTGACCCCATAGCTTGTGTTTCACCAAAGCTTATCTTCTAAAAGGTCTTCCAGCCTTGACTCTAGACATAAAAGGTCACACTGCTCAATAGCTTTAGGTTTAACATTTTTGCTGTTTCAAAAAGAAAGCTATAAGGGCTCAAAGCTTTTGAGTATTAATACTTCCCTGGAACACTACCACATGGATAGCCCTAAGACAACACAACTTTGAGAATTTACATTAACACAGTACCTTATGAATAGGAAATGTATTCAGTTAGGTTTTTGGTCATTTCTTTGCTTCTTTGAAATTAGGTGTTGTAGTCAATTGAAAATAACTGCAAAATGGTTTACTGAATTATTACTTCGTGTGTTTGTGTCCGTACAAAGATGTAAAATGCTTCTGCGAGAGAATGGTAGCTTTTTACTTCCACTTTCCCATCTGAGCTATGGCTACACAAAATTCAAATAATTTGTGAAGGACACAACAATTACAGGGTCAGATTTTCATCTTGTGTAAATTTATGAGACACCATCTATCTTAAGGCACCCCCATGATATAGACATGCTTCATAAGCCTAAAATGAAGCAGAATGAATAAAACCAATGCATTTCTAACAACATATAGATTCAAACATTCCATTTGCTTTGCATGAGGCTACGTAGAGTATATCTAAGAGCTACCTATCAGGCAATTTTGTCTACTTACTTTTATTTTCACTTTTGACTACATTTCAACATCAAATTCAGAAGACTTCCTTTCAACATTTTCTTCTTTAGTTTTCCTTTAAGTGTTCAAAGACATGTGAATATGTAATCAACCTCAGTAATTATAAAAAATATTCTCTTTACAGGAATTGCCTGAAGAAGCCACCAGAGTTCTTCTTATACTACAATTGCAAGAAGCAGACAGAACCATTAACTCCATATTATCCAGTTCTTTCTTACCACGCACGCCGCACTTCCAGCTAGAAAACTTGGTGCTGTCAAGATATTTTCCCCTTACCTTCAACAAATCCATTCCTTTTAAATCAGGCTATTGTTCCTGTTGCAGTCTTAATTTATTCCAGCTACATTAATATTGAGTAAACTCAGAAAATATGGTTTGATGATGCAGATAATTCTTCCATCTGAGGCTCCAGATGTTGTCTTCACCACATAACCTCTTTGAGAAAGTTCAGGTGGACATTCTGCATACTCAGACAAAGTATCAGTGTTTCACTTTATATGGAACGTCACCAAGGTAATGCATGCCTGGCTCCATTATGTCCAACCTCTCCTAATCCATTATTGCGGTAAACTAGCTACATTTCCACAACTGCATCACAGGGTGTAGCAGAACAGTAAAGGCATCTTGCCAAGGATCTGTGAGACTGAGTTTTGCTTTGGACTCGTACCAAAAGATGCCTCTCAATAACCCACCTGTAACCGAGCAATTGATCACACAGGCTGGAGAATCAAAGGTGGATTGATATGATACTAGCTGCGCCACACCTTGTGTATTGTAAATTATAGAAATGGGTGTAACTTAGCCACACTACCCCCATAGGCTACCAAGCGTTTGTGGCTCTTTTAACTTTTATGTCTGCATTATACCAGTCACTTGCCCATCTGAATTATCACTCTGAAAACTATTTTCCTGACCCTCTTCTTTTGTTCTTTGCAGTAGAATATGTAATCTTGCATTTTTTTACATTTGTTCTGTGGCTATACATACAAAGTTAATTCCCCAACTGCCAAACCTTTAATAATATCAATTTGCATTAGTCTATAAGGCTTTGAAAATGTCTAAAGTCCATACTCTACAGAGAAACATTTTTTCCATACTCCCCAGAGCAGACAGAAGGCATTGACCATCACCCAGACTAACCATCTAATAAACATTGGAGTTATCATTATCACATCATTTTTTAATCATCTATCCATGATTCCTCATATTCCTTTTCTGATTTGTTCAAAACTCTGCAGATAAGACTCTCTTCATGCATATACTAGACCTCTGAATTTCAGGCTACTTAGTCTGGGCAAAGATAGAAGAGGGGTTTCCAAGCAGAATTTCTGATGGGAGATTGGGTCTTTAATAGGAAAACGGTTTCAACATCAGTTGGGGAACAGTAATGTCTTTCCACATTAGAGACTAAAAGTAACTTTTCTCAGACAGTCACTATTAAAAAGCTTCTATCATTACTTTTTTGCTGCCTGTCAGTTCCCCCCCCCGCCCCGTTTTCTGTTTCCTAGCATATGACAAACTCTGCAAAAAAATCTCATCTACTTATCTCTGTATTCCCTGGCTCTGTCAAATTTTGCTTGAAGCAAAGGCTTTCCCCCTCGTGCTGCTAGAACTTTTCTCCTTGGTTAGCTACTTCAGGAGTTCTCCGTGCTGGTAAAGTGCTAATTTAGGACTGCAGGGTATTATGACAATTTAAACATCCAATACTGGGAAATCTTTAAGTGACCTCAACATTTTGAAGTACAAAAGCTTATCATGATTACAGTTTTTTATCAACCTTTTTATTAGTACAGTTTGGTTGGTTTTTGCCTACCTTAGGTACATGTTACTTTCCAGCATCCTGTCTTTAGCAATATGATTGAAAATATATATTTGCTATTTATATAACCTTCAAGCACCAAAGCTGACACCATTGAGGTGTGACTGTTTTTGTTGTACAAGTCTGCAAGATCACTGATAATGAGTGGTTTGAAGAAAAAGTTGCAAAGTTATAAAATAAAAGGTGTTTGACTATAGACTCCAAGGAAGTTATGATAATGCAGCACTATTTCTTTAATATAGTCCTGAGCCAATGGAAGTTGTTGTATTTGAATTAGACTTTTTTTAAGAGTAAAGTTGTGGACATATTACATAACACTATAAACCTGTGAAACAATGTAAAAGAAGAAAATAGGTTAACAAAAACAGTACATTTACTTAATATGGCAAGACATGCATATACATATAGATTTTCCAACTTTAAATTCTTCCATATGAAACATTCATACTAACACCATACTGGAGAGTAGTAATGTATTTCCACAATATAGACTAAAGAACCTTTTCTCAGCCAGTTACTATTAAAAAGATGCTATTCTTTTCTGTGCATAGTTGTTGGTGTTACTAAATTCCAATACTAGTAGTAGTTAAACAGCCTTTTTTAAAAATGGTATAGAAGTCAGCCTGTAGTCAAATGTATCTCACATGCAGCTTTGAACTCTCAAAGGAATTTTATTAAAGGCCAGTTCAACACTTCTTAGTGAAGAAAGCCCAGGCTGAGGAAGTTGCAGTTTATAATCCTGGCTTTATGCACACATAGAAGGATAGCTGCACATATATTTTAATGGTAAATATTCCAGTGCATAGGTGTGATAGTTTTTAATGCCTGTGCACAGATGTTACTGTTTAGGAAATGTATGTGCAGGATGTGAACATGGGAATGGAAGTGAGTAAGAGTTTCCATTAAAAAAAAACAAAATAAAGCAAAAAAAAACAAAACAAAAAACCAAAAAAACCCAAAAAAACAAAAACAAAAAACAAACCAAAAACACCCCAGAAAAGTCCATGGTTTTGAAAAAAAGGGGGTTAAGATATGGGGCTGATGTGTGATCACCAGGCAATGGACAACTTATTGTCATGTTCCTTCTGTAACAAATGGAAAAGCAGATACCATAGTCTCAACTTGTAATACCACAGTCTACCTCCTGTAGTTTTCCTTCTTATGAGGGGGAAAGTACCTGTATCAAGTTTTGACCTTAAGCAGGGTATTTCTTTTGAGAAACTGCTATAGCCACACCAAAATTAAGTTATTTGTCCTATGCCCCAGTATTCCCCATTATTTCACTTCTTCACCACTGTAGACAACTATTTCTGCATAACATTTGAAAGACATGGCCTTTCCAAGACATCTATATAGGTAAATTCTTATCCAAGTTCTTATCAACTCACATCTTAGCTACTGCAGCATCCTTTCCTCCACCCATGATAAATAAATCTTGCCTCACTGCTATCAAGCCAGAATGCAGCAAAGATTGTTTTATCATTTCAATTTGACCATGTTACATCTCTATTTGCATCCCTCCACTGTTTTTTCTATATCCATTGCATAAAACTTGAGATGCTTGGTTTTATATTCAAGATTCTTCATAATTCATGTTTTCTCTCCACATTTTTAATTCATCAAAAAGTTGATTCCTCCAATAAGCCCATGAGATCATATTAAGTTGCTCAGTTATCAAAGTTTCAAACAACCTCCTCCACCCCTTGTGCTTTCTCTCATGCCATTCCTTATAGTCTGGAAGAGCTGGTAGAAAAGTCATCTCTCTACTGTACTTGAAATAAGATATATTGTAAGATGCAGACCATGTGTCTTGGGGATTTGAGGTGAGGGAGGGAGAAGACAACCCATGGCCTGCATCTTACTTTAAAGGATTTTTTTAAAAAAAGGGGGAAAAAAACCACCATGGATATATCTTTAATTTTTTATATTTTCTTAAATTGAGAGCTGGAAAATTTGGGTTCATTTTAAATTTGGAGGCATCTTTTATTATGAAAGAATATGATATTCTCTTTCAAATCTCTCTTTAAAACTTCATTGTCTCTAAAGTTCACAAAATATTTGATCATACTTAGATTGTTGGTGAACTGGAACCACTGCCCAGTATTGTCTCATCGTTTGTTGTATCTCCCAGTCCCTTATTTTTTGTGTTCACCTGTTGTTTGTAGCTTGTGCATAGGTTGTTTAACTGTTTGGAGTAGGAGACGTCTTCTTGTTGAAACCCAGCATGGTGGGACTTGGGTCCTTGACTAGAGCTCCTTAATACTATTATAATATTTAACATCAAAATATATGGCTTAGAGAAGAAAAGCCTGGAAGAGGTTCTATGGTCTTTTATAGAAGGAATACACTAATTCAGGGGGTGGCAACCTATAGATATCAGAGCCTAACTTTGATGCCATTTGGCATTGGGAGGGTCTGCATGCTCTGCCCTGCATCAGGGTACCCGGAGCCTTGATGGAAGGGAGCTTTTCCTGCACTGTGCTGGAGCCTGGTGGCAGAGAGACGTGCCTGCCCTGCTCAGATGTAACCCGTGTCATTCTGCACACACCTGCCTCCCCCCTCCCCCCTCCCCGAAATTTGGACAAATCCAACTTAAAAGTAGAAATAATACTGCATTTACTCAAATACAAGAGGAGCCCCCTCTTCCCCCTATCAGCATAGTGAAAAAAAATCCCTTGTTTTATAATCTCATACAAGAAAACCTCATTAAATACATGGTCAATCATTAAACTGTTGTGAAAAAACAGCATGCATTATGTAATGGAAAGCAACTATGAAGTTGATTAAAGGCAGACAACACTGAGCATGATTATAAAACACATGGCTTATATGGAGCACCTTTTCTTTAATTATAAAACAGCAAAAAGAATCTACATTGACAAAACTTCCCCATCTCATCCGCAACTTGACCCACGTAGTATTTCAATTTATATCTTGCCAACTCTTAACATTCTCTTCTGGTGAAAGACAATCCCTTGATGGCAGTAGGTTTCTCACCTTTCATATTACTACTGTCACACCAGGTAGCATGGTTCTCAGTCTCTGTCTGTAGTCCTTTGGGCATTAAGCCATACAACACTATTTTATATGTAAAGTCACAGCTCATATAGATAATATCAAAAAACAGTGTACCCTTCCCATATCTCTTGCACAAAAGGGCAGTCCCAAAATACATGCAATATGGATTCTTCAGCCCTACATACATCTATGAGGCATAATGCTAATCTTATCAAACTCCATTTATGCTGAATGCCCCTCACAGGAAAAATATTCCATATATCATTCATATGATATCTCTATGTTCTCCTTGCAATCTGTTATCTGTCACTTCTTTCCACGCTTTTGCCATCTGTCTTTCCATCAAATCCCCAAATATTGTTATAGTGTCTTTCTTTTTTATCATATTAAACACCACATTATTGTCTTTCAAGCACTCCAATCTCACTCCCTTTGGTTTATTTACCCTTAAGAAGCTCTTTATCTTTGCACAGTGAGCCAGTGGTTACCATGCCCATGTTTTGTTTTGTTTTTCTCAGTCTCCCCTGTATATGTCCCATCTTCGTAAAAATCTTCCTGCCAGGTAATGATAGAAACATGCATTGTTCCCCACCTACCTTCTCTGTTGGCATGACAGTAGATATACCATGCCTTTGGAAAGGATGATAAGCAAGAGTACCTTTTTCACTGCAGTCATTTTACTCTCAAAAATAACATTCTATCACTCCCAAGATCTGCCTCCCTCTTACCTCTAACTTCTCCCAGGCCTTTGTTGCTTTCCCTTCAGCAGCTGTTGGGATTCCCAAGGTCTTGATTATACCCTTTACTACTCATCAAATGTACTTTTCATCTTATTTGATTTTACCCCTGATACTTCACCACAGTCCTCAGTATGCTTCAATACCCTCTCAATTTACACATTACCCTGAGTCACTGTGTTTATATCATCCTTATATAAAGTGCATTTAACTTCTCCTCCTGGTATCTTCACACAACTTAGCACAAATTATCTGAGCCAACGGCTCCACTGGACACACAGAAAATAGGGGGACAGTGGCATCCCTGTCTTACCCCTATTTGTATGGGAATACTTTGATCATGTAACCATTCACCAGTACTTGACTTCCTGCTTTACTGTATAACACTTTCACCAATCTGATCGTCTTTGTAGGAAGCCCCATCCTCCACAGTACTTCAAACATGAAGTTAAGTTCAGCTCTATTGTAAGCTTTTTCCAGATCTAAATTCATTATTACCGTCTTTTCTCCTCTCTTATTAGGCATAGGGTCTGGGATATCCTCTTTTCAGGAATGGAAGATGTTTGTTCTTTTTGTATGACATCCGTTAAACAGTTACACATTTTTGGCCAGTACTTTTGTCATCAATTTGTAGTCCGTGTTTAAAAGGGTTATTGGCTTCCAGTTGCTCAACACATCTTCCTTTCCCTTCTTAAATATCAAAATTACCACACTGTCTGCAAAATCTTCCCTATCTCCCTCCCTCATACATCATTTCCCTTTATGTCTCTATTATATCTGTCCCCAGCCATTGCCTAATTTTTTCATAGAATTCCACCAGTAGTCCATCTCTTCCTGCTGCCTTACTTCTCTTACAACCTTTTAAGCAGCCCTCCTGATGAGAGGAATTTTTAGTTCACTGACCAACTCCCCTGCCTAAGTTGTTATAGTTGCTGTTTGAGTGCATAAGATTTTTTACTGTGTGTGTGTAGTAGCCAGTTCAGTTAAGATTATTTTAGCAAAAGTGAACTCTTGCCCTTCACTGACATAAACGACTTTGATTTGCTGTGGAGCATACATAGTGGCTTGTGTCCACCTGTTGAGTGCTGAGTGCAAGGTATGGTGCTGTGTGCAATAGTGTGGTAGCACATGCACAGGTATTTGATTGGACAGGATGACATAGTTCTTCTCTAATCGAGCCCTTGGTAATTTCTTTGCATGGTGTTCCTAAAGCTGCAGGGATCATAGGTTGTGGAAAGGTATCACCCTGACACAGATGGAGGACTTAGTCTCTGCTTTCTGTTGGGGAGCCCAGAGAAAATGAACAGGTAGTGTGTATTTGCCTGATAGTGTGAGTGAAGCATTTACCTGAGTGGTTTTGATGTCTGACTATAAAAAGGTTCAGTGTATGTAAGCCCTATAATAGTTGACCATTTGAGAAAGAAGAGACTGTTTTGTGTGTGTGTGTGAGAGAGAGAGTATATGAATTTGTGAATCTGTGGGACAGTGGCCAGGGTTGGGAAGCAATGCCAAATAGTTATTTCTGTGTGCCTAGATTAAAGGTTGCTGTGTGACTTCAGTATATGTTAATATAACTTTTCCTTTTACCGTTCTATCTTGTGTTAAAACTTATATTCTATCTAACAGTATACTTACATTTGGTTTAATATTTCCTTGGTATGTGTTTTTTGTGTAAACTCATACATAAAGCCTGGCAGATATCCAGCCTAAGCTTTAACTCTTAGGTTACCTTATGGCTGTTGACCACTCCTTTTGCCTCAGTATTTTAATTAGTTTCCTGACCACCCCAATTTAAATTCAACTGTGGACTGTTCAACATATTGAACAGTTAGCACTCCACATCTCTCATACTTAACTTCTCCCATTTTTGTTTCTTTCCATCCTCTATTCCTTCCTTTACCCCTCAAGGAACACCTTCATTTTTCTTCCATCCACACCTCTGCTTTTGTACAGCTCTTTATAAAATTCCACCACCACATCCAGCACCTTCACCCTTGATTCTACTAAGATTCCTTCTTCAGTTCTCACAGCTTTCAGTTCCTTCCTTCTTTTCTTCTATTTCACTGAAAAATACTTATGCCATCCTTCCCCTTTCTCCACCCAAGGTAATTTAGTCAAAAAGATTTTCTCATCCATTTTCCTTTTGAACCATTCTTCTGTCCATCCCTTTATGTCTTCCTGTTCTTTTTTTCACTCATAGTCTTGTTACTGCCTCCTTTAAGAATTCCTGCTTCTTTACCTGCAGTTCTCCAAGTTCTTTCACCCTCTTCAAGCAAAAGAAAAATTGTCTTGTTCTTGTGATCATTGTCCACCAGTCGCAAACATCTTTGTAGTATCTCTTCAGCTTCCCTCATCTTTTATACAGTTCCACATATTCTTGACATGTTTTCTCATCTTGTAATAACTGAACATTTAACTTCCACATTATTTTCCCCTTACCTTTGCTTGTATCTAAGCTCACTTCCATTCTCAACATCCAGTAGTCACTGAAGGTCACATCTAAGATCTCCTTCTTTCCAATCCCTAGACCATTTGATGTGAATACAAAAATCAATTTTTGACACGTGTCTCCCACTCAGTTCCATACTTGAAATCACCTTCTCACTGGCCCATAAATCTTTTCACCAGATTTTGCTTCCTACCTCCACCTCTGTTCTTAGCAGATGAATCCTTTTTCAAGCAGCATGCATATATTAAAAATCTCTAACACTTTCTTTTCAAACTCCACTACCCTCCATTGCAGTCTTCTGTCCACAATCACTTGCACTTGCTGCACTTCTGCTTCCTCATTCCTGAGCAAAGTGGCAACTCCAGCCAGATTGTTTACATGTAACCCCACCTATCATGATCCCATCCCTATCTCTTTACAAAATGCCTGTAATCCCTCTTCCAAGGGATTCCACACTCCTGTAAACAAATGTCCACATTGATCCCAGTCAATATTGACATAATCTTATCCCACCTGTTCCTTGATAACACACTTCTGACATCTATAGATGCAACACACAAAGGCATACTTGTTCATTTAAATTACACATCTCCACCACTTTTACAAATCTTCTATGTTGCTGCTTGATACAGTTAACTCTAATACTCCCCCTCTTTTCAAGGATGGTTCTCCTTCCCCCTCTCCCCCACCTTTCTGCTTCCCCTTCTCCACTTTTCCCTGTCCTTTAGTCCTAGACCACATTAGTTTCAATACGCTTTTCACCAACCCATCTCCCTCTTGCTTTCTCTGTCCACTTTCTTCTTTCCAAGATTCATAGAACATGATTTTCTTTTCCCAACTTGGCTCTTTTCATCTTTCTCCTGATCTGTCCTCACTCCTCCTTCCTATAGCAGTCTCTCTTTCCCTTCTCTCCTTCCTGTCTCAAAGTCGCTTGTTCCACTTATCTTCTCTTTTTTTCCCTCCTCTGTCATCATTTTTGCCACTTTGTCTGCTGAAATTTCACTCTCTTTCTCCCCAGATCTTTCTTCTTGTGGCACCTCCTCCACTGTCATACATTCTGACTCAACCTCTTCTCCAATTTCCTTTACCTGTCTCTGCTGCTGCTCAGTATCTGTAGTTTATTTGAGAAGGACCATGGACATCACCACTGTAAGTGTCCCTCTTTTCCACAAATAACACACTTTAGTATTTCTTGGCATTCCACCCTCTGTGCCCTTTCCCTTAACATCTGTAGCATATTGTGTACTAACAGTATGTGGCCAGATGACCTTCCTGCCCATACTTGCTTAGAAAGGAGTGGGAAAAAGGACTGCAGGGAGGGGAAGGGGACTACCTTACTCCCCAGATTTATTTTTCCAGCTGTACTAATGGCAAAGACACAAATTCAAGGCAAATCTACCATAATTAGATTCTATACCTGAAGAATTGTAACATTTTGTAAATTTTATATATATTGAATCTAATTATTGGTAGGGAGGGGAGTAATGTTAGATTTACATAAATACGGTAAATTATCATTATTCTCAAATTCTTATCCCATTTGTGTAAATTTAGAGTCACTCAAATTTAGTTCATGAAAGTATATTTGATATTTGATTAAGTTTAGGACTCTTTATAATATAATCCTACCTATCAGTATAATTTATCCTATTTCTTTTTTTCGCTATAGCAACTAGCTAAATAAATAGACTGGTGAAATTAATACAAAGCAATAAACCCTGGATTTTATTGCTCCCAGATGCATACTTTGCACATGTACACAGGACCACAGCCCATTAAGCGGAGTCAGAGCAGCTCAGGCTGGTAGGGGGTCCTGGGAATCAGCCTGCCAGCCCTGGGCTGCTCCCTCTAGCTCAGGAAGGTGCTGTGAAGAGGGTGGCTGGGGCACAAGGGTGCTTCAGTGTAGGAATAGGTTGTGGAGTTTCCATCCTGGGAGGTTTTTAAGACTCAGCTTGACAAAGCCTTGGCTGGGATGACCTGGAGGGGATGATCCTGCTTTTAGCAGGAGTTGGACGAGATGACCTCCTGAGGTCTCTTTGGAGCATAATTTTCTATGATGGTTAAGAGTGCTATGATAGAAAGAGACCCAATGTCCAAACCATGAGTGAGAGGCGTCCTAGGACTCAGGTCTTGTATCTTGTTATGGGGCACAACTGGTAGCAGACTCCTGAGTTCAAACTACCAGTGGCCTTGCACTTCCCCTCTTTCACTCACGTGCCACAATTAGTTGTTATATGACTTTCTTGTTGTCAACAGAAGGTTAATCAAGCTGTCTTTTCACTCTGGGTCATGAACAAAGTCCAGAATACAAAATTTCACCCCCTGGGCCCAAAAGGTTACAAAAAAACCCCCTTACAGCTTACTGCAGTGGGGATCCTTGTATCCTCATGTCAGCTCCCCATCTGTCTAGGGACCCTGCTTTCTTGCTGCTTGGATGTCACCCCTATTTCTCACAAGGGAAGTCCCCCAATTTCCCTAACCAAGCCTCTCCACTCCTCCTACTTACTACCTGAGAACAGCTTTTGTCTCCTGGCCCTTCCCCTTTGTTGGTCACCTGACCCTGCCCAGTCAGGTTAGCACAGGAGGTCCTTATTAAAGGCTTGCATTCTGTAGTAGGGGTGAGTCCACACCTTGACAGCAGATGCATCTCTTCATCCTCTTACCTGGTTTATCCCTTCTTCTGTCTCAGAAGTTCCTAGTATTAGAGCATAGTCCTGCAGTCTCTTCCCAATAACAGAGGTGAAAACCACTGTTACTGGGCCCTTCTGTGAGTGCCCTAGTTGGTAGGGGTGTGTAGAGGGCAAATACCGAATTCATGCTACTTCCCCATAATCAACCACATGCACAGGAACAGAATTCCTTGGGGCATGTATACAACCAAAATAATCATGTAGAGAACCAGGAAAGAACACAATATCCAACATTTCTACATGAAAAGACTACATAGGCTTTTAATTGTTTTAGTTTTCGGTTTTTTGATATGACAGCAATTTCATAGCCAATAAAATAAAATTAGCTATATTGCAGCATTACACCCAAAGAGTTATGTGCCTCTTGTATCAGTGGCCTGCATATACTAATATAGCAACACCTAGTCTCAGAAGGCTATGCCTGGATTTATAACTTAAAAATGCTTCCCATTTCTGATTTACCCAGCACATAGTTTATTTAAATCTGCATTTCTTCTGAATTTAATGTTATCTACAGTATGATTACTAAACAATTATTCTTATAAAACGTAAGGAGGACTGGAATCACTAGCCACATTCTGCTAATAAAACAAGGTACAGTTTAGAAGCTATACACAATCAGACTATTTTAGACTGGCTTATTTTCTATAAAGTCCAACATGGCCTCCATTAGCCTTGCATCCATTGTACTATATCGTTTTCACTTATATGAATTTGACATTAAAATGTAAGGAAACAGTCTATTGGACAATTGCAGCCGAAAAGTAATATCTAAAAAAGTGAGGGGGCCGTGTGGAGCCCCAGTGCAGGGGCAGAAATAAGGACCCAGTGAAGGGGTAGCTCTGAGTAAATGGGGTGGTGTGGAGCCCGGAGTGAAGGAATGAGAATGCTCCTTTCTGAGGCGACTTTAAGGACAGTGGAATTAACATAATAGACCCCACTGAGTCCTCCTCTTTCTTGGGCCATGGAGCAGGCTTTGGAAGACTGCCTGTATCAGAATACGTATTTTCTGGGGCCACCCAGGGTGGAGATAAAGAGTCACAGTTGGGAGAAAGAAAAACCCAAAGGGCTGAGAGCCCACTATGTTTATATGTATAGAGCTGCCCCCAGAAGGGGCTAGAGCAAGCCTAGACCCAGTTGGGCAATTGGCTGGGTTGTGGGAGAGGCCTAAAAGATGGTATGTATGTCACCCAAGGTATGAACTAGGTTAAGCCTATGGCCTAAGGAGCCCGCTCCAAGAGGGAGCAAGGCAGTATAAGCTGCTGACATGAGAAAGAGACTCTGTGAGAGAGGGTGGAGTGTGTGAGGCCCTAGTGAGAGGTGGGCAGTATGAGTGTGTGTGTCTCAGGCCTGACAACAAGGCCTAAGCTTGTTCCAGCTGTTGGCTGGGAGCATATTGTCATCTGGATGCCATCTGCGAGGCATGGGCTGTGGTGTAGGGAAGGTATGGAGTGACAGATAGCACCCCCTGGCATTGGGCAAGAATGGGCAGCCTCCCACCTTAATTAACATCATAATTAATTAAGAACAAGGCGTGGCATGAAAGTCAGGCAGGGGGCATGCCCAAAGACAAGTGGGGAACCTAGCACTGTGGCAAAGTGAGGCTCCTCGCCTAGCCATGCAGATGTGTGCATTTGTCCTGGTGACCCAGCCAAATTGCTGCTGAACCTCTGTGGAACCCCACATCATGTGGAGGTTACAGTCTCCTGCTCTGTCCACTTTGGGACTTCAAGCACTGTCTCCAGTGTCAGGAAGGCTGCCATGACAGCTGCTGCTAGGGGAGTGAGGCCAGGGGTTGTGGGTGTTACCTGACATGTGCCCACAGCGGTAGGACATGGTGGCTAGAAGGCAGGCTCTGCTTATGTGGAGCCCTAGGGGGCAAAGCCAGGGTCCACAGGGCTGCAGGGCCCAGCATCTGCCAGCAGCACTGGGGCACAGAGCCCATGAGCCAGGCAGCTGATGGCACAAGCCACCAGGATTCAGGCCAGGGGTCCAGAAGCCAGTGTCCAGCAGCTGAAGAGCTGCCATTGCCATGTGGCTGGATAAGCTGCCAGCCATGTGGTTCTGCCTCAAGCAGGAGGCTGGCCCCCTGCTGGTGTGGTTGACCAGGCATATTTTGTGCCCAATGTCAGAGTCTACACATGCGCTACTGTGCATTAGTTAATGCACCATTTATCTAGTGCCTGTATGTGTTAGTACTAGCAAATGGTGCATTAAATTAATTTAATGCGCAGTAAGTGTTGCAGACATGAAGACAATGAAAATTTACTGTGCATTAGATTAGTCCAATGTACAGTAATGTGTATCATGTAAACAGACTCTCTGTGATTGCTTTGTGCATCAAAATACATATTTTTTAATTTTTGAAACAGTAAACAACAAGAAACTGCTTTATGAAGCAGACTTGGGAAGATCTTTGTCACCTCCAGCTGAGAGTTGGGGAAGGGAATGAATGGTAAATAATTAAATAGTATTCTGTCATATATAAGGTCCATTAAACAGGTATTTGAGGATCCAGTGGAAGGGATCTTCTGGCCTGGAATGTTATGGGAACCTGTTTCATAGTTTAATAGTTTCATAGTTAGTAGGGTTGGAAGGGACCTGAGCAGATCATCAAGTCTGACCCCCTGCCATGGCAGGAAAGAGTACTGGGGTCAAATGACCCCAGCAGGGTGATTGGCAAGACTTGTCTTAAAGAACCCAAGGCTAGGAGCCAGCACCACGTTGCTTGGAAGTTGGTTCCAGATCCTAGCCACGCTGACCATGAAGTAGCACCTCCAGATGTCTATTCTGAATTTACCCGCTGCCAGCTTGTGACCATTATTCCTAGTCACTCCTGGTAGTGCTCAGGGAAACAGCGACTCCCCCAAGGCCTGCTGATCCCCTCTGACTAGTTTGTAACAGACCACTAGATCCCCCCTCAGCCTTCTCTTATGGAGGTTGAACAGGTTCAGGTCCTGTAGCCTGTCCTTGTAGGGCCTGCCCCACTGTCCCCTGATCATGTGAGTGGCCCTCCTCTGGACCCTCTCCGTGTTGTCCACCTCCCTCTTGAAGCGTGATGCCCAGAACTGGATACAGTACTCCAGCTGTGGTCTTACCAGTGCCACATAAAGGGGGAGTATCACCTCCTCAGAGCTGCTTGAGATGCATCTGTGGGTGCATGACAAGGTGCGATTGGCCTTCCTGACTGCATCCCCACACTGCCGGCCCATGTTCATCTTGACATCAGTGATGACTCCAAGATCCTTTTCTGCCTCTGTACTGACAAGAAGGGAGTTCCCCAGCCTCTAGGTATGGTGCTGGTTCTTCCTCCCCAAGTGCAGCACCTTGCACTTGTCAGTGTTGAATTTCATTCTATTGTCATGCACCCACCCCTGTAACCTGTCTAGGTCCAAATGTAGCCTATTCCTTCCTTCTAATGTGCCCACATCCCCCCACATCTTAGTGTCATCAGCAAATTTGAACAGGGTGCTTTTTACCCGCTCATTCAAGTCACTGATGAAGATGTTGAACAGTGCGGGCCTGAGGACCGAGCCCTGCAGAACTGCACTGCGCACATCCCTCCAGGTCAAAAATGAGCCATCCACCACCACTGTCTGGGTGTGGCCCTCCAGCCAGTTAGCAACCCATTTGACTGTGTAGGTGTCAACACCACAGTCCCCCAGTTTCTTAATGAGAAAGTTCACGTCACCCAGAATGACCACATCCTTTGACCTAACTACATCCGTGAGCTGACTTAAGAATTCCTGGTCCAACAAGGCTTCTCCCCTGGAGGGGCTGTGCACCTTCTGGGTTAGATGGAGGTCCTGCATTTGGGCTAGGAACCTACATGAGTGGTCAGACCTGGCTGACTGCTCTTCCCAGAAGATGTCTGGAAAGTTCAGGTCACCCATGATGAGTTGCCTCCTCTCTGGTTGCTCTCCTTCCTCCCCCTCCAGTGTTGCCATGGCCTCGTACCTGTTCTCCAACTGGACTGGAGGAACTGGTACTGCTGTGTTGCGAGTAGCCCTGGTTCTGGAGGTGACCATCTGCCACTCTGCAGTGAAGGGCACCTCCTGAGATGTTTCTTCCTAGGGTGTGTAGCCCTACAGGGAAAGGAAATAGTCATCAATTTCATCCGCCACCTCCCTGATTCCCCTCAGCCTGCTAACCTCCTGCTGGAGCTCCCTCATCTGTGCCTCCAGGGCCCTAAGGCAAGTGCCTCCAGGACAGGTGTGGGGGTCCCCAATCCCTTCCCCCCTGGGCCTTGCTGGGCAACCCCCACAGGCCAGGGCGTGGGGGAACTCCAGCTCCGCCATGGGCTCTGTCTTGGTGGAGGCCTCAGACAAGCCTCGGGTAGGCTGTGCCCCCCAGGCATAGGCCCTGGCAGCACTCCGCGACAACACCATCGTAGGAGTTGTTGCTTGTTTTTAGCTTAGTGCAGTGCCTTTACCCTGGCCTAGCAGGAGTCTCCCTCCTGGCTCTTCCTGCTCACCCGCCGGCACAAACGCCGATGCAAATGCCAGTGCACTCTTACAGAGTGTGCCTATTTGTGCACTCTGTTTGTGTGGCACGACTTGGGAGCACGGCTCCCTACCAGGTCAGCTAAGATGGATCCAGGGGGCTTCCCCTCCAGATCCGGCTCAGCTGTGTCCGGTCCCTCTGCCCACTTACCTTAGGGAGATCAGCTGCTGCTATCCCTGCTGCTGGCTCCGCTGCTGCTGTGTCCACCTCTGCCTCGGGTCTGGTAAGGGGGCACATGTGCACATGGGACACACATGTGCCTGGATTCCTCCTCTCCCCACTGTTCCTGGCTCCATAATAACTTGATGGATCAAAAGGCCTGAATCCCAGGTCATTGTCCACTAACAGGATGAGAACTGCTCCATATTCTGTGAAGGTGGAGGAGACCTCCTTCAGGCCCCAAATTCCTGACTCCTCCATTAAACGCAGGGCCCTATAATTTAACCCTGACTGGGGATAAGGACAGAGAAGTAGGGGAAGACATGTGCATGGACAGGCAAGTCTGAGGTGGGATTCAGATTGTGCCTGTGTCTCCTGACTGGTGCCCTACTCTCAGTTCTGATGTGAGAGTTTTGGAAAACAGAGAATAACTTTGGTTGGGGGTACACCCCTGATGGAGGAAATATATGCCTTTGATTTGTAGTTTGTTTTTTTTGCCTACTGCTCCATACGAATGTTCACTGTTGTTAGTTCTTCTCATTTATTATATGCCTGCATATATGGAAATAGGTGATCAGTACAGTGGGGTTTGCAAATGACAGAGTGGGAATAATTCAAGGAGCTGTTAAGAGTAACTCTAGGTCTGGGTCCTGGTAGATCTGAATCTAGCAAGAGGGTGGAGTACTGAAATTCTTAGTGTAGTAAGACAGTGATCAGAGAAGCACCATGGGATAAGTTCTACTGGAGGTTACAAAAGTAACATAAGATGCTTAAAAGTTGTTTCTGTTTTTTCTGGATCATTTTTTGAGGTGGAGCATCCCTTTCTAAAGTACTTCATTGGTTACATACATCTGTACCCTCACCTTTTGGAGTGCTTAAAATGTCATTTGAGTGGTTTCATTCACTCATCTGTCAATACCTTATCTGATTCATTCCCATCTGATATACTTCAGAAGATGTTGATGATTATATAAAGATGTAGTTCTATTAAGACAAAATACTCTAAAGACTTTAGCAAACTTATCAATTTAATCAGAGTTGACAGTGATCCAGAACTGTATATCTTTTCTACAGGTCAAAACATTAAAACTGGCAACAGAAAAAGAACAAAACTATTAATGTAGGACAAACAGGGAAGGAAGTGTTGAGTATGATATGAATTGAATCGTCTCACTTTGTTGTTTTTCTCTATTTCAGTTTTTTACTTTCAGTGTCAAGACTGTTTTCTAAGAACAGCAAAGATAAATGGACCGCACTGAACTTTTTCTTTCTTCATTGCATTTCTCTCATTTTCTTCAAAACACTTTTGTCTTTTCATCCAAGAGGTGATCTAGAACTCAAGCAATGTAATTCAGTGTAACTGCGTGGATGATAACAATGGGGTTGAATCAATTTATATCAGCTGAGATTTTGGCCCATTATTTCAATGATTCTATGAATTCTACTCAATAATGGATTTTATTCTGTGAAAAATAGGAGATCCCAACCTGGTACATATTCATTTGATATCTTATTTTTGTTATTAATTATTCATTTTTAATTATTTTTCCTCCTGCATTCTGTGAATCTTGTATATATATATTTTTTAATGGTTTCTAGTAATATTATTTTGCCTAAGGTTGACCTCTCCCTCACATCATACATTTGGTTATTAGTGTGTTTATTCTGCCATAGGGGACTTCATGTTACTAATATCAGATTTTTCTTTTGTTAAAAGTATATGTAACACAGTAAGTGAGTAAGGAAATTAATACATCTAAAAACATGCCAGATATTATTAATATCCACACAAATCTTAAACTGTTAACTGCAATATCAGTACACAGAGATGTGAACTTGGCAGTCTTATCTGATGCTTAGAACCTTAACAATTAGGAAGTTTTTCCTAATATCAATTAAACCAATCTTTTGTCTGTTCTCTCAGAAACCTTGGTATGACTGGGCAGATTCATTTTCTTTTCCCACAGCCCTGCTTCCAAATACTGTCTTTGTTGTAGGGAAATAGCTTTATCTTGACTAATCTATAGTTCCTATCTAGCTTGTATCTTTAAATGTCCCTTCCTTTGACATTCCCTCTTGACCCTAGGCATTGCAGTGGACTGCTATTATCAGTTTCTCTGGGAGTGTTGTTTTCCAGTCTGTTCTATTTCTTTCTCCCATTTTCTATTCTATTCAACAAACCTCTGGTACAATGGAAATATAATTGATAAATGAATAAACCCTGGAGATTGCCACAGCACAAATAATAAAATTATTAGTGTTGTAAAAGAGTGTGTAGATACAATTATTCATACTTTTTTATAAATATATCGTAGTAGCCACTGATATGTTTAGAATAAAAATATACAGAAATCAATTTCTTCAAGTAATATTTTATAATGTACAAAATAGGATATGATTTTGTAATCCTGCTGGTAAAGGATTTCTGATCTATTTCTTTATTTCCCTCCAAACAGGTATGTGATCTTCAGTACTAGAAACACATTTTAGCTGAGTAAATTTCTTAAAATAATTAAATCCAGTAACTTAAAGCTACTTTTCTCAGCTGACATCAATGCCAATGAAGTCTAGACTTCTCCAAGCATGTGGTTTGCAGTCAGAATGAACTTACTTTCTAGCCTCAAGTAAACTTATCCTGTAGCTATTTTAGATAGCACTTGGAAAATGCTGGCAGTTAAGATGATTTCTTAATCAAACACAGGGAATGGAACATTAGGAAGCAAATTATAAAATACTATATAGAGATAAGTAGAGAGGATTTACAAGCTAATTGCTGGGTTTTTGGCTGAACTTAACACAAGACATCCAGAAAAAGATTGTATTTGTATTCAACGTTTGATTCATCCACGCACATGTAAAAATTATCCATGATGAAATGTAAGATCCCTAATAGAGTAGATAAATACTGCACAATACAATGTGTCCTTCCCCACAGAAGTGTATGTGCAGTCTTCCATCCAGTGCTTCATGTATGTTTAAAAGTTGTTACATAAATAGGAATTTCTTAATACTATGCAAAATGTTTGCACAGAAACCAAAAACACTGAAAGCTTTCTGAAACATACTTAGTCGAGCAGAACATTGAGATTATAGATAATACAAACAAGAGAGATTCAAGAGAAGCAGAGTTATAGAAAGAAAAAAAAAAGACAATTTTCCCCAACAAACTGAAATGCTTTGTGAACATATAGCAGTTGCAATAAAATTTCTTATTCAGAGCCATGAATTAAAACTCAACGTGGTTAAAAGCAAGATCATAATTTTAGTTATCTGCTTTCTTCCTTGAAGTAGAAAACACCACCAACATGCCTGTCATTCAGACCTACAATTTACATGCCATGTTTGACTTGGACCTGTCTCAAGGCTGTAACTAAATCCTGCAGATATTTTCTGCACATCATCTCTAAGGTACAAGGCTTCCTACGCAGCTGTACATCTCAATCCCTTATCCAGGTTTGTATAATTTCACACCTCAGTGGGTGTGTCTACACAAGATGCTTTACTGCTAATGCATCACTATCTATACATATGCAGCCTTTACTGAACAGTAGACTAGTCTAATGAGCCATTTTGTAGTACCTGTAGACTAATTTAGAGATAAGGCCCTACGAGAAGGCCCTATGAGAAGAGACTGAGGAATCTGAACCTGTTCAGCCATAGCAAGAGGAGGCTGAAGGGGGAACTGATGGCTGCCTACAAACTCATCAGGAGAGATCATCAGGAAATAGGTAGAGCTCTTTTCTCCGCAGCACCACCTGGGGTGATGAGGAACAATGGTAATAAGCTGATGGAGAATAGGTTTAGGTTAGAGATCAGAAGGCAATTTTTTACAGTTAGGGTAGCCAAAATTGGAACCAGCTTCCCAGGGAAGTGGTCCTCACCCCTACCTTGGGCAAATTCAAGAGGGGGTTGGATGATCACCTGTCTGGGGTCTTACAAACCCAGCATTCATTACTGCCTGTGGCAGGGGTCAGGCTAGATGATCTGTTCAGGTCCCTCCTGACACTAGCTACTATGAAACTATGAAACTATGAATTTAATGTGCAGGAAGTCCCGCTCATGTATAGACAGTAACACCTACATGTATAGACAGCAAAGCGTCTTGTGTAGACACACCTACAGGCACCTAAAAACTGTGTAAGTAGAAAGGCAGAAAAACGTATGGGTATTAGGCACACAGGGCATTTTTATATAAGTATGTGTGGTAGCACCAGACACTTTGAAAATCACCCAACACTGAAACACATGCAGTTGTATGAGCAACAAAATGTGCATCAGCACTGAGAAAATGGCAGCAACGCAGTTTTGAAATAAAACACCTCAGAGATGCTTTAGTTCAAAAGTGCACCACCACTATTTTCTGCATGCTGATGTGCATTTTGCTGTTTGTACAACTGCATGCTGCATAATGCAGTTTGCCTTAGCTCACATGCAGAGCAAACTCGATTAATCAAGTCTGCTCTGAAGCAACAGATCTCTGGCACATCGCTGGAAAAAAACGTGTGTGTATAAATGCCCCTAAACACTTAATAAGTGAAATATAATCTGTATTTCAGTAGATGTCACTAAGAACTAAATACTTTAATTCCTAGTTGTGCAAGTGAAATTGTGCACTGAAATAAATAGTGCAGTTTGTAGCCACTAGATACCTAATAGGTGCAATAGAATCTGGCCACAATTTACATATATATGGACATCTTTATGGAGCACATTTATGACCCAAGTTACAAATTTATTTGCGGAGAAAGTAACTTCACAACTGTTATGACTCTCTTAGAAGCTAATTGAACAGTAAGGTTATTTAGTGAGACTGAGTCCTTCTTTCTCTGCTTCCAAAATGTCTTTTCCACAGCGCTCCTTGAAGGAATACTGGGAGTACTAGATAAAGACACTAACGTTATCTTTCATTGTTTTTTTTTTCCCCTGGGCCATTATGTTATGATCTCTATAACTGCTGAGACTATAATGTATAATGTAATTTCAGAAAATTCTAAAGAATGTGGCTTATGTTATGCAGCAATAACAAAAAGTCATGAAGACTTGTATTGAAAGTAAGCTTAGCCTAATTAGATAGGCCAAAAGCCTGAGTACAGCTTGATATAAGCTGATCACAAAATTAAGGTATGAGTAATGATAGTGAAATAAATCAGATGACTGGTATGAAGCAAGAAGCCACAAATACAAATTATGGAGAATTTAGGATATTTTTAATAAGTACAAGTACAGTCACAAGCGCTAGCCACAATAATGCCAGGGAAACTAAATGAAGGAAATGCTATTATTTATCATAAGTCCTAATGACTATGAAGGCAATTGGAAGATTAATCTATGAAAAGCAGTGCCTCTAAGACAAGTAGGATGCAGAAGTGAAGCTAATCAAAATAAAGCTACCATTATATAAGTTATGTGGCTGATAGTATAACACAATGTTAATAATGCTCTCCAGCATGAAGCTGGGAGAATAAAGCCCATCTTAACTAACTAACGTCTCCTCACCAGGACAGTATAAATAACATGAATACTGGCTGTTCTGTGCTGATTCCTTCCTCTTTGTATAATAAGAGGTGCATTGTTTTGTTTGATTGTTTTATTTTATTGCCTGCCTGTACACTAATGCCAGGAGCCTGGGCAACAAGCAGGAGGAGCTCATCCTCCTGCTCAGTGCAAAGAATTGTGACGTCATTGGGATAATGGAGACCTGGTGGGACTCCACCCATGACTGGACCATGGGCATAGAGGGCTATACCCTGTACAGGAGGGATCGTGTTGACAAAAGGGGCGGGGGTGTAGCTCTCTATGTGAAGGAAAGCTACATGTCCCTGCAAGCTGATGTTGGCGACCGGCATGGACAGCTAGAGACCCTCTGGGTAAAAATTCGTGGGGAATACGGCACAGGGGACACAACGGTGGGAGTCTACTACAGACCTCCCACTCAAAGTTCTGAGCTTGACCAAGAGTTAGCCCGGGAACTGACTGAGGCCGCTTGCTCCAGGACCTTGGTTATCATGGGTGACTTCAATTACCCGGACATCTCGTGGAAGATCACTCAGGTAAATTTGAGCAGTCGCAAAGCTTTCTCTCATGCGTGGATGACCTCTACCTGACTCAAGAAGTCTATGGGCCAATGAGAGGCAAAGCGCTGCTTGACTTGGTACTGGCTATGGGGGACGACCTAATCGGCGACCTAGTGATCGATGGGAAGCTGGGTGACAGCGACCACGAGCTGATCACCTTCACCATCTGCCATAAAGCTGGCAAGTCAGTCAGCAACACAGAAGTCTTTGACTTCAGAAAGCCAACTCTGACAAGCTCAAGAGGCTTGTCAGTCAGGCCCTTAGGGACCATGACCACAGGGAGATGGGAGTTCAAGAAGAGTGGTTGCTTCTCAAGGAAGCGATCCTCAATGCACAAGCTAAATCTATTCCAACATGGAGGAAACCAGGAAAGCCAAGGCTGCAACTGAACTCCAACTAGCTTCAAGCATCAAGGACAACAAAAAGTCTTTTTTCAGATATGTGGGGAGCCGGAGGAAAAGCAAGGGCAATGTTGAACCCCTGCTAAACCAGATGGGGCAACTGACAACTGACACCCAGGAAAAAGCCAACCTATTAAATAGGTACTTTGCATCAGTCTTTCATCAGTCCCGTGGGACGCCCATGCCTGCTATGGGACAGGGAGATCCGGGTGATGGGGATCCCCTACCCTCCATAAATGCTGACCTCGTGAAGGAACACCTTGAGAAGCTGGATACCTTCAAGTCAGCCGGCCCTGACGATCTGCACCCCAGGGTACTCAAGGAGCTGGCGAGCGTCATAGCCCAGCCCCTGGCACAGATCTTTGAAAACTCCTGGCTCTCTGGTGTAGTGCCCGAAGACTGGAAGAAGGCCAATGTGGTGCCAATCTTCAAGAAAGGGAGGAGAGTGGTTCTGGCTAACTACAGGCCCATTAGCCTGACTTCTATCCTGGGGAAGATCTTAGAAAAGTTTATTAAGGAGGCCATCCTTGATGGACTGGCCCAGGCTAACATCCTAAGGGATAGCCAGCACGGGTTTGTTGTGGGTAGGTCTTGTTTGACCAATCTCATTTCCTTCTATGACCAGGTGACCTATCACCTGGACCAGGGAGAAGAGATTGATGTCATATATCTTGACTTCAAAAAAGCTTTTGATCTGGTATCCCATGATCACCTCTTGGCCAAACTGGCCAGTTGTGGCCTTGGCACGATCCACTGGCTGGGAAATTGGCTTCCTGGTCAGACCCAGAGGGTTGTAATTGATGGCAGTCACTCATCATGGTGCCCTGTGACCAGTGGGGTCCCCCAAGGCTCTGTCCTTGGACCCATACTATTCAACATCTTCATTAATGATGTGGACACTGAAGTCAGGAGTGGACTGGCCAAGTTCGCCTATGACACCTAACACCTAACAAAGCATCCATGCCAGAAGATAGGCGGATGATCCAGGCTGACCTGGACAAGCTCAGCAAATGGGCAGACGAGAACCTGATGGTGTTTAACACCGAAAAATGCAAGGTTCTCCACCTTGAGAGGAAAAACCTGCAGCACCCTATATAGGCTCGGCAGTGCTATGTTGGATAGCACTACAGAAGAAAGAGACTTGGGGGTCATTATTGACCACAAGATGAACATGAGCCTGCAATGCAGTGCTGTGGCTAGTAAAGCAACCAAAACACCTCCTTGCATCCATAGATGCGTCTCGAGCAAATCCCGGGACGTCATTCTCCCCTTGTACTCGGCCTTGGTGAGGCTGCGGCTGGAGTACTGCATCCAGTTTTGGGCTCCACAATTCAAAAAGGATGTGGAGAAGCTTGAGAGAGTCCAGAGAAGAGCCACGCGCATGATCAGAGGTCAGGAAAACAGACCTTACAACAACAGGCTGAGAGCCATTGGGATCTTTAACCTGAAAAAGCGGAGGCTCAGGGGTGATCTGATGGCCACGTATAAGTTTATCAGGGGTGACCACCAGGATCTGGGGGAACGTTTGTTCACCAGAGTGCCCCAAGGGATGACTAGGTTGAACGGTCATAAACTCCTGCAAGACCATTTCAGGCTGGACATAAGGAAGAATTTCTTTACTGTCCAAGCCCCCAAGGTCTGGAACAGTCTGCCAGCGGAGGTGGTTCAAGCACCTACATTGAACACCTTCAAGAGTAAATTGGATGCTTATCTTGCTGGGATCCTATGACCCCAGCTGACTTCCTGCCCTTTGGGCAGGGGGCTAGACTCGGTGATCTCCCAAGGTCCCTTCCAGCCCTGATATCTATGTCTATGAAAAATGTGTTATCTCATTTTGTAATGTTTGTTGTGTTCCATGTAATGAAAGCTTCTTTTCTGCAGTAGTGGCTGATCTGGAGACTAAATCCTGACAAACTTCTGCCTGCTAATGCTGGTTAATGAAATTTAGCATAACTGATAAAATGGCAGACTTGCCTATATAATTCAATTTGAGGATCTATTTTTGCATTAAAATTGTATTAATTAGTTGCCAAATTATTTTTATGCTCCAAAGCTCCACAAAAATCCAGATATTCCCCCTATTTTTCCCAATTATTGATCAAAATTAGTCAATATTTTTTCTTATGCATGTAAAGGGGGTTGTTTTGGTTTTTTTTTTAGAGTTTTCATTGTAATGAGGAGTCCCACATGGTTCAGTGATAGAATTCTTGTCTACCACACTTGAGAGACCTGGGTTTGTATTTCCAGACACATAACTACAGCCATGGAGGCACCAAACATCTGGGTCCAGTCTGGTCTTTGGATTTTGTCTTAACGGCCTAAAGGGAGGATGGAAGGTCTGGGTAGCTTCCACTCCTCCAAAAATTCCCTCTCAAGCATGTGGATTGTAGGTCTGGGTGGCTTTCATGCATATACTAGGATCCAGTAGGATTGACAGTTGCCACCACCATTATAATGTGATAGATTTATGATAATGACATAATTACTCCTTCCTCACAAATAGTCCAATAATATATATTTTTTAATAATAAAAAAACTGAAATACAAAAAGGTAAATATCTTTTTTCAATCCTATTTTACCTAAATTACATATGCAGAACTATAATATCTGCATTTTTGGGTACTTATACACAGTTTGAGAACTAAAAGGGAATCACCCAGCACACACACTAGGAGTGCTTGGTATGTTTGCACAGGGGGTGGGAATCTTAAGTAGTAGACCCCTTTCATCCAGATGGGGTTGAACATGCAACTCTTCCCTCTCAGGAAAATGCCTTAACAGCTGGGTTATTAGCTAGGCTTTGCCCAGAGTATTCTTCAACCCTTCTCTTGGGGCTGGTCCACTGAACCATATATTTACATTGGATAAACAGTATGAGAAAAATTATGACCCCATTTGAAACCAGGACCCTCTCCTTCTGACACACAAACACACATTTTAGGTTGTCCTCTTCTTCCTGGACAACATAGTTCACTGTCTTGGCTGCACAGTGGGTGAGCTTCAAAAGAAGGTGTAAAGAACATTCTGGGCAAAGTCTATGGGCCTGTGGTATAATGGATTGAGTACTTGACCACAAAACAGGTACTAGAGCAGGGGTCGGCAAAATGTGGATGCAGATGCAGCCCATCAGGCCAATCTATCCGGCCTGCAGGGCCCCTAAAAATTTAGAAAATTAATATTGATCTGCCCCTGGCTGCCTGTCATGTGGCCCTTGATGGCTTGCCAAAACTCAGTAAGCAACCCTCCGCCGGAAATAATTGCCCACCCCTGTACTAGAGACTCAAACACCCTCTGGTTGAGGGTCTTTAACCTGAGTCTCTTGTTCCTTGGACAAGTGCCTTAACCACTAAACCAGGAGCATAAAACAGCTCCTACAGGTCATTGGGCCCACAGAACCACTTCAGGCCACTGGTGGACTACCAGAAGTAGGTGGGGGACATGGCATGTCACAGGATCTGGGCCTCTGGTTTCTGGTGGACACAGCCATTGGTGGCAGGAAGTAGTGATACAGCCCTTGCTTATCTTGTGGCTACCAGACCTACCTCCACTTTGTTGCTGGTCCCACTGCAGCCATCATCATCCCAATCTGGCCACTTTCTCCACCACCATCTCAACTACAGCCTCCATTGGTCCTGCCATCACTTCTACCACCATCCCTACTGCAGCTACCACTCTATGCTCCAGATCCAGGGTAAGGAAAATTCAGCAGTCTGTTCTGGATCCAGCCTGAGATAAAGGGTGAGTTTCATAAACCTGCCCTAGAATACTGGGCTGAAAAGGTGGGAGGGTACTCTTCTTACTCCTTGCTAAATGTGGTTTATTTGTAAGTAAAACATTGGGACTTCCTCAGGCTTGCATGTATATGTTGGTGATCCTACTTCCTCATATAGCTGCCCAACAGGATATTAGCCACACTGAGGAAACTCAGTGGGTGACCATGGGGTTGTATGTGCAGAGTTGAATCACAAACTGTGTGGCTATGTACATGCTGTAGACATATAAAGGAAATACGATTTATTTGAGAGTCTTTAGAATGACCCAATACAGATCCCATAGTATTTGACTCATGATACTATGTACCAACCACCATAGTATTATATCTTATTTCCATCCATTTTTGGGAGTAGCAACAAATACCTAGCAATTCCTCTATTAAGTTTTCTCTTGTACAGCTTTCCCTCATTTTATGCAGGTTCTGTATGTGCAAATTCACTCTTATGCAATGACCCTTTTTATACCAAAATTTTGTTATATGCAAGATAAATTCACTCTTATGTGATCGGTGTGGTGGAAACCCACAGTTAGCTGCTTTGTGTGGTGCATTCTGGGAGTGAAGTGCATGCAAATATAGTCTCCTGTGTGGATCTGTGCTCCTCGCTTGATGTCTGTGACACCTGTTTCTGTAGTTGCCATCCCCATTATGGTAACATTCACCACCACCCTGTGCTTATGAGTACCAAAATTGTCTTGTAAAACTGGTAGCAATGGGTCAGTACAGTCAAGGTCTTGGAAAGAATTCTTATTTCTTACATTGTAAAGAGGGTTCCCTTTATACAAATTGAAGTTATGTGACGTTTCTTCAGGAACACATGGACAGAATGAAGTGAGAGAAACATGTACTCTCACCCCCAAATTTTGTCACTATCTTCCTTTAGTATCAGGATTTATCTTGGGCTTTCACAGATTCTTTTGATCTACTATATTTACTTAAATATAATATAGCTCCCCCAAAATTAGGTTCTATATATGGAAAAGTTATAAATGTGTTAGTTTACCAGCTATAGGCTAATTCTTGGACATTTGCCTTGAAATTGTCCCCCTCCCACTGCTACAATGGAGAAAATAATTCTGGGGGGTCAGATAGTCCCTTTCTCTTTGCTGCCCCACACCACCTCCTTATTTTCAGACCCTGCCCCACTCCTTATTTTCAGACCCTGCTCTTCCTGAGCACATGGAAGTGAGAGGCAAATTTGAAAGTACAGACTAAGAAATAAACATAATTTATCATAGAGGCAAATGATTACAGGTACAGGTACAAGTACAGACTTAGTGACTCCAGAATTGATGCATTCCACCTTTTTTTAAACTGATGCGGGTACTCCATAAATATGCTTTTATGCAGCACGTTTGCACCTTCTTATATATAGTAAAACTCTACATGACATTAGTCTAAAGCCAAAATGCTCATGGTTTACCATATAGTTCATTGGGCTGGGCCCCAGCAGTCAACAAGATTTCAGGGCATGGTGACCCCACAGCTTAGTATTGCTCAGTATGTGCGTGTACTCCAGATACCTCCCACAAACGATCTATGTGTTAATTAGCACTGCTTCACCCATACACACACACACACACACTCATGTTTGGAAACAGGTTTATTATCATGAGTCCTAGGATCTTCAAAAAAGTAATAAGCAAATAAGGTGCAGAGCAACCTGGTCCAGTTCCACCTCCTGGAGGGTGGGACCACACTTATCATATGCAACAGGCTGAGGAAGGAAGTGATAGAGGGACTATGGGTGAAGTGTTTGGGGGCCCATTTCAAGGTTTAAGGTTGAAGAAACAGATATTATTGGAAACGGGAAATAAATGTTCAGCTCTGCTGTGGGAATGAATGGAAAGTAAAAATATATTCAATATAGTGACTCACCATGACTTTAAAAATAGATAGACTGTATGCAATGGGCACTACCATATATCTTTTTCAGATAGGGTGCATTAACCTATTTTTGTGGTAGGTCTATATCAATATGCTTGTCCCATATGGACCATGTGGTTTATAGACATGCTCAGTGGTAGCTGTTTTTAATCAACGTCATAGTTGGTTTCCATTATTGAGAACATATTGCTTTTAGCAGCAGTTTAATGATATGCAATGTATTTAATGAGGTTTCCATGTAAGCAATTAGAAGACAAGAGGCTTTTTTCTCTAAATTGATTGGAGGGAAAAAACCTCATTTTTTATTTTGTATACAGTATATAAAATTTCCATAACTTCTTTCCATTCTTTTCTTCCTACTGTACACACACTGTGTTGATACTTCAACTGTGAGAATAACCCCACCTGTTGGAAAATATCAATAAGCTCACCATATAGAAACAATGGGTAGGAATAGGTATTAATGTACGTGTTTGTAGAGTTGGTATTAATGTACATGTTTAGTTTAGTATTGGAAGATCTGTAGTCTTTTTTGACATCACTAATTTTAATAAAATGAGATATCTAGCTGAAGAATCAGGAAAGGATTGTATTAAAATAGACATCAGCAAACTATGGCCCATGGGCTGCACCTGGCCTGAAAAACCATTGGATCCAGCCCATGGAGGTGGGGTATTAGCCTCATTTGGTGGTGCAGGCTTTATCTGCACTTCACCACACAAGTGCTTTAGTTGGGTGACTGGAAAATTTCCTGTTTCATGCTGCAGTTGGGCAGGAGAGAAAAGTAGTATCAGCAGTGGCTGCATTCTAGTGCTGGTGTGACCAGGACACTTGCTAGGCCATTCCATCCCACCACTGCAAAATATTGATCTCCTCCGTATTAAAAATTGTTATCTTTAAGATGAAAGACAAGAGGGATGAAAGGCAATATTCCCCACTGGTAAGATTTTATTTTAATAGATGATATTTAAAGCCACAAGCCAGCACATGCTTAATTTTAAGCAAGAAATTAGCCTAATTGAAGTCAATAGGATTACTTATAGCTTTAATGTTAAGAACCTATTTTTCACTTCCTATATTAGGGCCTTACAGCACAAAAATATTTTAAAATTCATCATCTCTGGATTGTGGCAAGTTTTTAATTATTTTCATTTTATACTGACCACTGATTAACTTCCATTAAACAAGGTTTTTCCAAGGCTATGCCATTCTAATCTCTTTGAGATTTTACTGCTCTCACTCACTCAAAATAAATAAACTGTTATTATTGAATTACAAAATCACCCACAAGTTAATACAAAAATATGTTCATATTATCATTATTTACATTTTTATAATTTTATTTGACCATTCCCAGACTATAGTGTGAATAATAATGCGTTCACCAAATAGCTAACTCGCAGGTTTAAAACAAGAAATATGAGTAGTCAATAGAATGTCCTACATGGGTGACTAGTGCCTCCTGAGTCTGAGGGGGAGGGCACTTGCCCCCCATAGGAGCCAGTCAGTAACTGGGGGGGAGTCCCCCCATGGCTGATCACGCCAATGCAGGGATCGGTTCTTCTGGTGCCCCCACTCCCCAGCCAGCACTGTCAGGGGGAAACCAGTCCTCTTGCCTGACCCCCCCCATCCCTTCACCTAAGCACAGAATGCTGCTGTCAGGGGGTGCACGTGAACCCTCTATGCATCACCACTGATGTCCTAACTCATGGCTAATGTTCCTTGAATTAACTTACAGTTCGCAAGGAAATTAAAACACCTTAATTTATACAAAATGTCCTTCATTATACGTCAAATTTCTCTGTGTTGCCTAACAAGGGGTTAAATTCTCTGTGAGTTTAAATACTATTGAAATCCATTGAGTTACACCATGAAAAATTAGGTGCACCATTGATATAATAGGGTTCTTCATTACATCTAATCTCTAGTATACGGGTCAGCAGCCCTAAAATAGTGCCCTGATGCAAGCCAGAATTTATGACCCTGCTGTCACTTTTGGCCAGAAATCTCTATCCCTCTCCCTTCTGAGTGGCAGATTTCTAGATTCCCAGCCCCTCTGCACAAAGGGTAAACTCAGATGCTGTGGAGCAACAGGTTCTGAAGCAAAAGGGAACTCTGGAGAGCAGACAGATGGTGTGGTGCCTCTACAGATTCTTCTACATGTGCAAGTAAATACAGAATGGGATTTAATCTCTGCTTCACACAGTCATACCTCCTGCCATGCCACATGTCTGTGTCAGGAAGCACAATTCTGGGATCACACATTAGATCCCATCATGCCTTTTTGCTGGTGCAGGGGAGCCTGATCCTGGACTCCTTTTTCACTGTCAAGAAGCAAACTCCCACATCTGGGAGCCCCTTGCACCCCAGTTGATGGGCTCTCAGCCAAGAGGGGACCCAACACACTCCTGAGGCTGGAGAAATCCCACTGAGGTGAGCTACCCACCCCTGAGGTTCATGAAACCTCCAGTGTTGAAAGATTGATGCTGCAGTGATATCCCCCGCCCCCCCACCCCACCCAGGGTTGTGGAAAACTTCCAGGGCCACAGAATAACCACAGGTAAAACATGGAAAATCACTGGGGATGGAGGATCAGTCCTCAGGGATTCTCTTCACCTTAGCACCCTCTCCATGCACCAGCCAGGTCTTACTAGGGTCCACAACTATTCATCCTGTGCATGGAGGGGTTGCTAGTATGACTGCCCGGAGCAATAGCCTGGGCAGTCAATTTCAGCCAACAATGAATTAACCTTGCTGAGCCAGACCACCAGACTGCACTATTTCCCTGTGATCCTTCTGGTCAATAAGCAGGGATGTTCCTTGCATCCCCAATCAGCACATACATCAGCATCCACTCTGGTGCAATGTGAAGTCTGAATTAACAAGAGTCCACAGGGTTCCCTTTAAACATAGAGCAACAGTCCTGGGCTCCTATTATGACCAACATTCCATGCTGTTTGTCTTGGGGCCTCTGACAGGTGGGAAAAAAAAACAGTCTGCCATGAGCTCAAAAGAAAAGTTCAACTCAAAAAAAGGTTAACTCTCCCTATAAGTAAATCCTGGGGTATAAACTCCACTGGATCCATTCTTGTCATCTCAAAGCTTCAGTGGATGCTGTGATACTCAATGCTCCACCTGTTGCAGCAACATCTTCTGGGCCCTCTCTGGGGTAAGCTCCTTCAGATTCCTTACAGAGTCAAAGGCCCAAAGGCTGGAAGCTCCTCCATCTCTCTATGTCTCTCACTTTGCCTCTGCTGGGGCTCTGCTGCATCCAGGCTCCATCCCTCATTGCCACGCGTGGGGTGCATTCTTACGATGTCATCTACAGAGCACCAGCTAATCAGTACCTGGCACAAACGCAGGAATTGGGTTTGCTGCTGTGGCCAAGATTCCACTGTATGTGCTGATGCTGGCCCTATGGGTAGATGCATGCTGGGCATGCACCTGGTTCTTGCCTGTCATTGGGATTGTCTCTTGGGGCCCCCACACTCCCACCACATCCCTCAAGATACACCCTGCTTTGACAGAGGCTGAGAGGGGATTTAATAGCAGCCTTCAAGTACCTAAAGGGGTGGCTCAAATGGAGATGGAGATAGACTGTTCTCAGTGGTTGCAGTTGACAGAACAAGGAGCAACAGTTTCAAGTTGCAGCAAGGGAAGTTTAGGTTAGGTATTAGAAATAATTTTCGTACTAGGAAGGTAGCAAAACACTGGAACAGGTTACTCAGAGAGGTGGAATTTCCATTTTTGGAGGTTTTTAAGACCTGGATAGACAAAACCTTGGCTGAAATGATCTAGCTGGGAATGGCCCTGCGTTGAGCAGGTGGTTGGACTAGATGACCTCCTGAGATCCCTTCCAATCCTGATTTTCTGTGATTCTATGGTCCTATAGCTGCTACAATCCCTAGGGCTCAGGGGTTTTATATTGGGTATGGTGCACCTCTTCAGTTGCAAGCCCTCTCCACTGATAGGATTCCCAGCTGCAGGAGGATACACTGCAACACATGCAAATTAAAGCTCAATAGCAACCAGCTATACAGTTAATACACATTTTCAAGGTCTAACACTGGTTGGAACTTTATATTGAGTGGTAGCTACTTTGCACATGTAGCTGCTCTTCAGGTAATTGTACAATTAAGTGATGAATTGTACAATACATGAAATGTGTAGAGGGGGTCTATACAACACCTATTCTCTGTGCCATATTGTACTTCTGTGGGCCAGACCAAATTTCTTCATGGGTCAGATTCAGCCCATGGGGAGTAGGTTGCTAACAATGCTCTTATAAATAAATCAATTAGTAATAGCAGAAATTTTCTTGAAAGAAGTGCTGCTTAAATATTACCAAGCAAAAGCATATTACTAAAAAGATTTACTGTATCTGGATTATTTTAGGAGTGTTCTAAGTAATATAAACTAAATTTTCTCAATATCAAAAAGCACAAAAATATATTTTGTAATTAATCAGAGACACCACACTTTTAGCTACATACCTATAATATCTTCAAATTCATTTGTTTTTTGTGACCTGTTTAGATCTACATACAGATACACATTACACTATGTATACTCTGTAAATCTCTAATTCAAAACCCATTGATAGATATCTCCATAAATTGCACAAGAAGTACCCCCCACAGTAACTCCTTCCCTTTTTTTTTTCATTTTGCCACTTGTCCCCCGCCCCTGATTTTTGGACTCTCCCCCACCGCCCTCCAACCCTGGGCCATTTGCCACTGATCACCAGAGAGGCAAAACCTATGGTTTTAAATATGCCATGGTTTTTCCTGTCTCCCAGTTAGCTTCAGGCGGTGGGGTGACTGGGGACTCTCTACCGATCAGCAAAGAGGAGGCAAAAACTACTGCATATTTAAAATTGCAGTTTTCTCTTCCCCAGCAATCAGTGGCAAAGAGCTTGGCTAGCAGGGACCCTCCACCAATCTGAGGCAGGGAGGGATAAGTGGTTGAAGGAAAAAAAATTAAAGGAGCCACTGTGGGGGTCACTTCCTGTGTGATTATGGATATCCCTACCCATTGACTATTATGAGGTCAATGGAACTTTTTCCATCGAATTCAACTGAGTATAAATCAAGGCCTAATATATATGAAACAGTCTTTACATGTTGTACAGAGCTGAGAGCCTTAGTACTAAACCAAGCAGAGGATATTCAGTGATTACCTTGAAAGATTTCTTCGGGTTGAAGAAATTTTCTATTTTGGGTGATATTTAAAATGGGAAACAGCAGTAATCTTCCTGACAGGAAAAGAACAACATAGAATCACAGCCAAGTCATAACATAGTGAAATAATTGTGATTTGTTTCCCTTTTCATGGTATTTCCTATTTAATTTTCCATTTTTAATTGTTTCCCCCATGAAGAATGAAAATTTCTTAGAAATAAAAATTATTAATCAAGTATGTAGATGTAGGAGTATAAACATTGAGGTGTTCTTGTTCAGAAATAAAACTATACATGAAATGAAGCAATCTTTGCAGTCTTTAAAAGCAAAATGTTGTCTATGCATTCTTCATTTTAAATATACTCATTTTGTTACATCAATTTAAGAATTTAATGGCTATAATGTTGTAGTCCAAAACAAATCAATATTATCTTTCTTAATACATTCATAAGCACATTTCACAGGTCAAATATTATTAGATTAGCCAATATCTGGATTACCACATTCCTATTCTGAGCTGTAGGAATTTAGAGCTATTTATTTGTGTTAGTACTGCTCAACCATTGGCCTTCAGGCCATGTGATTTGTCCTGGGGGACTTCCCATGGATTGGAAATTTAGCACTGGGGGGAACAGTGGCAGCATGATTTGCCATGCCTTCCAAGAGTTGTGGCAATTAAGACTGTCACCACTTTCCCTGTTGTCAAATTTCTGGATATGTGGGGGGCCCTGTGGGCTGGCTAAAATGGCCTCATGTATTACATTACTCTGGTAGGTAGGGTTTCCTGGTGGCCAGATCTGGTGGGTCATACTGGAACAATGTGCAGTGTCACAGTGCATCCATATCCAGGACTGGGTACATGGGGTCACACCACAGACCAGCCAGGCACACTGAGCCCACATTGGATCCAGCCCATGAACTGATCCCACTCATGGGATCCAGACCATGGAGTGACCCTATACAATTCATCTAGCTCATGGAGCCAGAAGATTGTGCGTCACTGGTGTTGAGAGCAAATTACAGTGCTTGTGGCTGGCTCGTGTTAGGTTATGGGACCTGGACAGTTTAAGTTAGTAAGGTCACAGATAAGACTGTGAGTAGGACAAATGATATCATGCTAAGTTTGGTAATTTTCTGTAGGACACCCTTAGATATAATAATAGAGTGCTGTGCACACCCCTATGTGCCGTGTTTAGAGCCTTGGCATGCTGTGTGCTCTACCCCTATAAAGGGTTTTGATTGACAGAAACTGAATTAGTGAATGGGGTTTGTTGTGTGTGTGTGGCTGGTGTTCTATGTATTGGCGAGGGTAAACTTGTGATAGGGTCTGTAAGGACTGATACAGAGACAGTGATTGAGGAGACTGAGTGATAGTTTGTGTGAGTGGGTATAGATCCTCCATATAATCTGGGTCCTCTCGAGGAGCAAGGATTGCTGGAGCAGTCAGAGACCACTCCTCAGCACACCACTATACTGAATCAGAGGTTGGCTCCTTGACATGTTTCCCATCAGGTGCATAAGGGCTTTGATAGTGGCCTCATTGAGTAATTGGTGAGTATTCCCCATACCTTGGGAAGGGATATTTTTGTGGACTATCTTTCTGTCATATACCCTTGTAAAAGACTGGTGACTGGTAATAGGGTAGGTAAGCCCTGGCCCTGGGTCTGAAGAGGCAGACAGAGCTGACAATGGCAGTGGTCCAATAAATATTTCTCATGATTGCAGTCTCCTTGTCTTAGTTATAGGATTTATAAAATTTATTCTTAGTGTTAATTGTTACTACTGTTACTGTTTTTCTTTATAAGTTTATTACTAACAACGTAGTGGCTCTTTTGTGTTTCTTTAATAACCTGTTTCATTTGTGTACCAAAAGCCTTCCTCGTGGTGATTTTAAATTAAACTGGTGAGGATATGGACAGGGTCAAGATCCACCTTACCTTTCAGGGAGAAGCCTGAGGAGAAGTGATTGTTTAGGCCACCTTCAAGATTTGGTTTACAAAGACACAATTTTCCCCCAACCCTGGGTTAGAGGAGTAGGAGCTAAATCCACAAATCATATTTCATATTTATTGTGGAAGTTATATGCATAAGTTCAATATTAGGCACTACTGACATGCAGCTGTGTGATACCTGAAACATAGGTTCAGATCCACATGCATCAGAATGGATCAGGATGGGCAGCAGAGGTTAACTGATTTCCAAGAAGCCTGGGTCTCACAAACAAAGAATTTCACATAGCCTGAGAATTGATGGGACATGTACCATACTGTTCCATAACATGAGTTCACAGTCTTCCAGGCAGACAGGCTGTCTAACACAGAAAGGACACACAGTATGGGAACACAGTGGTTATGTACTACAATGCCCATAACAAGTGATAAAAGTGGCACCAGCTAACAAGGACCCAGAGCAGCGGGGGATAAGCCCTAGTTTTGCAGTAACAGACCAAATTAGGTGAAGGCCTGGAAGGACTAAATTAGTAAATATGCATATGACTACCTTGGAATGTGTTGACGGGGACAGTGTGACCACAAAGAGATAACCAACCATAGATAGCCATGGTTGATAAGTCATCAGGAGTCATCAGAAGGGAAGGAGAATACAAAAGCAGAGACTTGAGAGCAAGAAAGAGTCCCTCCCTCTCTTTCCCTCCTCCTCCTCACCATCCTCTGCCCTGAGAGGGTCCCCATCCCTGTCCACAAGGAAGCATCCTCAAGGCTACCATGGACAGAGGCACATCACCAGCCCATCTCATCCATCCCACTGTTGGGGGAGGGAAGGCCTTGGCATCCCACCTCCAGACTGATGACATGTTGACATCTGACACCTAAAAGTGCATCACAGTGAAGACTACATCCTGGCCAGATGTACTTTGACTCTGATAACAGCCCTAACATTTGGTAGATATATAGAATTGCTTGATTGTTTGTATTGCTTCTTTTAGGTCATCACGGTGTATTAATAAATTTGCCTATTATTGAATAGAAAATTTGTGATCAGTCTGAGGATGGGTCCCCTCCTGGAACAAGTCCTCTGGGTCCTAAAACCAGAGCCAAGAGAATCAAGGTTTTGTTTTACATGTGAGCTAAACAATTTCTCTAATTTCAGACACATCAGGCATTGCCTTTATACATTCTTCTACTTCTCTCTCTGTTTATTATTAGGTTAATTTGAAAAATGTCCACAATAATAAATTTTAAAGGAAAAAAAAAAACAGGAGGGCTAAGGGTTATTTTTGTTTACATTCCACAAGCAGAATGATGTCATCAATCTCAAGCATGTGATTTGTGTGTGCAAATGGCATAACTTCATTGGCCACAGAAAACCTGAACCTTTCCACAGGCACTTTTTAGCTAGCAGTGTGCTCAGTGATTATTGTTGTTTACACTGCATACTCCTGGAATCTCTTTCAAACCTGAAACATCTTGCCAAAGTGTATAAAAAAGAAAAAAGAAACTTACCATAGCCACTGTATGCATGATTCTTATTTGAATAATAATATTCACCCCACTTCTCCCCCCCCACCTTCTTACATGCATCTCTAAGCCTAAGTGTCATAAAATCCATATAGGGGATCTCATCTTTTGACAATAATTTTTCCTGTTCCTTCTCACATACTTGAGTTTGAGTTGTGTCACCTGAAATGTATTTGGTCAGTAAATTCTGACGGCTGGATTTTTTGAGATGTTGAGGACTGGCATCTTCAACTGACTCATACTGAAGTGGTTGATTTTAAAATTCCTCTCCAAATAAGGCCTTTATTCTTTGCCTTCTATGACAAATACAGATTTTCAGATTCATCTGTCTAAATGTAGATGAGAAAAACCTTTGTAGCATGGATACTGTTACATGAATCCATACAAATCTGTGACTCTTGTGATTCAATCTTTAACAATGCATGAAAACTAGAAATTCAGATTTCCAACATTATTAACAGGTCACAACTGTAGTAAAAGTATGTATGGCTTAAGAAGATTCAAAATGCATCACATGGCATTCATACTGACAATAATATATTCCTCTAAATAAATAAAGATGAAACATGAGTATCATTTAACAGACTGAAAAGGCAGTTAGCTTCAGTTGGTATGATCACCTGAAACATGAATGTTTATTATCTGCAGTACTGTTGGGGATTTGATAGTTCTAAATTATTTAAAGCTAAATATTCTGAAATTTTGCATTAGAATATTTTTTAATTAAATTAGTCATTATATTTTTTTGACTTACTGTGTATGGAAGTCACTATACAACAGGAATATATTAGTGGTCTCACAGTTATACTATCAACTTTATAATATTAATATAAATTACTATGCATATATGAAAATCACCAACCACCACACAGAGAAGCAAATTTGTCATGCTTGTTATTTACAACACAAGATCTTCAGAGCATCTAAGATGCCACATATCTATACATAGATGTATATTAGATTTCTTATGGATGGAGAACTACTCTGCCTTGCAGTGCATTTTCCATTGAATCAACATTTTTTTCACTGAAACTACATTTTTTGTAAAAATATTTATTTTGAGAGAAAGTGGTTTGACCAGAATTTCTACACTGAACTTAAGAAACACAACCGTTATCCACAGTACCACATTTTTTTGCATGCCCCCAAAACAATTGTTTTCCAAAAATAAGATGCTGAAAATTCGTGTGCATGTGTTAAGTGAGAAAATACAGTCAAACCCTTGGGAACCCTCAAACTTCTGTCAAGGCAGATCCTGCTATTTCAGAAGCTGCTACTGAGTCAGGGGGTGGGGGGAGGGCACAGCAAGACAGACCTAACTGTAGGTTTATGCTACAGACCACCAAACCAGGGGGAGCAACTCAATCTAGAATTTTCCTAAGAACTGACAGAAGCCACACGTGCACAGGACATGGTCACCATGGGCAACTTTAATTATCCAGACAACTCTTGGGAGGAACACTTGGTCAAGATGTTTCATTCCTTTCTTACCTGCATCAAAGAGTTTTCTCTGACTTAGGAAGTGCACAGGCCAACCGGAAATAACACTCTTCTAGATTTGGCCCTGGCCAAAGGAGATGACCTAGTGACCAACTTAAACATAGGTGATATGTTTCACCTGGGGAATAGCAACCATAAAACCATTATGTTTACTGGCCGTTATAAGGCAGACAAATTGGATTGTAGGCTTGAAGTTTTGGCTTCCAAAAATACACATTTCAACAAGCTCAGGTCACTAGTAGGGAAAGGACTACAGGACCAGGGAACAAAGGCAAAAAGAGTACATGAAGAGTGGTTGTTTCTTAAGGACATGATCCTTGAAGCACAAAGGAAGCCCATTCCCACATGGATGAAAGGTAGCAAATGGGCTGAGAAGCCCTTTTGGCTAAACAGAGAAGTCACGGCTAAACAGAGAAATCATGGTCCTCTTAAGAAAGAAGAAAGAGACATATAGACAATGAAGGCTTGAGACAGGCCCCAAGGAGGACTATATAACAATGGCCCACACTTGTAAGGATCAGATTAGAAAAGTTAAGGTGACAACTGAACTAAAATTAGCAACAGGAATCAAGGACAAGAAGTCCTTCAGGTACAGGAGGAAAACAGATGGGAGTATGGGGCCACTGCTCAACAACTCATGACAGCTGGTTACCAGCACTCAGGAAAAAAACTGAACTCCTGAATGACTACTTTGCTTTGGTCTTTCACTGGGCCAAGGGAAAAATCATGCCAGATAGGGTACAGAATGAGCAGAGTACAAATGAACACATTCCTACCATTGCTGTAGAGCTGGTGTGTGATCAATTAAAAAAATTAGACATACATAAGCCAGCAGGACCAGATGAACTTCATCCAAGAGTGAAGGAGCTAGCTGAAAGCATAGCAGAACCCATGGTAAAGCTCTTTCAAAACTTGTGGCACTCTGGAGAGGTCCCTGAGGACTGGAAGAGGGCCAATGTTGTGCCTATTTTCAAGAAGGGGAGAAGGGAGGACCGTGGTAACTGTAGGCCGATTATTCTAACTTTTATCTCAGGGAAAATCCTGGAAAAATTCATTAAGGAGTCTATGTGTAATAGGCTTTCAGAAGGTAGGATTCTAAACAACAGCCAGCATGGCTTTGTCACTTGCAGGTCGTGTCTTACCAACTTCATCACCTTTTATAATCAGGTAACTCACCACCCGGATAAGAGAGGAGGTTGACATTGTATACCTTGACTTCCAAAAACCTTTTGATCTGGTACCCCATGATGTTCTCAGGAAAAAAAATGGAGGATTGTAGGCTTAACTGTGAGACAGTTAGGTGGGTAGGAAGCTGGCTACAGGCTAGGACCCAGACAGTTCTAATTAATGGATCTGTGTCACCTTGGCAAGAAGTGGCCAGTGGTGCCCCACAGGGGTTGGTGCTTGGTTCAGTACTATTCAACATCTTCATCAATGATTTGGATATGGGGATGAAGAGATTGCTGGCCAAGTTTGCAGACAACACCAAGTTATGGGGAAGCATGGTCATGCTTGAAGATAGAGGCAGACCGAGGCAGGCTGGCAAATTGGGCAGATCAGAATCAGATGAAGTTCAACATTGAGAAATGTAAAGAGCTTCACCTGGGTACAAACAATCCCCTGTACACCTACAGGCTTGCCAGGACGAATCTAACCAGGACTATGAATGAAAGAGACCTGGGGGTAGTAATAGACCACAATATGAACATGAGGCAGCAGTTACCCTGGCATGCATTAATCAATTCATCTACAACAAAACCAAGGAAGTCATTCTTCCACTCTACTCAGCATTGGTGAGACCACAGCTGGAGTACTGCATCCAGTTCTGGGTGCCACACTTTAACAAGAATGTGGTAAAGCTTGAGAGAGTCCAGAGAAGGGCCATCTGTGCAATCAGAGACTTGCACAGCAAGCCATATGAGGAAATGCTGAGGGACCTGGGACTCTTCAGCCTGAAAAAGAGAAGGCTAAGAGGGGACTTGATAGCAACTTACCACTATATGAGGGGCGTACATGAAGGTGTCGGTGGACAGGTGTTCACCAGGGTGTTCTTGGGGAGTAATGGTCCCAAAATCCCAAACTAGGAGTAATGGTCACAAAATCTTTGAAGACCGTGTCAGGCTCAACATTAGGAAAAACTTCTTCACAGGTAGGGTGTCCAGACTGGAATGAGCTCCCTCCAGAGGTGGTGCAACTGCCTACTCTGGAAATCTTCAAGAGGAAACTAGACATTCACCTTGCTGTAGTCACCTGACCCCAGTTGTCTTTTCTGCTTGGTGTAGGGGCTGATCTTCCAAGGTCCCTTCCAGCCCTACAATCTATGAATCTATGAATCTATGCTAGCACTCATCCTGTGCTCAACTGCTCCAGAAAAGCACCCAGCAGACACTGCCTCCAGGCTGTCCCACCACTGAGCAAGCACAGTTCCTATCTTCTACCACAGCCTCCTGCCTCCAGCCATCTGTCAGCCACAGGCAAACAACAGGGGGAAGGGAGGCATCTGCGTCCCCTGCATGAGCCCTCAAAACTGGGCATCCAAGTCCCTGGACTGTGTCCCCACACCTCCAACACCCCACTACAAAGCATCGCACAATGTCATGCAGACCCCAACACTGAGCCCAGGATAACCCCTGCACTTACGCACAGGTCCTGACCCTAGCACCTGCACACCCAGACAGGGCTCCCAATGCCTTGATACTTGGGTGTAGGCCCCTAGACTCTGACCCTGGCACCCACATACCACATCTCAGAGGCCAGGCACCTTGCAACCCAGACCCCAGCATAGACACCCTACCCTCCCAAGCAAGAGCTGGTACTCACCTCTGGTAAGTAAGAATGGTGGGGGACAGAACATTGGAACTGGGCCTTAATGGAAGTGATCCTGTGACCTCCAGTGGGCGTGGTGGAAGCACCTACCCTGGAGAACTTCAAAAGGAGACTGAACACACACCTTGCTGAAGTTTTTTGACCCCAGCAGTCTTTCCTGCCCAGACCAGGAGGGCTGGACTTGATGATCTCATGAGATCCCTTCCAGCCCTAAACTTCTGTGAATCTGTCATAGGTGGCTGCAAAGTGGTCCTGAACCCTGTCCATAATCTCCCTTTCCTGGCATTCAGACTCTTCCAGCTCTGCAGAGGCCTCAAAACAGCAGGAGGCCATCTAAAGTCCCCATTCCTGCACCTTGGAAGCCAAGGTGTAGGCATCCCCCAGCCTGAGGATATCTTCCCTCCATGTCTGGAGTCTTTCCTCATGCCATTCCCACAGCTCCTAGAGCTAGGAAGTAGCTGTGTATGTACAGGACTCAGACGCAGCAACTAAGCTCTGCAACATCTCTTCCTTGGTCTTTCAGTGGCTCTTATGAACATGTACAGCTGTGCAGCCCTCGGTGCTTAAGCTGACATTGCATCATCCACACACTCTTCTTCCTCTCACATGTGTTTTTTCTGCATTTTAATAGGGGAGACACAGAGCCTTTGTGTGAAGTTGTAACTTTTGGTAATAAAATGAAGTATAAGGGCAGGTGTTTTAGACCCTGGAAGCACTCACCTGGGTGTTTATGCTGAGATAATATGATAGCTATAATAAGTCCTTTATCTGGGCCCTTTCCCCCAACCCCCAGGACCTGTACATAGGCCCCCAAAATGGTTCCAGAAGATTCCCAGTGGGGCTCAGGAGTACTTGGAACTATGGAGAAAGTACATCTTTGGAACAGGGTGTTGTTGGGGCAGCACTTGGTATTGGAGCCTGCATGTCCCAGCTTACCTACCCACCAGCATCTGGGGGGATCTTTTCCATTCATTTCTCATGTCCCTCCTCCTGGCCTGGGTCTCACTGTGGGAGAGCACCCAAGTCATGGCAGGGATTGGGCCTCCTCTAGGTTTGGTCTTACCATGTGTGGACGGCCCCAGACATGGTCAATAGTACAGAGTCAGGGTTCCTGCAGAGGAAGACTGGAAACCAGGTGTAAGGGGTAAGAGGGTGGGGGTCCCACAGGGAGTGCCAGAACTCCCTGACCCATGCTGTGACAATGCTTCCCACCACACAGCCATCTCCTCCTGGCTCTGTATCTGCCTCCTGCCCCTCAGCCCTCTCAAGCAGACAGTGGAACAGGATCACCCACCTGTCCAGCTTCTATGTGGGGGAGTCCCTAGTCTTCATTCCTGACTCTGGGAATTAGTATTATCTGTCTAAAGCCCCCTTCCCTATGTCCCTCCAGGTCCCCTCCTACTTTCTATGTCAAGTTGTGCCCCTGTGGCATTTCTCCCCAATCCCGTCCCTGTTTTCTGTCCTAACTGCCCCTCCAGGTTATTTAGCCTTTCACAAACCTCTCCAGCCCCATTCCCCCCTCTAAATGTTTGCTAGTTTGCATCAATGAGAAGAGGGATCAAGTTGTGATATGGGCAACGTTCAACAGGTTTTCTTTATTGTAATTCTTTATTGTAAATTGAGGCACATGTCTTTCTCACACCACGTTGCTGTTTCCTGCAGTGCACCACTTGAGGGAGTGGTGGGATGCGGGAAAATTTGTGTTAAGGAAGCAAGGATTGTGGGTTGTGCTGCTTGGGATGCAGGGCCAGAGGAATCCAGAGCAGAAGATTCATCACCCTGTGCCACAGCATGGGCACTTGGGGACTTAAAGCCCTCCAGCCCTACTCATCCAAGCAGTGCTTCCAGTCCCCAGGGACCAGGAGGTAGTTGTCTGGGGCTTTATGGACCTAGTTTCCTTGCTGCTGTACAGGGCCAATGCTCACAGTGGATGCACAATCTCCTGAAGCTTCATGCACGGAGCATGCTCAGTGTTCCATGCCTGGTCTGCATGCTGTGCCTCCTCTGCCCAGGCTTTGCAGATATTGTGGAGGACAAACATGGCAATGATGAGGTTCAGCTGATTCTCCTCCTCCACCTCAATGCATATTGAGAGCCCAACAGTGCTGCATGAGGTGGCCAAAGGAGCACTCTATAGTCATGCAGCACCCACTCAGGTAGTAGTGGAAGTGTTTCTTTCAGTGTTTCAGTTGCCCCGTGAACAGTTTTATAAGCCATGGCATGAGGAGGTAAGTTGGAACCCCACTGAAGAAGGGAGGGATGATGACTACTGATGATTAAATGGGGGACACCAGGAGCATGGTACCCACTTTCCATCATCTGGGGGAGGGGGGAGTTGCAGAAGATGCAGAGATCACGAGTGCTGCCTACTCAGCTGGTGAAGATGGAGGTGAATCAGCCCTGTGGATTGATGATGCACTGTAGAATGCCAGAGAAGACAAAGTGAAAGTGGGAGGGAGAAGGGAAAATAATTCTTTATGTGCTGATGGGAAAACCTTAAGCTTCTGGGCCAGACTATTGCTGCTGCAGACACTTCTGCTGAGAGAGGAACTGTCCATACTGGCCAGCAGGTAGGAGGTTAACAGAGCAGACATAGGTTGCTGTCCTGACCCCTCCCCCACCCCAAACCCTCAGCAGCTGCTATTTTTGCTGCTGTTAAGAAAAATCTTTTCTTCATCCTTCCACCTTTTGAAAACAAGGTGCCTGTTTTATCCAGGAGCATCTAGATTGAGAGTAAATACACTCTTCTTAATAATAAGATCAGTCATGAGGCAGATGTGTAAATTTAAGTTTACAAGAAAGAAGGCTTTTGAACTTAACTTTCTGGGAAAGCAGTTTCTTTTTGCATGTATGTCACATGTCTATTTCTTTGTGAAATCTGGATGGTTACACATTGGTTGGGTTGGAACAGATTCAATTAATAGGATCCGCTGGAGCTTGGTAATTACTGCTGTCCAGCAGCCTCCTGTGTCTTGTGTATTAGTGCCCCTGTGCTTCAAAATGGTGGCAGGAGCACTTGAATTAAACCTCCTTCTATGTACCATTCCTTTCATTTCTGGCACCTCCTTATTTTAGCAAAACTGAGAATGTTTAAGGCTGGGCTTCTTTTTAAAAATGTTTCTAAATATGCTGGCAAAATAAGAATGCTACTGCACTATTAATCAAGTCATAATTGCAAATTTTCCTCTAAACCATTACCTATGGTAGAATAAATTCAGTTTTACTATTTTCTGACGTACAAATTTTAGTAATAATTCAAATCCATTTACTTTGTACAAACCACCATTTTCTGATTGTTAGTTATATTTATGCCTCTTACATTTCATATTCTTAAATTGTTATCTGTTCATGTCCAGCCAGCTTGTCTTTTTTTACTCTTCAGTGTCCAGATGCAAAGATTGCATTATTTTGAAATGTACTGGCTTGTAGGCATCATAGATCAGCAACATCTGATTGCTCATTATTCCTTTCCATTTCATGTTCTGTAGCGGGACAATTACATTAAACATTTCAGCAAATAATAATGCATTTAGCTGTGCATTTTGGATTACTGAACTCCTGCCAAGTGTCATAAAATTCATGGACTTTTTAGAAACATGCTGCTGTGGCAGTTGAAGAAGGTCCTGCTGTATCACTACTAAAAGAAGAAAATCCCACTGTGACAACAGATCTAGCCTCCATATGTAGTTTAACTTTCTCAATTTTGATATCTTTATAATGGTGTCAGCTAACTCTTGTAAAAGTTTGAGTGCTGACAAATACAGTTTTAAATTTAGTGTTCTATCTGACACACTGTTGTTTTGCAGATGGTCATTCAGCTTTCTAAAACACCACTCAGAACCTGCACCTTTATACTTTCCTTTATGATTCAGACAGAAAAATAGAAATTCAGGAATCCTCCACAGAAAATCTTGCTGTCTAAGTTGAGTTATTCCCATTTGGGGAATAACTTAGGTCCAATTTGGACAATGATTGGGAAATGAAGTACAGACAGGTAAATGATTGACTGATACTCATTTTTGTATCACAGGTCAAATTAGATTTTGAACACAGTAAGGCAAGGATTATTTTATTCTGCAGGCTTGCACTATATCTATAAACAACTGAGACTTATGGATACTTTCCCAACCTAAATAAATAATACCAGAACAGAAAAGTCTGCAACAAAAATTATAAGATTTCAATTTGAATGCATGATTTAAAAAATACTGTCTGAATATCTGCATTCATGTATAAGTGAGATGACAAATAGGAAAAGTGCAAAGGGGATGAAGGTAAGACAGTAAGGATGTTGACTTACAAACAATATAAATTTGTCAAATGCCTTCACCAAATTTCTTGGATGAGTAAGTATGGTAATACAGCAAGTACAGAAAAACACAGTTAAAAATTGACTTACAAGATTTCATACCCCAGATCCTTTGCATTTTTTAAAATTTTATGAAGGGTAATAAAGAGAAAAGTAGGCATGTATAGAAAATTGATTTTGACAGAATAGCTTTGAGATAATCTTAAGTGCACACACAAAAAAGTTACAACAAAATGATTAGCTGTTGTTGCTAAGAGCCTTTGTTGGCAATTTAAAGTATACTTAGTATAGCATAAATATCCCAAAGTTCCCCAAAAGGATTCTAAAATTGCACATCCTTTAGATTCATATCTCTAAATAAAAATGTTTTTTTTCTATTTTTTATCATGAATCTTTTAAACTACTGTTCCTAACAAAAATTACTCTTCCATCTTGTCATGAATCTGTCAAAGGCACCACTGACAAAAAAACTGACTCCTTTAATTTATGCTCCTTCCCTGAATCTCAGACCTATGTTTTCAATAACACCAAAAAAATTTTTTTTTGAGATTCATAAGCTCTAACTATAAAAGATAAGAAGAAGCTTTTTTATTTTTTTCCCTCCACAGTTTAAATTACCCACAAAGATATTTGGCATCTCTTAGAATATAAGGTACTAACTCCACAAAAATGAATCTATTTCCACGGAAATTTTTCCCTATTTCTATACTAAGAAAATGATTTTTATCACAAATTAATGTGCCACATTTTGTTGCTTTATTTAATGTTACTTCCTTAACTATTTCAGCTCCTCCAAACAATTAAAAAATACCCTGATTATCCTGATTTTGCCAATACAGAAAACAGATTTTATTAGACTAGTATATTGTTGAAAGAAACTATGATCAAATGTGCAAATTCCAAAAACATCAATTACATATTTCCAGCTCCTCTTAATAAGTATTTAAATTACAAAGCTATGTCAAATTCATGTGTATATTATTTTGAAGTCAGAATCCATCTGTGAAATAATCATTTACGTTGTGCCTATGAATAGTATTTATAGTCGAGGCCTCCTATTCTTTTTCAAACACTTGTATAAAGACCATGTAACTATTTTTATATAAAACTGATGGTGAAAAGGCAGTGTCTAAAACAGATGTCATAGCAGCAACTGATGAGCCTAAAATGGAGCACAATGCTTTATATGATGGTTTTCACCTCAGCAGGATGTACTGTACAAGACATGTTAAGAGAGTCGGTACTCTAGCTTTCCTTCTCTTGTGTATGTCTAACTCCTACTGCAATGAATGAAAGCAGTTTCATTAGTTTCACTGGAATTACAATATGAATTAGAATAATGTAAAGCAGTGTTGAGAGAATCCAGCTGAATGCACAAATGTTTAGAATTTTCAAGTTGCTTATTTTTGTTCCTAAAGAAAAAAAACAACAACAATAGTAAGGCAGTATAAGAACTGCCACTCATACTGTCATTTATTCCAATTTAATAACCTGAAATAAGTCTAGTTGCTTATTTATTGAGGAATATGGGTTTCTGTAAATAACACTGACCTAAGATGAGGGAGACCTGAGTTTTATTCCTGATTCAACAGTGATCTGCTGGAGGACCTTCATAAAGGTCATTGCACTTCTGCAATCTGTAAAACGGAAACAATATTTAGGGCTGAATTCAGTAGGTGCCTTGGGTGGAACTGAAGAGCCTATAAGCAAAAATAAAATTAGAAAGTCCTCACTTACCTACTGCCAAATCTTAGGGAGACTTGCTGAACTTTTACACATGCTCTGAGGGTGAGGGAGGGCAGTGATCTAATTAAAGCATCACAGCATCTTATGTATCAGTTTTCCCATGCTTCAAAATGGTGGCAGGCTTGAACTAAAGCTCATCAAACAGCTTTAGTTCAAGTGAACCCACTGTCGTTTTGAAGCACAGGGATCATGGGTGACTGGTGCCACCTTAGTCAGAGGTGGTACATCCCTTCCCCCCAACCTGTGACCAGTCAGTGACTGGGGGGAGGTCCCTCTATGGCCAATCTTACTGACCGTGGAGGGGGGTCCCCCCCGTGGCTGATCACACCAGCCAGAAGCGACTGCAGTGCTCCCAGAAGTGACCAGGGCACCGTCACTCCCTGGCCGGCGCTTGCAAATACATGAAACATGGGAGGCTGATGGAGAGTGGTAATTGCCATGCTTCAGCAGAGTCGAGATTAATTGAGTTTGGTCCAATGTGCTGTAATTACTGTGCATCAGAGCAGGCTCTGCACTTGTTTGCAGCTCCTGTTTAAATTGAAAGTTCTGGAGATGTCTGGAGTTTAGTATGCCCAAAGTTTCCACAGTCTGAACAGCTCAGCAACTCACATTTTATTTAATTCAGGATTCAGAAACAAGACTTTCCTTTGACTAAATCTACCAAAGACCCCAAACTGCTAGGTGTGCTTCAAACGTACCCGTTACACATTACCAGGATAAGGTTACTAAGAAAATGTAATTACAGTTGCTTTCTTAAATTTAAAGAAAGAGAGAAAGAAACAGAGAGAAGGGAGAGCTTCTACTTGTTAATGCCACTAAAAGCAATTGTACTGTGGGCAGATGTCCCCTGTGATCTGACCCATCAATATCTACTGGGGTTAAACTCAAACCATTGTTAGAAGAGTAGAAAAGAATTACAGCCTAAATCCAATCCTCAGAGCCAGCCAGTCCCTAGTGCTTATTTGCCATTACAATTCAAAGGCAGTAAAGTGCTTTTAGTTTCTATATTTAGCAGACAGATTATCATTTAAGTTCTCTAGGCAGATTGTCATACACTAACTTCCTCGTTATTATTTACACACGTTCCTGTCATGTTAACTCCAGTTCTTTATTCAAGATTTACTGTGACTATTGACCTTGGAGCATTGATTTTTGTTGAAACGATGAGGCTGAGTTCTCATAAGCCCTAAGAATGCAAGGAAAGCCTGCAGACAGTTTTTTTACTACCTTAACCCCCATTACATGGTTTGAGACATTCATTTTTATAACAATGGTGCCACAGGTAGACCTTGGAATTTATACATTAATAAGATATTTAGTTAAATAACTGAAAACAGATTTTAAAAAGTGGAGAGAAATACAAAAGAAAAGGAGATATAACAAAAGACATCTGGCAGAACACTAGAATTGGGGCATCTAGTGTCTATTGTAGGTACTACTACCTCTCTCAGACTTCTGTTTTTGTTTCAGAGGTTCCCCTCTGCTTCCCCACCTACTTTTTTCATTCAAAGCAGGCTATGTATTACTTAGGAACTCTCAATTCAATTTCAATTAATGGACATCAATCACAAAACTATTTTGCAAGTTCTGAAAAAAAATGGGCATAGTTTTGCTTATTATTCTCTACCTATAGTATAGTATTGGGGTTATGTTGTTGCAGTGGTAGTCTAGGAAATATGCAAGATGAAAGAATTTCTGGATAATACCTTGTGGTATGGACAAAGGCAAACTTTCAGGTATCACAGTACTCTTCCTCAGGCCTCTGGGAGAGAAGCAGATGCAGTGGAAGTAATGCAATTGGAAAAGCAAAACCATACACAAAACAGTTCATATTACAAATTTTTGTTCCATCTGTTACTTAGCTTTGCTAAGTCTCTTCTAGACAGGGGCTGATCCAGGGGAGATGCACTGCACTTGCACCCTCTGTGATTCCTAGTCCATCCAAAGTTAAAAACTGCCTGGCAGTGGTAGCAGCATTTCTAGTCAGGCAGTGCTGAGGGAGTCAATTGACTTCATGGCTCATTATAATCTACCTCAACTTTTCTGAACTGTTCATTCCACAGGTGTTAATAACCCGATCTTCTCATTAATGATTTTGATTTTCCACTAATCGAGCTAACTTTTGTTCTGCAGTTCTGCTGTCTGTGAGCTGCTCCTGGTAATTAAGCTGTTATTTCACAGTGCTGCATATTTTTTATAACTCATTCCAATGAAATTATATTTCTTTCTGCTTTAATTCTGAATTGAGTAATATGGCCCTAGGTCCCTAGCATATTAACAAAGCTTCTAGTTTAATTTTAACCGGAGAAAATGCATGTGTTGTTTTATATCTGACGATGCACCACACCATCTTTACCGCACTTTTCAAAATTATAGATCCACCCATGTTCCCATTGGCCTCAGAAAAGATACTGTGATATTCAAAAGCTTTCTTAGCTCTATCCCAACCATGCAGTTTGTCCAATAAAAGATAACACTCCGAAGAATTCTTGCCTATCTATAAAATAGTTATTCCTATGAGTGAGCAGTTGTGTCTGATTTACACACCTTTGCTAGATACAAGCTGTCTAGGCCACAATTATCCAATATAGGTGATTAAAAGACAGCCTTCTAAATAAGTGGCCTTTATATGTAACTGTATTTAGGGGGAGTCCAAACAGACAATGAATTTCTGTAGCGCCTTCTATAGCCATCATTTTTCTGTGCTCAGGGTAGTAGATGTGGCTGATGTGTTCCTATACTTTAGTGATCTTCAGGTTTCATAGCAGTTCCTTGTAATTGGAGACCACTGGCATAGATTAGAGCAGTCTTTAGACTGCTTTAATTTGTAGCTAGAGTATCAGTATACTAAGGAACAATCACAAATTTTGCAGGAATGAAGAAGTAGTTTAGCATTACCTTTATACCCCCTGTGCACTTTTCAGCCCTGCTTAGTCACAGCTTGTGTTGTCTTCCATTTTTAAAAGCCAAAGGGATTAACAATGTGTATTCATTTAACCTAATGTTGTAACTGATTATAGTCTACACAATTTGCAATATATTATGAGAATTTTTATTAATAGAAAATGATGACTTTCATACCACTAAAATAGGTATGATTCTCTCTTCAGAAAGAATTTCCTTGAAAATCAATTTAGGCTGGTAAAGGGCCATTCATCTGATGTTTGTCAAAAGAAAACCAACCTGTAATGTTTGTTTTAAGCTGTTAAACTTAGGAAAGGAATGAAAATGAATTTTAAGTGGTTAAAATTTTAATTTACCCCAGTAAATGTTTCTGAAAGGTGTTTGAAAACTTAGGCAGACTAAATGTTGCCCTTTAATGTATGCTTCTCTCATTGCCTTCAAAAAGGTTACCTATGATCATCTGAGAGAATAGTTTGCTTCTAAGTAATTCTAGCTGATTTAGCTGAATGCTAGAATTGCTTCTGGAACTATTGGCTTCCATTTTATTTACTCTCATGATAAAATGGAAAAGTAATCTTTTTTAAGTATTGACATCTTCATTTGATGGACTATAATCAAGTGGGTAAACATTTGACCAAATCCATTTATGTGATTCCACAGAATCTTTGAAAAAATATTGCCTGAAAAAAGGAAAAATACTGCAATGTATCTGTTGATTATATTAACTTAATTGCAAGTTTCTGTAATTAACACTATCGTTACTGTTTTCCATCCTCTTAAACATACATGGAAGAGAAAAATTTAGCTTTCTAGGAAACATAAAAATAGGTCTTTAAGATTATGTTTCTGATATTACCAGCCTTCAGTGTGTTCAGCATTTTATCCAGGTTTTTTAAAGGTAGATCAGACTGCACAAGACTGGTTTTGTATTGCCTCATAAATCAAGCCTTATTTAGATGAACCACCAGGAAAATTCCTCAGGACTTAATATATTATTACCACATAATTTAACAGATGGTAATGCACAGAAATCTAAGACACTTGCACTCTGTGGTATACCTCTTTTCCTGATACAAAAAGATTTGCAGATGATGTTAATTTTTCTGCTTATTTTAAAAGTGTATAGCTGTTAAATTATAGTTTATGTATTGGGTCCCATGTATTCCAGGTTGATGTACTTGCATCATTAAGGCTGAGGTTTAATATTAATGCTGACTCACTTAAATCACATAGTTTGTGGAACTGTGGATTCACATAATTCTTTTGGAACCTATGTGAACCAGGGAATTATACATGCAATTGGACATAACATCTTGTGTGCCAAAATGGCAGGCACAACAACTGTAATCCAACCATTATTACAGCCATTTTGTTACTTCTAAAAGTACCAAAAATAAAACCTCTAGTTATGATAATTACACACATGGACAGATGTAAGGGTATCTGTATAGGTATCTGAGTGTAATTTACATTAATTTTGTACACCGATGTAAATTACCCTGGGATCCAGAATGGATAGCCATGTAGCTAGCCTGGGGTAGCTCACTCAATTGGCAGCTGTTGCAGAAACTCCCTTCTGGGTGACAGAGAACAAACCATCACCTGTTTGCCTTCAGCAAATAACTATCCCAGAAACTATATGGACAGGTGCAACTGAACTGGTCAAATTTATATTGATATAATTTTGCCCTGCATTCTTTGAGGGTAATTCTATGCTGGCTTAGATAATGTCACTCTGGATTGGGGGGGCTTCCATCATCTAGGTACTACTTTTTTAACACTGCTGTAATGACTGCTACTAAAATGGAAATATTTAATCTATGCACATACATGTTCTGCTATGTAATTGTGCATTTCATCTACCTAATTTTTAAAAAAAATTCATGGCACTTTCCATTGCCTCTACAGATCTAATAAATAACTGAAACAATGATTATTCTATTTTCCTATAATCAACAAAACAAGCTGATAAAAAAGCAGGCAGTTTTAAGATAGGAAGCTTCACCAATTCAATTCAGAAACAAATCAGGGAGAAAAAACACTCATCTTACATAAAAGTTAATGAGTCAAAAAGTCTTTTTCTCTAACTCTCTCATATGAAAAGTGGAATTTGAAATGGCATATTGCACTAGAGAGTTTATTTGTAGATAGGAGTCAAAGCAATTCCTTATTGAGATTTTATTAAACAGGTTATAACCTTCTAGCTCTTCCTTTATTACGAAGTGAGCAGGCAAAACGTAATGATCTGGACTTTCCAGGCCACTTACCCAGCTCTACATTTGCCTGAATACCTCAGGCTTTACCAGTTGTAATTTCTTTTGGCATGAGTGGGAAATGCACTCATAAGCCTTGCTGGCTTTATCATTCTGGAGAGATCATCTTGCTGGTGAGAAGGTTTGAATTGTTGATGGTGTGAGACATTTTACAAGACTTTCCTGTTGCAAAGTCATTTTGTTTTGACAGATTTGTAAGTCTTGCTTTTACAATTCCCAGTATTTTTTCTTAAGACAGTTCCAAGATTAAAAGTATTGAAGAAACTTAAACAAAAATAAAGGGACTTAAACAAAAAAAAACTTAAAACAACTCTAGATGGTTGAAAATGAATGCCCTTTCATAACTCTGACAAGGTTAAGAATACATTTATACAAACTATTTTTAAAAATAATTTCTACATAGAGAAATGATTACGGTAAATCGGTGTATATTTCTCATAAAGAAAGGCAAATAGGCAGAGCATAGATATTACACAGAGCAGTAGCTTAATTGCATTGAATCTGGAAGAGGAACCACTGTACCTCTTAAGGATGAGGGGTCCTACAAGAGGATAGGTCTTACTCAAGTCAGGGGGTGAGGATGGGGGACCGTACGAACTCTCAGTTTTGTTTTAGCTCTCTTGTCTTCTCCATTCTCCTCTACTTTAATCCCTGTAAATGGACTCAGAAAGATACTAGGTAGTCCACATACAGAAATCCAGGAAGTTAATAACCAAGAAATCTTTTGTGCCATTTACTCAGAGATTACAGAGCCTATGCCACAGCCAGACCCATTCAGTTGTACTTCCTAGTGTGTACTTTAGCTTTGGAGCTTACCTCAGTGAACATTGTGTGTGAGTTTTCTCATAGTCCTCTGAAGCTCATGGTCCCTCACAATGAATGGCCCTACTAGCTTTTTTGCTTTTATGCAAAAAGTAGGGTTCAAGATGAGCTGTCTCTGATAATCTCAGTGGGGCAGTCAAAGAGCAGTTGGTTTTTTAGCTAAATCATATCCTGACCATTTCGGTTTTAATTTGTCCAAAAGGAAATCCTTTACATTTAACCTATAACCTAGGAAGTAGTTAATCCTCATCCAATGATGGATATTAATTTTCTATAATATTCCACTTATAGTTATAGCTATAAATCTTATTATATTTATTCCTATTATATTCTTCAGGTTGCATGATGTCAACCTGCAACCTGAAGTTATCAAGACATAAAGCAAACATTATAAATTATCCAACAGTACCTGAGACATGCAAATAAAAGACAATGGGAAAAGAATGAGTTAGTAAGGGAAGTTATTGTTAACAGGTGTAGCAACAAAGCCAGAGAAGGGAGGAAGAACTAGATGGGAAGAACTGAAGGGCCCAGGGAATCAGAATAAATGAAAATGGATCCTATTAAGTAAAGGCAGAGGTTAACCACTTATAATGAGACCTCTGTATGTGTATAGCCCAAACAGTAATACCATGTTGTAATCTAGTTGGTTTCAGGCAGAATGCCTGTCTGTATTCAAGTTACAGTGTTATGTGTCCATCATTCTGGTAACTGAACTGCAAGTGAATCAAGGGCAAGTTATGATTGACTTGTCAGACTTGTTGGTTGGCAGAAAATATGACCAAAAACTATCATCAAGAATCTTCCAATACAAGTAAAATAATGATATCTGTATAGCAGACAAACTGGGAACTGAGACTTGGCGTATTGAATTGTCTCTTTAGTCAGTATTTGCATTAGACTTTTTTCACTGTCCATTGCCATAATTTTAGTATGTGGCTGTACTCTTATTATAGCTCCCCCTTTTGATCATTATGTGTTAACTTTTTCTGAGTCAGACTGAGAGGTGAAAAAACATTCTGATTTTTTCCAGTTCTCAATATATTTAGATTTAAACCATTACTACTATTCAGAGCAATAATTATTTATTAATATATCCTACAAATATCCTCTTTACTATTACATGCTCATGCATTTGGATGTTTATAGGCAGGATACTTTCCAAGCACAGAAAATTAGCAAGATAGCCAAAAATATGCTTATCAGAATATATGATGAGATGCCTTTTTAGACACAAGAGATGGAACATTCAATAGAATATAAATACCACCACACAGAAGAAACAAAAGCATGTCAATCTAAAGAGTTTGTTTTCAAAAGAAATGAGAACAATCTAGCTAAAGGACTGAAAATCTGAGAACTGTCCACAGGATTTAGAAGATTCTATTCATTTCAGTATTTCAATTTTAATGTGAATTGGATGTGAAAATAATTTTGGTGGCTTTGCAAAATCTTAGGTCTTATATATCTCTATTTGCCATTGGGAATTTTTTTTTCTCAATATATTTCTGTTTAAAATCCACATCAATAGCAAATCAGTGCTATACCAAAGATGCAAAAATGTAATATCTCTGGGCACATCTACATCATGCCAGAGTTTATTGCTTCCTGGACACCGTATTTACACATGTGCTGGGAGCACAGCATGTTGAGCCATATCAGATCACCCCTGGCAGTGAGCCTGAAGGGGTCAGCCTGGGGCTGCTCTGACCTGGATCAATGTGCTGCAGATGGCCTGGCTGGGGTACAAGGGTGCTCTAGAGCAGGGCTAGGTGGCAGGCAGCCTCTGCACTGAGATATCCTCATGCCCAGCCAGCCCTTTCAGTAGATACACATGCATTGCTACACAGTAAAAAGCTCTGCAGCAGGACAGTACTTGTATTTTTACAAGTACTATCCTGGTGCAGTTAATCAGTTTACACCTGTCTAATAGCACTGCACATGTAGACATGAGACATTTACTGTAGAACTAATTTAGACAGCTTTGCAGTAAAGTTCTCATATAGACATGCTGTCTATGCCTTAATTTAATTTTGTAGAAGATGAAATAGTATAGTTAAGTCACACAGTCTTCTTTATTTAAAAATGATCAAGTAATCTTCATCAAAAAAGAAAAAGCAATGATAAAAAAGCTTGCTGGCATGATGCATTTAATTCCTTTCACCAATTTAAATCATGTTATTTCTGTTGGGAGTAATTCTTTCTTGGATTTAGGATAGCAACATACTCTGGGTACTACTAGAATTTTAATATATAATTAATTAACACCACCACCGCCAACATCAGTGATGATGTTAGAAGTTGTATTCCTATACATAGCAAGGATTTTCCAAAAAGTTCTCTCTGTAAGTAAGTATGCACAAGATAGTTATACATAGTCTATCAGGTTCTGTATATGTGTAAGAATATAAAAAAATATATAAACAAATACTAAGAAGCCATTATGTAATAATCCAAAGTTAGATACAGGCAATATAAACTATTAGGGATTGTTGCAGTTCTACCTTTTGTATATAGCTCCATAAATGCAGATACAGTGTGTATATATATGTAAGTGTTTTGTGGGTGTTATCTGTATGTAAGGTAAGAGGAAATATTCAAAACAGGGATTTCAGTTTTCTGAGATAATGATATATCTATTACCCATTTCACAACTGTCTTTTGGGTGCATATGGCTTTTATTTGTACTCTTTTCCCATTGATTAAAAACAATCTTTTTGAGATTAATACAGATCAGTAGGGGGAGCTTTAAGACCCATGAGCCAACAATATTTCTGCTTTCTGTTACTAAAGGCTTAAAGTGCCTGAGGGCTGGAGTGTTAAACATATTGCTTTGTTCAATGAATAGTGGCACGGAGATTTCTACAAATGTATATTTGTTTCTAAACCACTTGTAGGGTGCCTATAATCACCATGTCCTTTGTAACATTGATTTTAATATATATAGTTACCCCAGGATGTTTTATAGACCAAATGAAAAGCTCTTGGTAGTAAATAAAGAAAATAAAAAGAAATAAAAAGCTTATAGTTTATTAATCCAGGAATAGAAAAGCATTTGTTTAAATAAACTCAAGCTGAGTGCAGTAATTGATGGCATCTTTACCCCCTGAAGTTCCATGAAATGACTGCGGTATTATATAATAATTAAAATGTGCCAAAAAATAATTTAGCTGTGTCCGCTGAAATTGTCAAGCATCATTCTAAATACAATTCAAAGACAAGTCTTCCACACATGGTATTATCTGTCATTATAGCTTGTAGATGCTTATAAAAGGAGAACTGTCATAGCTAGTCTGTCCCTGTCCTCAGAGTTAAGAAATGGTACAAAGTTTTGAAGTCTGTGTATTCTTTTCTTGTTTTGTATTCTTTACACATTTCTAACTTATCTCGTTTACAAACTTTTCAAATGTCTTCGTTGTTTCTTGCTAACTCCATAAAGTTCAAATTTTGGAAGAGGGAAAGCATACCTAACACAGTCTGCGTGGAATATTGCATTTATTAACAGACAAATTAGGAATTGAATTCACAGCAGAACACTGTTGCATTGATCTTGTTAGGTGGATTTTCATTTTTCAAGAAGAGTTTTATTATGAAGGGCAAAATAGTATCAGAATAATATGGAACAATCAGAAGTGCATACACTGTATGACAAAGAATTCTGAAAACTAACATCAAAAGAATTACGTGACTTGTCTTCACTGTGGCTTCATTACTTTTGACATCCAAGGCTACAAGAGTATTTTTACATGTGCTCTGGGGAAGGGGTGGCTCCGACAGTGTCTTTTGTGTATCATCATCCCCGTGCTTCAAAATGGTGGTGGGGGTGCTTTAACTAAAGCTTATTCGATGAACTTTAGTTAAAGCTCTCCCACTGCCACTTTGAAGTACGGGGATACTGATACATGAGATGCAAGGGCTGTTGGAGCATGTTTAAATTAGCACGCTCTAGCAGACTCAATTCATCGAGTCTCCCTACATGTTTACGGGCATGCCAAAAGTGAAGATTTGACACTCATGTTCCTATCCCCTTTTTCCCTGGGCCTGTTACTAGACAAAAAAGTAAAAGAACACACCTATTCTAAAATCCACCTATTCTAATAAATGTTGAAATACCAATGACATTTTCCCCTTTTACATTATTTGAAACATTAAAAAAAAAATGCAAGCACTGTAAGCATCTTAATGGAGTTATTTTTGTGTGTTCTTATATTAAAAGCAGGTAGCAGATGCATATTCTGCCTGTCAAAAGTGCAATCACGTACTCCTCTCATCAAACGTAAAATGAACATGAAATGTATATTTCATAGAAAGAATATTAAAATTGAATTCTTAGTGTTGTCATAGGCAAGAAATTTTAAAGTTGTACATATAACCATATCTTTTTCATTTTCTGCTTAACAGCCTGCAATTATAACAACTTCCTCCTGTTCTTTCCATAGCTATTTCCTCAGTTAGTGTGTTATAATATATACTGTGAATAAAAAATATTTGCACTTGCCCACATATATAAACATGTTGGCCATGTCCAGATGAGTGTGGCCATGTGGTACGTGCTGCTGCAGTCATGTCTGTGGCACCATATACCACACATTCAGCTGTTCTCCACACTGCAAGAAGAGCAGAATGGCGCGGGGCATTGCGGAGCAGTGCACATGGGAGCAGCACGTGCCACTGAAAACCAGAGCCTGGCTCACCAGAACCACTCTCTGGCTGCCAGCCAGGCTCTGAGTGGTAGGATCGCCACTACTGCAGCCCCAAGAGGCCCGGGTGTAGACCGCCCCCCCCCCCCCGCAGTTCTAAACTTTGATTATGCTGTAAGCACTCTCACATGTATAGAAGGGATGAAGGGTCACAACCTAGATACACCTATTATGCATGCAAAGTAACCTGCTCTGGTGGGGCAAGTATCCAGCCCTCTGCGAGGTACTGAAACATCTAACTGGCCTAAGGTGTAACAAACATTGGGTTGACAGGTCATTCCTGATTGGACAAGACTTGATTAATTGATTGAATGATTGGATAAGACTTGATTAATTGACTGAATGATTGGATAAGACTTGATTAATATGTATAAGAGTTTGAAAAGTTCATAAGGTGTGTGAGTTCTTCATTCTGGACTCTGCCTTTTGCTCTGCACTCCCTGTCTCACTCTCTATCTCTCTTTCTCTCTCCCTCTGTTCTTTGCTTTTAACTCTTTCTGTTCTTTGCTCTTTGATCTTGTGTTAATTTGCTCTCTGCAAAGCAACTGTCTGAAGTGAGAATGCATGAGCATAAAGAACAGGAACTTATCTGGAGATACTGGTGAGCTGTTGGAGCCGTCCCTAAAGCTCGTGTTCCTCCACCTCAACATTTATTTGAATTTGGTAACATATTACCCACCCTGAGCCTGAGGTTGTGAGTACCTGTGAGGGGAAAATATTAAAAATCCTCAGTTTGGTGAATAAGTTAATCCATTGTAACAGGCTGCTGGGGTCTACTGACCCCAGTGTCTGCAGTGTTTGCAATCTGTTCTCCTGTTTGTAATACATCCCCATATATTTTTTCTGTTTGTTTTTATTCTCATATTGGTTAATGTTGTTTATTAATAAACTTCCTTAATTCAACTCTTTGTGTCTGTGTGCATTCTGATGATGCCAGATGGGGCTGGGCTGTAAGCCAATATCTGACCAATCAAACTCTTAAATCCACCTACAGAGATAATATTTCATGAAGCTCCCCAAAGGTTTTGAGGATGGTTAACAACTCTCTGGCCCCTTTGTTGTTAAATAGAGACCCCTGGGGTCTTCACCAAGACCCCAGGTAAAGTTACTAGGCCAGAGGGTGCATGGCGTAGGTGTTTCCCAGGGACAACCAGCAGCAGCACAAGGTGTCCTGCTGCTAATTGTTTCCAGGGAACCAAACATCCACACTCATGTGTTATGCGTATAAATATTACCATAGTACCCATTAGCCATAGCATTACTGTACAACATCCTTCCTATACACAAGAGCCTTTCAGTTCTAGTCTCAGTTAAACTACAGTTCATTTCAAGTGAATACTTCAAAAATCAGAGGTTTCTGCAGATTTAAATTACAGTAATTCCAAAATCCTATATAGTATGCATATATACATAGCACAAAGTGTTTTACTGAAGAGCTCAGCCACACTTTGAGCTAAGTACAGACAACCAGAAAGCCTGATAAATCTTCACAGGTTAATCATAGTTTCATAGTTTCATAATTGGTAGGGTCAGAAGGGACCTAAGCAGATCATCAAATCTGAACCCCTGCCATTGGCAGGAAAGGATGCTGTCTAGTCTCCTTTTAAAGACCCGCAGGGCAGGGGTGAGCACCACCTCCTTTGGAAGTTGATTCCGGCTCCTAGCCACCCTGACTATGAAGTAGTGCCTCCTGATGTCTAGCCTGAATCCACTCTCAGTCAACTTATGGCCTTTGTTCCTTGTTACCCCCAGTAGTGCTTAGGGGAACAGGGATTTTCCCATTTCCTTCTGGTCCCCCTTGGCAAGTTCATAGATGGCCACCAGATCCCCTCTCAGCCTTCTTTTGTGGAGGCTGAACAGGTTCAGGTCCCATAGCCTCTCCTCATAAAGCCAGCCCTGCTGCCCCCTGATCATACAAGTGGCTCTCCTCTGGACCTTCTGAATGCTGTCCACATCCCTCCTGAAGTGCAGTGCCCAAAACTTGTTTCAGTACTCCAACTGTAGCCTGACTAATGTCATATAGAGGGAGAGGGTCACCTCCTTGGATCTGCTCATGATGCATCTATGGATGCATGACAAGGTATGGTTAGCCTTCCTGACTGCATCCCCACATTAGCGGCCCATGTTCATCTTGGAATCAATAGTGGCACCAAGATCCTTTTCTGCCTCTGTGCTGACAAGAAGGGAGTTTCCCAACCTGTAGGTATGCTGCTGGTTCTTGCTCCCCAGGTGCAACACCTTGCACTTGTCCATATTGAAACCCATCCTATTCTTATCTGCCCACCTTTGTAAAGTGCCCAGATCTAGTAGCATGTCCCTCTCTTCTGGTGTGCTCACTCCCCCCAGCTCAAATCTTAGTGTCATCTGTGAACTTGAACAAGGTGCTTTTCACCCCCTCATCCAAATCACTGATGGAGATATTGAATGGTGTGGGCCCTAGGACCAAGACCTGGAGAACCCCACTGCCCACATCTCGCCAGGTCAAAAATGACCCATCCACCACTACTCTGGGTGCAGCCCTCCAACCAATTTGTGACCCATCTGACTATGTAGGCGTCAGTACCACACTCACTTAATTTTTTAATGCGGATGGGGTGATTGACAGTGTCAAAGACCTTCCTAAAGTCCAAAAAGACTACGTTCATTGTGACACCTGCATCCGAGGCTTCTGTGACCTCATCATAGAAGGCAACCAGGTTGGCATGACAGGATCTGCCTCTAATGAACTCATATTAATTGTCCCTAAATATAATCTCCCCTGCCGGCCCCTTAAAGATGTGCTCCTGGATAATTTTCTCAGGAAGCTTTCTCAGGACCGAGGTAAGACTAAAAGGGCTATAGTTTCCTAGGTCCTCTTTCCTCCCTTTTTTGAAAATGGGGACCACATTTGTCCTTTTCCAGTCCTTGGGCACCTCACCAGAGCACCACAAGTGCTTGTAAAGCTGTGCCAGGGGTCCTGCAATGACCTCTGCCAAGTTTCTAAGCATTCTGGGGTGGAGATCATAGAATAATAGAATCATAGAAGTAGAGTCGGAAGGGGCCTTGTAGATCTTCAAGTCCAACCCCCTGCCTGGGCAAGAGAAAAACTGGGCTCAAATGACTCCAGCCAGGTAGGCATCAAGCTTCTTCTTAAAGACCCCCAGGATAGGGGCCAGCACCACTTCCCTTGGAAGATGGTTCCAGATCCTAGCTGCCCTGACTGTGAAGTAGTTCTTATGGATGTCTAATCTAAACCTACTCTCCAACAACTTGTGGCCGTTATTCCTTGTTATGCTAGGGGGCGCTAGGGGAAACAAGGTCTCTCCCAAACCCTTCTGGTCCCCCGCTAGTGAGTTTCTAGATGGTTGCCAGGTCCCCCTCAGCCTGCTCTTGTGAAGGCTGAACAGGTTCAGGTCCCGCGGTCTCTCATTGTAGAGTATGCCCTGTTGTCCCCAGATCATACGGGTGGCCCTCCTCTGGACCCTCTCAATGTTGTCCACACCCCTCCTGAAGTGGGGCACACAGAACTGGACACAGTATGCCAGCTGTGGCCTGACCAGTGTCACGTACAGGGGGAGGATCACCTCCTTGGCTCTACTTGAGATGCACCTGTGGATGCACGACAAGGTCCGGTTAGCCCTGCCAATCGTGACTTCACATTGTCAGCCCCTGTTCATCTTGGAGTCAATAATGACTCCAAGATCCATTTCTGCCTCCATGCTCTCAAGAAGGGAGTTTCCCATCTTCTAAGTGTGCTGCTGGTTACTACTGCCCAAGTGCAACACCCTGGACTTGTCAGTATTGAAGTGCATCCTATTTTTGATAGCCCACCCCTGTAACCTCTCCAGGTCTTGCTGCAGTCTTTCCCTCCCTACTAGCGTGCTCACTTCACCCCAAATTTTGGTATCATCAGCAAATTTAAAGAGGTTGCTTTTCACCCCTTCATCCAAATCACTGATAAAGAAATTGAACAGCATGGGCCCAAGGACTGAGCCATGGGGGACTCCGCTGCCCACTTCTCCACAGGTCAAATATGACCCCACCACCAGCCTCTCAGTGCAACCCTTCAGCCAATCTGCAATCCATCTGATGGTGTAGGCATCAATGCCACAGTCGCCCAATTTTTTAATGAGGATGGGGCGGGAGACAGTGTCAAGGCCTTGCTGAAGTCCAGAAAGACTACGTCCATGGCAACACCTACATCCAATGCTTTTGTGACCTCATCATAAAAGGCTATCAGGTTGGTCTGGCATGACCTGCCCCTAATGAAATCATGCTGGTTGCCTTTGAGCATCATCTCTGATGCCGGCCCATCACAGATGTGCTCCATGATGATCTTCCTAAATAGTTTCCCTAGGATTGAGGTAAGACTGATGGGCCTATAGTTGCCCGGGTCCTCCCTCCTCCCTTTTTTAAAGATGGGGACTACGTTGGCTATCTTCCAATCATCTGGCACCTTGCCTGAGCACCATGAGTGCTCATAAAGCCATGCCAAAGGCCCTGCAATAACCCCTGCTAGCTCCCTGAACACCCTGGGGTGGACAGTATCTGGACCCGCTGATTTGAACATGTCCAGCTCCTCCAGAAGCTCTCTAACCTGGTTCTCCCCAACCTGAGGTCTGGAGGTGTTCCCCTCGAGTCTGTCTTGCATGACGGTGGGGAAGTCCTGGTCCCTGCCCAAGAAAATGGAGGTGAAGAGTTGGTTAAAGAGGTCTGCTTTCTCCTCTGGTGCAACCACCATATTGCCCAGATGATCTTGCAGGGGCCCCACATTTCCCCACACAGATCATCAGGAACTGCTGATTTGAACATGTCTAGTCCCTCCATTAGTTTCCTGACTAGGTTCTCACTGACCCTAGGCCTGTTTGCACCTCCCCTTGGTCTGCCTGGAATGGCAGTGGGAGGAATGTCCCTGTCCCTGCTCAGAAAAAATGGAAACAAAGAATCTGTTAAAGAGATTAGCTTTGTCATCTGGTTCTACTACCATATTACCAAGCATGTCCTGCAGAGGCCCCACAATTCTTGGTACCTTCTTTTTACCCTTTATTTAAAAAAGTACTTCTTGTTATCTGTGATCCATGTTGTTCGTCCCATTTTCATCTCTGCCTTAGCCTTCCTAACAGCCCCCCTACAATCTTGAGTCAAGGAGATATATCGTCCTTGGTGATGGCCCCTCCCTTCTATTGGGTGTACGCCTCCTTTTTGGCTTTGAGACATTTATGGATGCTTTTGGTAAGCCATGGGGGCTTTTGAGCACTCTGGCCCCCTTTGATTCACGTGGGGATTGCCACCCTTTGGGCTTAGAGGATCATCTCCTTAATGAATGACCACTCTTCTTGGACTCCCATCTCCCCTCCCCTCCGGGACCTCAGTGCCTCCCCGACTAGTCTCCTGACCTCATTGAAATCCATTCTCCTGAAATCCAGGGCTGCTGCCTTGCTGCAGGCCTTTGAACCTGTGCTAGATGGTAAATTCCAGTAGGCGATGATTGCTATTGCCCAGGTGGTCGAACACCCGCAGTCCCATCACCAGGTCATCACTTGTGCCCAGGACCAGGTCCAACAAGGTACTTCCCCTGGTGGGACTGTGCACCTCCTGAGTTAGATGGAAGTCCTGTAACTTGGTAGGAACCCACATGAGCGGTCAGACCTGGCTGAGTGCTCTTCTCAGCAGATTTCTGGGTTTAGGTCACCCATGATGACCACATCCCTTAACTGCTTCCGTGAGCTGACCTGAGAATTCCAGATCCAGCTCTTCTCCCTGGTTAGGTGGCCTGTAGAAGATCCCCACCATTAGGTCCCTTTCCCCTTGACCCCCTTGTATTCTCGCCCAGAGCACCTCAGTGTGCCCTACCTCAGACCCAGTGCTGTTTGCTGAGGATGTGTATTGCTCTTTGATGTAGAGTGCCACACCCCCACCTTTCCTCCCTGTTCTATCCTGCCTATACAGCCTATACCCCTTGATGTTCACTGCCTAGTTTTGCACTGGGTGCCATCAGGGTTTCAGTGAGCCCCACTATGTCTGGGTTTGTGTTAGCTAGCAGGAGGGCAAGTTCTTCCTGCTAGTTCCCCATAGTATGAGCATTAGCACAGAGACATTTAAGGCCTCCTGAGGGTGTGTGTGCCTCCCCCACAATCCTAGGACTCTCTGCGCCCCTGTCTCTTACCTGGGTATTTTTTATGCTTGTTGCCTGTCTTGGCTTGGCTGTTCAATCTATGCCATGTAGGTTAAACCAATAAGCAAGTAAACAGACATTCACTTTTGATTCTGGAAATGAAGCCACTTGCCTGCAATGGCTGAGGCCAGAAGCCTGGAGTCACTAGAGCTTCCTGTCTCCCTGCTCAGCAAAGCAGGGTTTGCAAGAGAGGTGCAAAGCATCCTGAGATGCTAGTGAACTGTGAGTTAACTTGAATCTGGAGGGTTTCCTGGGCAGAAGTTCAATAAACCAATTTAACCTAAATCAGTTACTACATCCATCCATCTTTATCTTTAACTGGTTTTGGTCATTTTGAAAGTGGTTTATGTGCACTGAAGTTCTGTTGTGTTACATATTTGAACCAGTTTCCAATAACTTATAATGGTTTATGTGTAATTGCTGTCCCATGCCTCATAAGCCCAAGACTACTGCACAGTAGCATCATGTGGCAGCAAACATGACATGGGACTCATGTGTAGTAGTCTTGGGCTACTGTGCAGTCAGCATTATAAAAAAGTCATTTGTTGACACTACTGCGCAGTAATCACTATGCAGTCAGCATCTCGTATAGATGTGGCCATAGAGCACTATCTCTGAGGAGATCTCTGTGACCCAGAAAGGAAATGGAAGGGGCAAGAGTACCAGTGCTTAGTGTTGTATAAGTTTATTGCCAAACTTATTTGTATTTACAAAGTAAGGCCACGGTATGGAAAATTGATCCACTGGGGCACACATGTGCTCCAGTTTCCAATTTACTAATAGGTCTCTGCACAACTAAAGGAATCTGCATCACCAGTTTGTATTCTAAGGCTGAGTTCAAATTCTAACCAGTGTATAAAAACCCTAAGTGGGATGTAACTGCCATTCTGCCATTGCATTATTGATGTAAGACAAGTCGGATAAATCAAACTAGTCAGTTTGGGAATATTCTTAGAAAACCTTAATTTCTTAACATGTAATTAAATTCAATGCTGATGTGTTAATTTTTATTGCTCTTTGTTCATACATTTGAAGGCAGATTGTTATTATCAAAATTCTATTAACTAGGGCATGGGTAGGAGAAAGGCAATCATAAAATAATGAGTTTTAATTAATTTGCTATGTTATTACTTTTAGTAACAATATATTTATTGCCAACTTCAGCAATACTTGATTTAGCATGGGCCAGCCTTCTCTTAACTAGCTTAACCATAAACCCCTTGTACTCAAACCAATAACTCTTCTATCTACTTTTACTAAACTCCTCCACACATTCTTAATATTCCTGCTGAAGTTACAGATTAAGGGGGTACAATGCTATCTACACAATCTCTATCTTTTCCAGTGACAGCCTCTCTTAAACCTAGTTCTCATTCCATTTTACCTGGACACACAAAAAAAACTAAGTAGCAAGACAGTCAGTTTCATCCAGCAGCTGTGTTTGAGTGTCTGTCGGTCATGTCACACAATCATTTGCAACAGTCGCATATCATTATAATATAGTGACCTATTAAAGTTAGTACATTAAAACATAGCCCTGGCCCAACAACCTTGCAATGCCAGGAGGTCACATGCTAAACTGCTTTCAAGCTAAACTGCTTGAATATGTGTACAGTTGCATTTTAGTTACGCTTAGTATGTGTTAAGTTGTATTCGTGACATCATCCTATGACTGCAAGCAGGGTCTCCAAGCTTCCTGAAGCAGACTCTGATCTCAGCTCTTCGGTAGACTCCTAGGACTTTCAGGTTCCTTGCTTCACAGAGCTGGAAGCACTAGGTCTATGGCCCTACTACAATGTCTGGCAGGTTTCTTCCCAAGCTGCCGATCCTTGAGATACAAAGTGTTCAGCCCTGGAACAGCCCATGGAAACCTTGTTATGAAAAACAAAACAAAACATTAAAGCCCAACAAATTGGGATTTTTCAGTGATATTTTTTTAATTACCTCCTCTAACTTTGGCTAATTTCCCTCAAGAAAAACCTCTGGATAATGGGAGAGATTCCTGTTGTCATGACCTCTTCATTTTTCTGTTCCTTATGTTTTTTTCTGCTTTCTTTTAAATAGCATTTTGAATTAATTGGCCAAAACTGTCTCTTTCTCAAAGAAGTTGTAAACACAGGATCAGAAAGGCGGCAGAAGCAATGTTTTAAACCAGTGGGGGCTCCATTTTTTGGGTTAGGGTGCCACAAATGAAAGCCGTCATCCCCTGTGACTGCCACTTCAACATCCTTCCGCTGCTTAGTCTGCTGCTCTGCTTTGTGGTGCACACAGAGGTATAGTGGAATTATCGGATTATTTAAAGAGGTAACATTGCAGAAGACACAAATGGTACTTAATATTACATCCAGACAAAGTCCTGTATATTTTTCCTATACAGATGTAGGAATATATCACTAAAGTCTCATATGCTTAAATTGTGTCTTGTGAAGTAAGGGAGCCATATATTGGTTACAACAGATATTTAACTGTACTGGCAAAACATAAAATTCCTGCTAGCTTTAAAAAATGAATTCTGTTCCAAAACAAAGAGAGAAATAAAAGAAAACAAATTAAGCAAAGCATAAAACTGATTTTAGAAATCTTCCAGGGTGGATAACTTTAGAACATAGCAAAGTAAAAAAAAACCCCAAAACTTACAGAGCTAGCAAATCCTTAATTTTGCAGAACTCTTTAAGGTCTAGAACTTCAACTTTTAACTAACTAGAATAATTTTTAAAGTCAACTGAGATAATGGTTCTTTCAATGGTACACATAATGAGAAAGATTGGGCTTCTCTTTGTGGTAATTTCAAAGCTATCATTAAAGCAGCATTCCTGGTAGATCATTATCCTTTCCTAGAATAAAGAATATATTTCCCTTTATCACATAGTTGTTAATCCAGATAGGGGCATAGGGGTTAAATGGGGGGGGCAGGAACAGGGGGTCTCTGGGAACCTCAGGAAATGGGGGGGTAGGGACAGTGGCAGGCCATGTCCAACTTAGGGAGGAAGAATCAAGCATCTCTGGAATGGCAGGAGCAAACTATTTCCAGGTGGGAGTGCTGCAGTTAAAGGGGCTTGGGAAGTCCAAGCTGGGTTGAGGATGGTGGGCCATGGGTTGAGGGAACTCTGAGATAGTGTGATTGTGGGTGGGCCAGAGTGTAGGGGCTCATTCATGGTGGTAGGGTGCGGGTCCAGGGTCTGCTGCAGGTGTGTGTCTTTCTCCCACCAGCGCGGAGAGCGGGGTGGATTTTGATAGCCACACAGCCTCTGGGCTGTGGAGAGGGGCAGGGCTCTGTAGCTCCTGATCTGACAGAGCAGGTGAGCTCTGTCTCCTGGGCTGCAGCAGTGGAGTGGATCCTGAGTCACAGAGTGCTCCCCTGGAGGAGAGGAGGCAGGAATAGAAGCAGGGTACACGGGGATGTGAAAGGGCAACTCCTCAGCCCCAGTTGATAGGGGTTGTATGCAAGCATTCATTCAAAAACTTGCACCCCAATCAATTGGCACTTCAAACATGTCCAATGTAGTGAAAATTGCCACACATTTTATAATGGTTGAAATTCAGTGAACACATATGCATAAGGCATGTTAACCTGTGTAATTATGATTCCATTGGTTCATAGGAATCATAGACAGGTAGGGATAGAATAAAGCCCCTCATCTTGGAATCAAGTATGGTGGGGGGGCACAAGTGGATGCTATGGTCTCCAGGACCTGCCTGGATTTGAGATCATAGCTCCAGCTGCTGCTGGACCCTACTCCCCTACCTCCTGCTGCTTCTGCATCCCATCATCTTTGCCACTCCATTGCAGCCTCTGCCAATCCCACTCCTTCTCCCTTATGTTTGCTCTGTGCCAGCCGGCCCTGTGCATACTGGAGCCTGGGACACTGAGCACAGCCCAGCCCAACCATGTAGCAGCAGTATACAGCCTTCATACCTGCTCTAGGAATGAGGATTGAGCTGGGGCTGTGGCCTGGGCTAGAATGGGAACACTACGTACTTCCACAGAGGAAGGGTAAGGAGGGGGAGATGTTGGGGGTGGAGGAAGTAGAGTTGGAGGGGAGGGAGCAGAAAGGCCTGGGGGGAGCATAGAGGAGCGGGGAGCAGAGGCTGTGGGAAGAGATGGAAATGGGGAACAGAGTTTGGAAGGAGGGGCAGGAGGGGGAGCAGAGGTTGCAGGGGGGAAGGCACAAGCAGAGGGCAAGATGTCACCTACCACACAGTCTGGCATCCTGCAGCAGTGGGAGAATGAATTAAAAATGACCCTCCAATAATTAAATAATATACATGGAAATTATAACAATTGTATACATTTTCCATGTATAGAATCTAAATACTGGGGATTATTTTAAATTCAGGGTTGTCTTAGATTTGAGTAAACACAGTATTAAGCCAAACTAAAGAAACTATTCTAATATTTATTACCAAATTATCATATTGCAACATTTAAACAGTAATAGGTATGTTGACTTATAGAACAATAGTGAAAGACATGCTATTTGGAATAAAACTTAAGGCTACTGTAGACAGCCATAAAGCTTGTTGACTTCACATCTACATTGTATACAAAAAGAACAGAATTTGAAGCTTTCAAACTGAAAACTTATTTTCAGGAAATGCATTTCTCCTGTGAGGTCAGAGCTGAAAGGAATGTGCTATATCATACGTCCAATTCATTTCAGTAGATTTTTAAAATTTAGGGATAATAGAACTGTTTTGTAATTCTTGGAATTATTTCTTCCTCACCCACTCCCCATCAGGTGTATCCATTTTATCATCTCTTCTCCTTCCCCTACACTGCCTAATTTACACTCCAAAATCCAGAAAGAAAGATTCTCATTATATGTAAGGGACTTCAGTGAGCTGTAGAGCAGACCTTCAGACTTCTGAAAGTGATTTTAATATAACCTCACCTTCTCTTATTTTTTACTATTTGCTTTTCATGTTCCATTTCTTACAGCCAGTAGAGAAGACATACTATGAAAGAAAAGCAAAGAGTCTAAGATAATCATTTTTACAACCCACCAGATTTACATCTTCACAGTGGAAACAAACTGCTCCTAATATCCCTGAGTTCTTCCTGTTTTATAGTTGTACTAGTTTGTTTTGTTCACTGTCTTTGATAATTGTTTCAGAAAAAAGCCTGAGTAATGAAGAAAGGTAAGTCAAATGAAGAAAGGTAAGTTGCCTCAAATGTTTTAAAATGCTGCACTTGTAAGGAAATAAGCAAACAAAAAAATCTGGATCAAAAAATAGATATTCTTTAAATTGATGTGTCTTTGTTTCATGAATTTGTATACTTCTTAAGTATGATAATAAGGTCTGTAATAGGATGTGATGTATTGTAAGAAGATAAAATGTTTGCTAATATGAGACAGAATTAACTCTGATCTTATTGCAACAGTGAACATAAGATTGTATTAGACTGTTTTCCTTTTTCCATTGCAGTGATTCTGTACTTTGCTTCACTGCATCTCAGATTAGTGTGAAAAGAAATATTTTTTTATTAAATATGTTTGTTTTCTACAAACTGACAATGATGTGAGGAAACTTAGTTTATTAAAACATATGAAAAAATGTGCAGCTATATGGAAGAGTATGTATTTTCTAATGGAGTGAGCAGGCACTCACATAAAATATGAATAAGCCATATGTTTTAAACAAAAGAAGTAAAACATTTTTAGACATGACACACTTTTAATCCTTTTACCACATCCAGTGATTTCATTGTCTCTCTTGACCTTGGCGGGAAAAATAATAAATTATTCACAATAGATCCAGTTTCATAAAAAATGAATTTCTTTGGGATTTTGATGGACATCAGAAAGAAGCCATGAATGTCCTTTTTATAAATGTATAATTAGCAGAAATAAAATAAATAATTTTATGTATACAAATGATTCATATACAATATCAATCTGCTATTCATTTGCTATATATATATACTTGTTGTACCACTTTTAATATTCCTTAGACATTACAGACTTTTTATTTTCCTTAAAGCAGAGACGTTATTTTTACTTCTTCATTCAGTGAATAGCAAAATGGAATATTTTGATTGGAACCTTCTAGATACTACTACAAAACAAATTATTATTAGCAGTAATATATCAAGGCAACAATTCCTTTGTAGTTCTATTAGGTTCTTGGACTAAATTTGGTTACACCATGTGTAATTTTAGGAGATGTTTTAAGTTCCCACATATATTTATCAATTCCTCTTTTTCTTTCTAAAGATAAATCCATGGACACTAGAATAATAGAAGGCATAAATATAAGTCAAGGCCTTAAAATATAAAATAATACTCTAAGTTGCTATTGTATGCAGAGTAAAATATGCCATGATGTACAGAAGTACCACAAGAACTGTGCTTCCACTAAATACAACATATGTCTTAAAAGTAGGACATATGATGTACAAGCCTCTTTCTGCCCATGATAAATTTTAAACACGCAGAATAACTATGTGTATGCATTTGCTAAAGTATATGTCCAAAAAAACAATGAATCACAGAGTGAGCCCATATATATTTTATGAAAAGAAAACATGATTCCCTAGGGAATACAGACTAAAGGGAGGAAGGAGGACCCGGGGAGCTATAGGCCAGTTAGTCTTACCTCGATCCTGGGTAAGCTTTTTGAGAGAATTTTTCTGGCATATGTCCAACAGGGGGCAGCAGGGGAGATTATGCTTAGGGGCAACCAACATGGGTTCATTAGAGACAGGAACTGTCAGACCAACCTGGTGGCCTTCTATGACCAGGTCACCAAATCCTTAGATCCAGGGGTAGCAGTAGACATAGTCTTCCTGGACTTTCGGAAGGCCTTTGACATGGTCTTTCACCCCATTCTCATTCAAAAACTGGGGGACTGTGGTGTCGACACCCACACAGTCAGATAGGTCGCCAACTGGCTGGAGGGCCGCACCCAGAGAGTGGTAATGGATGGGTCATTTTTGACCTGGAGGGATGTGGGCAGTGGGGTTCTGCAGAGCTCGGTCCTCGGGCCCGCACTGTTCAACATCTTCATCAGTGACTTGGAAAAGGGGGTAAAAAGCACCCTGTTCAAATTTGCTGAGGACACTAAGATGTGGGGGGATGTGGGCATGTTAGAAGGAAGGAATAGGCTACAATCAGACCTAGACAGGTTACAAGGGTGGGCAGACAAGAATAGGATGGGATTCAACACTGAGAAGTGCAAGTTGATGCGTCTGGGGAGGAAGAAGACCTAGAGGCTGGGGAACTCCCTTCTCGCCAGTGCAGAGGCAGAAAAGGATCTTGGAGTCATCACTGATATCAAGATGAACGTGGGCCAGCAGTGTGGGGAGGCAGTCAGGAAGGCCAACCGCACCTTGTCATGCATCCACAGATGCATCTCAAACAGATCCAAGGAGGTGATCCTCCCCCTCTATGTGGCACTTGTCAGGCTGCAGCTGGAGTACTGCGTCCAGTTCTGGGCGCTGCACTTCAAGAGGGAAGTGGACAACATGGAGAGGGTCCAGAGGAGGGCCACTCGCATGATCAGGGGGCAGAAAGGCAGGCCCTATGAGGAGAGGCTAAGGGACCTGAACCTGTTCAGCCTCCATAAGAGAAGGCTGAGGGGAGATCTAGTGGCCTGTTACAAACTAGTCAGAGGGGACCAGCAGGCATTGGGGGAGTCCTTGTTTCCCCGAGCACTACCAGCAGTGACTAGAAATAACGATCACAAGCTGGCAGAGGGTAAATTCATATTAGACATCAGGAGGCACTACTTCACTGTCAGGGTGGCTAGGATCTGGAACCAACTTTCAAGTGAAGTGGTGCTTGCCCCTACCCTGGGGGTCTTTAAGACAAGGCTTGACAATCACCTTGCTGGGGTCATTTGACCCCAGTACTCTTTCCTGCCATGGCAGGGGGTCAGACTTGATGATCTGCTCAGGTCTCTTCCGACCCTACTAACTATGAAACTATGAAAAGACACTGTAAATGTGCTGGGTTCTGAACAAATTCAGCACAAATTAGATGAGCATTTAATCTGAAGCAGCTGCCAATAAAACTTATGTCTTGTTAAAGCCAGGGATCAACAGGCAAAGGAGTCAATTTACATTAATTTTTCTTCAGCTATTCCCTAAAATGGCAACCAGCAGGATGTGGAGTGGGATATGGAAGAGTATCCATAAAGGTTTGTTGTCATCTGAGGCTCTTTCTACACATGGAGGATCCTACAGGAACTGGAGTCACTTAATATTGGTGGAGAGACACAATTGTCAGATTATTTGCAAAGTCAGGGCTAGTGGATTTAAAAGATACCCTGAAATGTTACAGGGTCCTCATTTGATTTAAAAAAACCCTGCAAATGCAGAAGGGAAGGGACAGAGAGAATGCAAATGGAGCAAAATAATTTAAAGGTGGGGGGAAAGACTCACAAAGGAAAAAACAAATGGAGAAAAACAGGAAGTGAGAACAGGGAATAGGAATGGGGAAGACTAGAAAGGTCTGGTTAAGGGTCTGGGAAGGTGAATTGTCTCCAGTCTGAAAGAAATGAGTTAATGGGAGGGAAATCTCTGGACTTTACGGGTTGTTTTATCGAAAAGCAGCAACATACCAGAAGATGTCGCTCCCAAATATTGGTAGCTGTGTTAAGTGTTAGCTCAGTGATTTTAAGGTTAATTTGCAGTTAAATGCAAGTACTGACAAAAAGTATGTGTGAACTAAGTATTTGTTGCATCCGTAAGTTTTACTAAGCATATAAAACTTTATATAATGATGGAAATGTATCTTCTGCATATTCCAGTCTGAGTCAGAAAACTATAATTGCTATGTGGGAAGAATCACTGGAAGAATGAAAGCTGTTGTCAAAAATATCAGAAACTAATAACATTTTGGCGTCTCAGAAAAGATGACCAGAAAATATAAAAATTCATTCTGTCATCTGCAAAAGTAGCTAACTCATAAAGACAGGGAAATTTAGCTCTAGGGAATCTGTGAACAACTGAAGTATTCGAGTTCTACTGTAATGTTCCAAATACAATTATCTGCTTTCTGTACTAGGATGTATCCTTATTAATTCGATCATGAACTACATTATCCAAAAAATTACTCATTAGTTCCAGTTGTTTAGATAAAAGGTCAGAGCACAAAGACATTTCAACACATTTTAGAAGCATTTTCCATTTCTAGCCCGGTACATTGTGCATTTAAATTGGGACCCTCTCTCTACTACACAAACATTCCCCCAGTAAGTGAACTCGGTGTTTTGCTAAAACCTGGTATCTCCGTCACTCGAAAGTTCTCATTCTGCCTGTCAAACACTGTGTAGGAGTATGCCTCAGGCTACCGAGAGCCTGATGAAATATTGTCAAAAAGCGCAATACACATAATTATTTGAATAAACACTATTTTGTCTTTCCACCACTTCCAAGCCCTGCATCTACAGAATGTTACTTGCATTTTCAATACTCAGTTTTTAAAAGCCATCCAATGGTAAGAAAATAATTAACTTAAGATCACCGGTGTTGTCTTTTAGAATGACAATTTTTCCTTTGATAAATACATTTTAATACCTCAGCATTTGCAGTGTTGCCCAGAATTACACACATGTACTGTAAGAAGTGCTGTGAATATTGAAAATTATCAGTTAAGTTATCTAACTTGATATTTTAGGTAAGGAGAGGTTTTGAAGAACGACCATTGCATTTTTCATACTAGCTCCAGATAGTGTAGTTTATACTGTCAGATATAAGTAAGGGAAGGTTCAGCTAAAAGATGCAAGAGGAATTAGGAATTGTACTTATGGAAACTTGATCTTCCTATATTTTCAGGGATTGTGATCATGACAGTCTACACTGATCACATCAGCCAGCTCCAGTGGGCACACAGGGCTAATGACCTATCTGTTCCCTACCTTTAGTGCAGAGGAGAACACATTTTTTTTTTCATCTTCTTTCAAGCACCTTGCATCCTGAAGGAGCTGCCTGAAGTAAGGATTGTACATTCTCTGAGTGAAACTCATTGGACCTTATTACCTGTTCAAAGGTCAGTACGGTTCAGAATTACAGGTCCAAGAAAGAACTGAAATGCCTAGGATCAATTGTGCTAACAAATTTTGATGACCTATGTGAAATTAACCTGATGATACTATAAGATGCGCTTCACTTCTGGGTAAAATAGGGCATGGTGCTGACATGTGCCAAACTAAAAGGATATTGGAGAGTGCTATCGTGTGTATCAAACATTCACTGTTTCCCCATGTGGTTGAACGCATAGAAAATTTAGCAGGCTCCCATATTTTTTGCTACCACAGCATAGGCATGTCATTGATGTACATTTTAGAAGATTATCTATAACTTAAAGTATAAAACTAGAATTCTTTTTCTTACCATTTGAATTTAAGTGTCTTAGTGAGAAATAAATGTAAATACTTATTTACATCTATGCAAGATGTCTAGACTGTTTACAAATGTAATTATTAAATGAAGGCCTGCCAAAATAAGTATCTTCCATTGTGCCTTAATGCTAGAATGAATGACTCATCCTGGCTTCAGCTGTCATTTTTTTCGACAGTAGAGGTCCTCCTTGAGAATGTTCTGGCCCCTGCAAGTTCAAATATCAACTGTCACTTGCCTTATCCCTATTCCTACAGAGGTTTTATTAAACTGATAAGCAGTCGTTGGATGCTTTGGTTCAAACCTATGTACACATGTTGAAACAGACTCAGTATCTGGATATTAGCTAATAGGGCTGTGCAAAGTTTTGGTTACTGATTCAGTGGCTGCATCTCTGAATCTGAATCAAATCGGGAGATTAATAAAAAGGTCCAAATTAATCCAAAGCCTCCGAATCGGTTCAGAAAAAATTGAGAAGAGATTCAGAGATTTGGCAATTTGGACAGTACCCCCTGACCCCCACTTGCTCTCCCAGCCCCGTCAATGGCTGCCTTGCCAGGCCCCAGTGTCCCAGCACTTTAAAAAAAAACAAACAAAACCCATACTCACTGGCTGCTGCCAGGTTGAGGTGGGGGGATGATCCATGGCAGCCAAATCTCCAAAAAAGATACAGGCAAATTGATTTGGGACAGTGATTCAAATCATAGCATCGAATCACTGCCCCCAAACTGGCCAAATCCAAATCTGAAGTGAATACTAGTTGCTTTGCATAGGCCTATCAGCTAATACAAAATAAGATTCCTTCTTACTTCTTCATGCAATTGTGTTTTTAGGTGGTTTTCACAGTGTAAGCAAATACAATGATTTAGTCTGTTGGTGATGCTAGATTTATGAAAGAATTTTTTAGTTTACAAAACTAGGATAGTATGGCAAGGAGGATGCCAAAGATGTTTCTTGAGCCCTCAGGTTAGGTCCTATTCCCAAAAAATATTGTAAATAGGTAGGTATCTACAATTAAAAGTTTGCATTTAACAGATTTACAGACTAGATCTGTAATAAACATTAAAGTGCACATATCATGAAGAGGAGTGCTCCACTCCAAATACATCATTGTTTGCAGCAGTGGAGATTTGTCCTTTCTAAGACACCATTGGAAGCAGTGAATTTTGTCCCTCTGGGAGTGCCAGATAAAGGGCAAAATGAAAACCTGGTTCAGCAGGGACATCTTGAAAGAGGGAAGCCCTGGTAATAGACTTGCAAACAAAAGTGATCCCTCAGTGAACCCATGAAAAATCCCAGCCTTCTGATTGGCTGGGAGGGATCCTTAAAGAGAGGAGGGTTTTTTTTCCTGGCCCTGGGGAGTGGTGGGGAGAGGGAGAGAAGATGTGCACATGGTCAAATGGCAAAGGGAGCAGTGGATCCACCCCCTGGGCCAGTTGGAGCTCACGAGGGGACCTTCAGAGGACCAGAGACCTCTCAGCCCTGAAGAACCAAGCCAGGGCTTCAGGACACAAGAGGCTGATGCCTACAGGCACACCATCTACAAGGAACTCATGAACCCTGTTTGGGGTGAGAGAGAGGACTGGAGGGAGTTAGTCCCTGGCAGCGTTTGGCCATCTGTGAGAGGTCGAGTTGGCCCACAGGGAAGTGGGTACCATGCATCACTCAGGGAGGCTGTATAATTGAGGAAACCCAAGGAGGGGTTAGTGGAGGGGGGTGTGTGTGTGTGTGTGTGCGTGTGTGTGTGTGTGTGTGTGCGCGTGTGCGTGAAAAACCAAGGCCATGGAGACATGCCCAGGCAAGGGTCAGTGATCCAAAATTGGCAGTATGTGTATGCTCCAGTTCCAAAGTTCTTAACTCTAGACATAATGTGGCAGACCAGGGTTACACATGTCATAATATTTTGAAAAAGCAAACGTCCCTGCTTAAGCTTCCCCTGTGTTATAAAAATACAGTGAGGTACTTTGGCAGGCATCATCATTGTACAATCGAAGAAACTCAAAAGTAGTTAAAATTAGGTGTTGTGCCCATTTTATATAAGGCCTGCATTATTGTTAAGTCGTTTTTGCCTGGCATAAAGGAATGCAACACTGCAGCCTTTGTAGAAAATGTATGTCTAGAGCTAAGAACTTTGGAACTGTTTATTTAACTGCTTTATTTAAATTTTAAATTTTCTGATGTTGGATGAAAACCATCTTTTAGACTAAGGAAAGGGAGTCTGAGTTTTCCTATATATCATTAATGTGCTTGCAGCAGTTTTGGCAGGTATACTTAATACTACAAAATGCCTATTAGAAGATGCTCATTTTCACTTACTTGTAACTGTCCAAAACATTTACCTTTGAGGCTTACATAAACTCTATTTGATTTCTGCCTGGAGGTAATTTTATTTTTTTAATTTTGAATGAAATCCCTTAAGGGTTTTTTTGTGTGTTGTTTTCTGGGTTTTTTTGGTTATGGAGGAGTTAGGGAAAGTTCATGTTTCCCCACTATATCCTTTTTCATAGAAAGGTTAAGGAAAAACAGCTGAATTTTGAAAGCTGATAGTTGGCAGATATAAACTAGTTTAAGAACAGAGTTTTTCTAGGTTTGGAAGAAAAGTAAATTATTGTCATTTAACACATTTTGAATAATTTGTAAGATGGCATATTGAATCTGTCAAATTAAATTTACATTTAAATCAGAAGTCATGTGCTTAAATATTGGTGGAAAATACAAATGTACACAAGTTATGATATGACTTTTTTTAAAGCTACAGCTGTCCTTTGGTTCCCTCTATAAAAATATGTCTTTCAGAATATTATTTTTCCAACTAAAATAACAAAAATGGTAAAGAAACATGTACTAATCTTATACACACTTTCCCTGAGATAACTTCTACTGGTTGGAATATACATCTTTTATTACTGGTGCAAGACTATGTAGACACATTTATTTAAAAATAAAACTGACCTAGTAACTTTGATGGAAAATCATTTTCCCCCCAAATTAACACTTGATGATAATGATTTCAGAAGAGGAATAAGGTTATTTGTTCAACTCCAAATTTAGTTATTTTGTCACTTCAAACTGATTTATTGTGCACCTTTAATGGTAAGCTGATGTACATCTAATTAAGTGATGTTAAGCATTTTTAGAAACTGTCTTTCCAATCTTCAAATACTGTTTGAGGTTTCTATTAATATTCTAACTTGCGAACTTGCAAATAGCAATAAAGATTTTTTTACTTCAGAGGTTAATATTGTGGGCGGAAAAACTTAGGAAAAATAAACAGTGCATTTTCCTTTAAATTACTTAAGACTTAGTTTAGATTGGTTAAACATTGATTTATTTATAAGCAATCTCATGACATGGTTGTACTGTCATTGAATTATATATTTATTTATTATGTCAGAATAGCATAGGGGACTATTTTAGGATGAGTCACCATTTAGGTGAGCTGGGATACTGACTATTCAGCTGATGGTGACACAATGTCTTATTGACAGGAGACATGCCCAGGCAAGGGTCAGCCCCTGGCATACTGAGCATATGCACTCCATGCAGAGATATCTGTATCGGGTATCTGTAATGGTGAGAGTTGCTGGTTCTGAAGGTCTTTTGTCTTTCAAATGCTGGTTTTGTCTCTGTTCCTGGGTTAGGTCTGTGGTTTCTGGATTAATCAATGTGAGGTGATGGCCCAGTCATTACAGGCCATTCAGTAGAGGCCTGCTACTATTGTATTTCAATCATTCCTAATCACACTCATTCATCGGGGAATCAATTTACATGGGAGAGATATGGGACTCCTACACTTGCGACAGACAGGGGATGCCCGGGCAGAGGACACACTATGGAGACTTGACATACAAAACGGAAACTTGACATGACTTTAGTTCACTTATAAACATAGGCCTAAACCATACAATCTCCATATGAAACAATAAAAATCAGTACAAAAATGATAATAATGTAATATACAACAGTAAAAATCAATACAAACTTCATAATAATATAATATAAAACAGTGGATATCTAAAACCAAAAACTTGCTACCAAAATAACAATTTTAAAACTTATCTTACATCTTAGCTTACTTATACTTATCTATAGGGAATAGAGAGCGAGAGAAAAAGTCAGAAATGGTTGGGGAAGGGGAGTGAATGTAATAAAAAAGAAAAGAAAGACTGGGGATTTTGCTCCACGTTCAGGTCTTAAATTTTCACCAGTAAAGTCCTTAGGTCACTGAAGTTTTTGCTGCTGGGCTTATACACTATCATGCACTCCCTAGCACTTACTGGGATTCAGAGAATAGGAATTGGGGTTCACAACATAAGCATCTTTCTACCTGTTGCACTTTCAGAGCCTGAACCAATAGACATTATGGCTAGGTACAGATATTCAAAAAGCATGAGGTGGGATTAATCTAAATCATGCAGTTTTCTGTAAAAGGCATATTTTAGATTGGTAGCCAACATTTCCGGGGGGTGGGGGGAGAGCAAATCTTAGACCAGGTTCTGACATTTTTAAACTAGTCAATGGGCTTTGTTACATAGTCATTTTAGGTGTCTTCTGGATATCTTAGTTCCTGGACTGGCTGCACATTAACACCTTTAAGTGACTTAAAGCACTCATTATTTTGGCTTAAAGTTATGCCACTCCAGGGCAGCATTATCTCCACTCTGCCTAATTTGCTTCTGTTTCATCAAAGTGTAGCCACTCTTCACAGCTATTCCACCTAAATTGAAGTCCTCCAGGATCCCAGGGTGCAGTGGCTCCTCCTGAGTCAGGGCAGGGATGCCAGGGCACAGTGGGGGCAGGTATGGCATCTATGCCCCACTAATTTCACTCAGCAGAGCCAGCACCACAGCCCTGGACCAACCAGCAGCCTTGATACTTCCCAGACTAACTCCCTGCTCCAAATGCCCAGTGAGTAGACTGTGCAGGCCCAGCCTTGATGGGTAGCACCGAGCCCTGTGCTCCATATCTGAAAACACCCTGCTGGTATGGGGTGTACAGGGGCTTCAGTCACCTACCAACTACAGCCACTATCAGGTGAGCCAGGCAGTGGAAGCCAGCAGCCAGAACCTGTAGAACCCAGTGGAGGATGGGGTCAGCAGGAATGGTTCTCAGAGCCTGATCCTTTTTTATTACTGGAACCTGCCTCCCCACACTGGCAGCCCCCACCTGAGCTGCTAGCCCTCTTGGTCCTGTCTGAGCTCAGGAGCCTGATTCTCCAACACACTTACAGACTGGGAGATGACCAAAGAAGCAGAACAGCAGCAGAAAGGGATCTAGGAGTCATAGTCGACTCCAAGATGAACATGAGTCGTCCATGTGACAAAGTGATCAGTAAAGCTAACCACACTCTATCATGCATTATATTAGTTCCTAATATACAGTGGTTAGGACATTCACTAGAATGTCCCATGGTTTAGGGAACCTGGACCTTTATCTAATACCTTATAAGAGAATGAACTAAATACCAAGCCAAGTATTCTTGGCTGGGACTTTCTTGATCTATTTCATGATTCATGGCATAATTCCAGGTAAAAAAATCCAAGGATAAGTTTATATATGACTTTTGGGTGGATAGTCTGATGGATGAAGTTGTATGAAACACTATAATACCATGAAAGAAGATAAAAACTACAGGGGGTACATTGGGTTCTGCACAAATGCGCAGGTTAGGGATAGGAACATGACTGAGATGATGAATTTGGCTTAATCAATTTTATTTTGAAGAAATACATTTTCAGCCCTGAAGAAAAGGGAATGAAATCCTGGAGATAAAGTGTTCTTTGGTGAATGGACTCAAGATTTATCCCTCTGGCCTACAGGTTCTTTCTGAGGGTATTCATAAGCCTTTATTAATACCATTTTAAGACTTTATGTGGAGCCCATAATGGTTAGGAAACGTGCCCTACATATCGCCTGTTATGTCTTAATGGGGAACTACTATCTAGAACTGGTATGTACCTTATGTTTCAATTCTTTTTCAGAAAAACTCATCCATAAGTTGCCATTATGTTAGGTCACATCATTTTACCAACTTCATAATGGAAATCAAAGAAATAAAGATCACACTGGAGAGGTTTTCATTATATCTAACTTTCGATAACCTTAAAAAGCTACAACTAATCCACTGCTTTCCTGGATATAGAGCATTCATCCCAGTTGTGAAAATACTCTTGTAGCTTCAAGGCAGTATAATCTCAATCACTTAAAATGTAGCCTCACTTTTAAAATTGAGCTTGCAAATTGTGTGCGGTATATTTGAAGAGAGGTGTATCACATGCACAACTTTCAGAAAAAGAAAGGCTGATTTTTACATTTGGCTAATAAAGGGAAATTGTCAAAAGTTTGTGAAGGATTTGCTAGCATTATCCCATTTATTCTAGTTATTGTTACTCATTAGATTTGTGAAAAACACCCAGAGACATATATTAATTCTGTATTGCCAGATTATCCCCAAACACAGATATAGTGAGATAAGAAAACTACATGGTATTTTTCCTACTTGTGGTGCGAGATGTGTAGAGGGTAGACACATATCTAATTCCTGTACTTGGCATTGCCCTACTAGAGTTCAATCCCTATCTTTACTCTGGAGATGTCCAGTTCCTCAAAGCAGCAGTGAAGATAACACTATAGCACTTAGATAATATAGTGGAAAAAGAAAAGACGATGAGTTCTTAATCTGCAGTTGGGGTTAGGAGAAAGTAGACCTGGCATGCTATAAGGGAGGAGTAATTTGCAGTATGTTCCTCCTAAAATGTGGTGATTATATACTACCCAGTGTTATAGACTGTGCCTGTGTGGTGCTATGTTGACCTTTATTTGCAATATTATTTACGGCTTAATTGTATAATCATCATTTACATCATTGAACAAATCAATCCAATAATTTTGCATGTATTATCGTTTGGGCAACATTTAGGTTGTATGGAATCTCTATACTATTCTAAGCTCCTTATATAATATTTTAAGGAGATAGCCTTAAAAATAAGATATTCTGATATTTAATTGAAATTTAAGTGAAAGATTTCCTTTAAGGACATGAAGCAGATCAATGACAATATTAAAATTAGAAATCAGGTGGTCCCGCAGTCTCACTATGGTCATCAACAAGGTGCTGCATAACATCCCCATAGAGGGAAGCTTCCTTAGGGAAACTGAGGTGCTTTCAAAGAGCAGTCTAGTTTGTCTGAGGTACCATTATCTCATGCAAGAACCATTTTGTGTGGCTGGGGTATTGTTTAGCCATGATGGTGCAGGGAGTAGTGCGAGGTAAGGCTTTTTTATGATATCTTTTATTGGATCAATTGTACCACTAGGCGTTGTCTCTGGGCAAGCATTTGGACAAGTCCAGCTGCCCATCCTCAAGTCAAGAACAATTTATGCATTTGACAATTATTCATTATAAAGAAGAAATAACACTAGCAGCAGGGACTCAAACCCAGGACTCTCTCCTCCCAAAGAGTTCTGGAATTACTTAGTTGTAGAGGGAGGCTCCCTCTCATGTGCTATTCTTCCCCTGCCATCTCCCCTTATTCTTCTGTTCTTGGTTGGTCTATGTCCCCACTTCTACAGGAGGCATAGAGAGTATTTGATAGTCTGACGATTAGAGCACTCTTCTGAAAAGTGAATGATGTGAGCTCATATCTCTTCAGGATGAGTGAGGCCTCCCACTTTCTGGATACTCTAACCACTAGGCTGTTGGGCCAAAGATAGATACAGTTAGCTTTTCATTGTTTAGTTGACTGCATACAAAGGCTTTTTCTTCATCCTTATTTTTTACCTGGATTCAATACTGTTTATGCAAGTTAAGGATACTCAGAGGAAATCTAAGGGCCTTATTACACATTAATGTTAGGCAGCTGCTCAAGGTCTTAACCCCTGGATTGTTCACACATTAACACCTGAAACTAGTTTTAAGCACGCTTTAAGCCCTTAAAGCTATATGACTCCACAGAAGGTTTTTCTTTGATCCATGTTACCCAGCTCATGTTTCATTACTGTGTATCCACTCCTCACAGATAAGCCACCCAAGTGACAGTCCTCCAGTATCTGAGGATACAGTGTCCCCTTCCCCACCCTCCTATTCTGTGTGGACAAACTTTCTACTCCCAGAACTCCACTGCCCTTTAGGATGGTTCTGAGTGTGCAGAGCACATGCCAGCTAGCCAGGGTGAAGGGCATGGGCAGATGCAGCAGTGTGGTCTAGGAGGAGTGAGGGGGGAACAAGGAAGGGGAATGGATCAATTTTCCATGAGCTGGGCTTCTTTCCTGGGGCAGGGCCAGTAGTTCCCCCAAAAGCTTCTACATCCCAGCAACCCAGGAAGCATGACACACAATTCCCAATCCTAATGTATTACAACATAGAGAGAGCTTATTTAATTTGTTTCCTCATTTATTTTTTTAATTGTTTTATTTCTTTACTACTTTTTATTTTATTCTTCAGTGGCTGGCTTCCTTCATTTCACCCCCCTTTCCTTATTCACATTTCCTTTCCACCTCCCATTAAAAATCTGCCTCCCTTCTTCATGCCTCCCTCCAACCCATCTTTCAGACACTGCCACTTAGAGATGTAATAGAAGTCTATTTTGGCTCACCAGCCTGTAGTGGCAACTCACAGCTGTAGCTACTAGTCAGGCCCTTGCTTACCAGCCCTCTAATGGCACGTCATAACTGTGCAAGTGGGAGGCAGTCAGAGAAGGTTTTTAGCCTTAAGGTATGAGAACTCTAAACTTGAGCTAGCACTAACACCAATTATCATTTGAGAAGCTTAAAGTGCAATGTGTAACATGACCCAGACTAATTAGACCCTCTAGGAACTTGGCACTTTCCAGCACCAAACCAGATTGTAACAGCTTCATTAAGCAGTATGTTCCAAGATAGTTCCAAAGGGAATTAGTTTCCCTTTGGAAGTTTTTGGGAATATTTAGAAGCCCAAATACAGACACCAGGGATAATTGCAGTCCAGACGGGAGGTGCTGCCCAAACTTGCTCCTGAATTTTTGGCTTGTAGAGCAGGGCCAAAACGAATTACTCTTTGGAACTAAGGGCTGTAAATTTCACCCAGTGCTGTGTCCCATTTAATCTAGAGCTTTAGGGCACAAATCCCCGCTCTTACCAAAAGTATCGTGGGATATTTAAGGATAAAAAAAATATCATTTTTTTCTTCACCTTATAGTAATGGGAATATTTTCATCAGCATAAAGTTCTATAAAACCAGGTTGCATAACTGAATCTAATATGGTACAGAAGGAAGAATCTTCAAAGTAAAACTATGCTGCTTAGGGGAAGTCTAATGGAAAAAGAGAAATGAAAGTATACCACAGGTACCAATAACAACAATCCTAATAACAGCATACATATCCTGATACTTCAGTGATAGCAAACAGATACAAATATGAAATGGAAATACAGTATGTACTGTCATATCAAAATGCCAGGAATTCAAACTGAACTGATCAATATTTCCAACTGCTTTGGGTATTCTAGGCTACTTTCTATTCTATTTCTCTTTATTAACATTATTACAAATTAGCCACCAAGCAAAAAAAAAACTATCCAATGAGTCAGAACTAAAAAGAAAGCCCTGTTCTGTCACACTGTATTACCATGAATTCTTTACTTGGAGTTCATCCACATTTCACTGTGGACGAATATAATGCAACAGAACATAAAATGGAAATACAGATAATAAGGGTCAATCTAATGAGAGCCCTGATTTGTCAAAAAAAATGTTTTTGGTGGACATTGGCTCTATTGAATGAAAAAATATTAAATTATTCACAGATTGTTTTGATCAGGTCTGCAGATAATTAATTAAGAACAGATGTCTCACCAGAGGATGAACCAGAATGCAGACAAAAATACATCTGGGAAAAGAAAGCAGTCAGAGAAAGGTATAAGGAATAATGAGGCACTGAAATACAATATATCAAATGAAGAAAACCATGTAAAATATGAGACTAATCACGTCTTATCTTGCACAAGTGCTCTGGGGGAGCATATGCAGCTTCAAGGCAGAATGTTTATCTTGAATTAAAATTTGTACTGGAAGAGTGGCTGGCTTTCTGATTATTGAACTCCTGAAGTCTTTTTAATTTGTCCATTATTTTTCTTGAATTGTCTTTATTTTTTTCATGTGGTGCCAAAACCTGGACATAGTACTCCAAGTGAGGCTTCACCAAAACTGAACAGTATAGAAGAATCACTGCTTATGTTTTGCACATGATACCACAACAACATGACACACCTTGATGTCAACATAAATGTAATACCATCATCAAAATTGCCAGTAAATACATTAACCAGTACCAGAACCAGGGTAGACTTTTGGGGAATACCACATGGTACCTTCTCTCAGTTTTCCATTGATCTACTACTTAGTATTCTTTGTACTTGATTCTCCAACCAGTTATATTTGCCTTAAATTAGTTACAATCTAGACTCTGTTTCTTAGGTCACATGTATGAATGTTTTGGAAGAATGGCTAAACCTTGCTGAAGTTGAAGTATATCATGTCTATTGCTCCCCATCTATCCATAAAGTTTAGTATGTTATTAGAGAGTAATTATAATAAGTTGGTTAGGAATAATTTGTCCTTGACAAACCCATGTGTGGTATTAATTATAACCTTGGTCTATTTTGGATGCTTGTAAATGGCTTGATTGATTATATGTGGCTTGGTATCTTCTTGAGTATTGAAACAAAACAGAGCAGTCTACAGTTACCATGGTGCTCCTTTTCCTCTAAACGAGCACTACATTTGCAAACTTTCTGTGGTTGTTTCAGTCAATTCCTTGAATAGCCTAAGGGTACCTGTACGTGTGCCGGATGCCTGCTTTAACATATTCTAATTAGAATGCTCCAGCAGCCTTACCATCACATGTATTCAGCATACCTACATTTCAAAATGGTGGTGAGGGTGCTTTAACTAAAGCTTGTAAAATGAGCTTTAGTTAAAACACCCCCATCATCATTTTGAAGCATGGGAAGCATCAGAGCAGCTCCCAAGAGTCACTCTAATTAAAATGTGTCCCCCATGCCACCCCCAGAGCATGTGTATAGATGCCCTAAGAGTCTATCACGTTTGGCATACTCAAATGGCCAGGCATGACCTATGTAGCATGTTCAAATGTATAAACTATGTAGCATGTGCGAGTGTATACAAGTACACAAAGCCCACCTGGAAGAGAACTGCACCATCAACACCATGCTATAGTTAAGATATATAGATGACATATTCATCATTTGAACTGAAAATCTGCAATCTCTGATTGATTCCCATCACTAATTCAATAACCATCACACCTCCATCAGACTATCTTTTGAATACTCCAGCACCAACATTTGCTTTTTAGACACTATGATCACTATCCAGAATGGTAAAATACAAACCACCTTACGTAATAAACCCATGGACCATATTAGGGTAACACTATGTGGATCTTGGGGAGTACTGGATTTGTAGATGAATAAAAGGCTTTACCTGTGGCCTAGCAAAAGCTGCTAACCTCAAGGCAGAACAATATCTAAGCCATCCGTTTGTTTATATTAAGTAACCATCTTAACTGTCAACCGTTTTCAAGTGAGTCTGTGTGAGTCTGTCTGTTGTGAATGAGGTAAAGTTTTAGGAACATAGAAGATAGTACAACATAGGACAAAAAAACCAGACTGGAATGTAAAAAACAACATGTAATTGGTAACCGAATCTGAGATGAATATATGCAAAAAGGTGAATGGTGATTGGTAAAGAAGCCTCCAGAAACTTCCAGGTTTTGGTCAAAGTCCTCCCATTAACTGAAGAAGAGAAGTCAAGATCTTAGACTTGCGCTTATAGCAAAAAGACAGAAAAATAAGTAAAATGCATAGGCGATTCCATGCTAACAAAACAAACAGTAAACAGAGGTGTAGCTTGAGATAGGAGGAGAGATGAGTGGAACAAAAGGAGGAGTGAGGCTGGAGTGAATGTTAATTAGTATAAACCAAAATGTATAAATGTGGGAAAAAACTATTGTTCAGTGCATAGAATCATAGAATCAGGGTCGGAAGGGACCTTGTAGATCTTCAAGTCTGACCCCCGCCTGGGTGGAAGAAAAACTGGAATCAAATGAGTCCAGCCAGGTAGGCATCAAGCCTCTTCTTAAAGACCCCCAGGGTAGGAGCCAGCACCACTTCCCTTGGAAGTTGTTTCCAGATCCTAGCCGCTCTAACAGTGCAGGTCTCCTGGTTCACAGACTGTGTGTCTGTGAGGGACCTTATCCAAAGATGTCTCCATTCTGAATAAAGCTGTTGAGAGCAATGTGTGCTGGTGTTTGCTTCTGATTGCTCTGGCTAATGAGTAATAGGATCCATGAATCATCATTTCCCTAGTCATTGTGTACCGCATGGAGTTGGGGTCTAAGAGACAAATATACATATCTACTCAGAACCAGCAATCTCCCTAAACATACCAAGAAAGCTGTATTATAGGGCCAAGCACTCCAAAACCACCAAATGTGAACTGAGGAGAATACCTGTGATCATCACCTCACACATCTCAAAAGAGCTTTCACCCAATAAGGACACCGCTCCAGAGAGAGAGATTACACTTTTGAAAGAGCCACTTGGAATCCCTATGAAGAGTTGTTGCAGAAGAAAAAGAAAATCCCCATAAATCACACATCATTGGTTATGACATACCATCCTTCCCTGGACCCTATACAGACAATCCTCAACAATTTAAACCCATAATAGAAGAAAACCCAATTCTCAAACAGATTTTCCCAGAATCACTCATCCTAGCCTTTAAAGAAGCACCGAACCTCACCAACATCATCATCAGAAGCAAACTTCCTATGGTCCAAAGCACACCGAATAGATCCAGACCATGCCATGACAAGAAATGTAAAACCTGCCAACACATCTCCACAACAGAACCATCACCATTCCCGGCTCTTACACCTGTATTTCCAGAAATGTAATATCTCCCATCCAGTGCACTAAATGCCCTGATGGAAAATATGTAGGAGAAACCAAACAACAACCGCATGTTTCCAACTATTTAGTTGGTCTAATAAAAGATATCACTTCTACCCAAAGAACTGTGTCTACCAGAATGAACACACACAAAAATCTATCAAAGACAATAATACCCAATTACCTGTGGGTGCACACTTCTCACAAGACAACCACTCTTTCTCCAATATTTCAGTTCTAATCCTGAGAATTTACAAAACATCTTTCATACATTAGCCTATGAACTTGACTTCATAAATCTACCGGGTAGAAAAAAATCATAGACTAAATATAGACATTGGATTTATGTCATATTATAATCTGTCTGCCATCTGATAACCCCAGATAGCCTGCCTGCATTTTACCAACTACATTCTATCACCAGTTCTACACTCTTTCTTCCCCACAACCCACCTGTCTCTCACCAATTGTCTTCCATTCCCTCAGATCCTCACTGCCTTGCATTTACATTTTCACAGACTTTCATTTTCCATATTGACTTCTATTCTACCCAGAAGAGCACACAAACATCGACAAACTCTCCCTATGCCTGAAGAAGGGAGTGTGTGCCTGAAAGTTTGCAAAGAATATTTTTTCCAACTATTAAGTTGGTCTAATAAAAAAAAATCTCACATCTACCCAAAGAACTTTTTTGCCTATGTCCTTAGAGAAGCAATAACCAATACTGTTACAACCAACAACCCTACAAGAACACACTGCTTTTTAAAATCTCATGCTTTTTCCTTCTAAAATCAATGAAAGTTTTTTTACTCACTTAAATAGAAAGGAATATGGTATTTTAAAAGTACAGGATTATGCAGCCCTTTGACCTTGTGCCTCACCCAACACTCCAAACTTTTCTCTTTCCATCCTGCAACAGCAGTTTAGCTGGTAGATTATATATCCTTTGCATGGTATACAGGGCAGGCATACAGACCATCCTCCATAACCTGCTCTTGTTCCTTTATCATTCCTGTACTGGGCCTCTACAGCTTTATTAAAGTAAGTTTATAGATTTATAGAAAGGTATGACACTATTGCATTCCTGAATATATCCAGAATTTGGAGCTCAGAGCAACAATTATTGTTATAAATTACATGAGTCATAAATGTCCCTTTATCCACCTCTCTAAAAATAAAAACATAAGAATATAAAATGGCCCATACTGGGTCAGCAAAGTGGTCTAGCTAGCCCAATATTCTTTCTCCAGCAGTTGCAGAAATGGATGCTATAGAGTGACCTCACTGAACCAAGTATACCCCCATTCAATATCCTCCCTAACACCCACCATTATTGATTCAGAGATTCCAGAAGAAATATCTCTAACCAGTATGCTCAATAGTCATTCATAGATCTAACAACCATGCATCTGACTATACTAATTGCCTCTACCACCTCCTGTGGCAATGAATTCCATACATTAATTATATCTTATGTAAAAAATTACTTTGTTTTGTTAGTCTAAACTTGTCACCTACTTATTTCAAAGGATGCCCTTTGTATTCTGAGATTTAGTGTAAAGGGGCCCCTACCCTATCGCTGGGAGAGCAATGGAGCCCAGGGCTTGCTGGCCATCTCCAGCCCCCTGAACAGACTTATAATGGCAAAGGAAGCCTTAAAAAAATGGCTGCTGCTCCAGGTACAGGCAGTGATTGGCAGGCCTGGGGCAGAAGTGGAGGATCAGCTGACCCAAGAAGACGTTCATAAGCCTAGGGCCAGGCCCAAAAGTGATAGTCTAGCCATAGGAGCTTCAGGAGACAGAGGTCCATAGGAAGGAACCAGTTTGGGCTGCTAACAGAAGGAGGACTCTGCGCCAGAGAAGGGTGAAAGAAACTCTGCACTTTGAGCTGCAAGAGATGATTGCCTCAAGCCTTTGTGTTGGGACTACCAGAGGAAGAGGTTAACCCCAACTGGGGAACTTTGTGTTTGGGAGCAGGTGCTCATATTTGGATTTGGGCTTATACTATAGATCTGGCTGTGGCTATACGGGGTGGATTGGAGAACCACAAGGGTGCTATAGGGGCACCCAGCACAGAGACCTGCCAAGATCAGAGACCCAGTGGACTGCATGGAGCAGAAACCCAAATGTTTCAGGAGGATTGAGTGCCAGAAGATTGAGTGCCCGGTAGAAGAGACTGAGGGCCAGAGCCCACACGGGCATAACAGGAGCTGGGTCCTGCAAACCCAGGGTCCTGATACAGTGGACCTTGGGCAGAGGGACCAAAGTAAATATTGTGGAGTGTAGTGATTGTGGGGGTGGTGGAGACGTTTTGGCAGGTTTTGCTTTTCTTGTCATGGCATGGTCTGGATCCATCTGGTGTGTTCTGGGTGTGAGGAAGTTTGTTTCTGGTGATGAGGTTGGTGAGGTTCAGTGCTTGTGCAAGTGTGTCCAGACTCCTTGGCTAAATATGGACAGTCAAAAATCCTGAGGCTGTATTGATTTAATCTTTACAGTGTAAACTGTAAAGATTGAATCAATAAGCAAGTGAACAGATATTCACTTTTGATTACAGAAGCGTAGCCATATGCCTCCAGTGGCCCTGGCCAGAAGCCTGGGAGCACTAGGGCATGATTTCTTCTCAGTGAAGAGGGGTTTGCAGGGAAAGTGCAAAGCATCCTGGAGACTGTGAGTTAAATTGGGGAGCAGGAGCAGAGGGAGCAGGGTGCACGTGTGCCACACGTGTACCTACCTTACCTCGGTGGCAAAGGCAGCAGCTGCGGAGGAGACAGCAGCAGGGGCAGCAACAGCTAATTTCCCCTAAGGTAAGTGGGGCAGAGGGTACAGAGCAGCTGAGGTGGATCTGGAGGCGAAGCCCGCCGGAGCCCTCTTAGCTCACCCAACAGAGAGCCACGCTCCTGAGCCACACATGGGTAGGCAGACCATGGGGGGGTATCTAGCGGGGGCCCAGGCAAGGCAGCAACTCCAGGGACCTTTTCCCCCAGGCGGGGGGGCCTTTTCCCTAAGCAGGGGAGGAGCTCCTTGGGGTGGTATTCCCTGCCACCCCAGGATCCCAGTGGGAGTGGTGGTAGGGGGCGGGGCTGCCAGCATGCACTTCCGGCCTAATCAAAAGGCCTGATTGGCTGAGGGGTCAACCATGGGAATTTCAAACCACAGGCTTTAAAAAGCCGTGGTTTGAAATTCCCTTGGCAGTTGGGGAGCAGGAGCAGAGGGAGCATGGTGCACGTGTGCCACACATGTATCCACCTTATCTTGGCGATGAAGTCAGCAGCTGCGGAGGAGACAGCGGAGGGGGCAGTAACAGCTGATTCCCCCTAAGGTAAGTGGGGCAGAGGGTACAGCGCAGCTGAGGTGGATCCGGAGGGGAAGCCCTCCAGAGCCCTCTTAGCTCGCCCAACAGGGAGCCGTGCTTCTGAGCCATGCATGGGTAGTGCACATGAACAGTGCACACAAACAGGTGCGCTCTATAATGGTGCGCTGGCATTTGCACTGGCGTTCACATAAGGCAGATGCAAGGTAGCTGCCCAGAGCGGCACCTCCAGTGAGCAAAAGCAGCAGGCGAAGCTCTGCAGACATGGTGCAGATGTGGAGCACAGCTGCCAGGGGCCCTGCCTGGGCACTACCACCTGCCATGGGCTCTTCTGAGGCCTCCACCAAGATGGACCTCATAGCGGAGTCGGTGGCCCCTTGCTACGCTGTCTGTGGCGGGGGCCTGGTGGTTCCCTTGCCTGTCCCTCCTGTGCACAACTTAGGGCCCTGGAGGAGCAGGTGAGGGAGCTCCAGGCTGAGGTGAGTAGGCTGAGGGGGATCAGGGATGCAGAGGATGAAATTGATGCCTATTTCTGTTCTCTGCAGGTCCAGTTGCTCACTGTACAGCCCCCACAGGAGATGCATCCAACACAGGAGTGGCAGAAGGTGTCCAAATCCAGAGCTGCTAGGCCTAGAGTGGTGGAAGATCCCCAGGTTCACCTGGGTAACAGGTTCAATGCCCTGGCAGCTGTGATAGAGAAAGACACACAAATTGGCTGCGGTGGGGATGATGCCACTCCCCACATGACAACGAATGGGCAGAAAGTGAACACCAGCAGGAAGAAACGCTGGGTCCTTGTCATCAGAGACTCCACCCTATGAGGACTGCAAGGTCCCATCTGTCAGCCTGATCCCATGATGTGAGAGGTTTGCTTTATGCCTGGGGCTTGGGTAAGGGACATCACGGGGATGATCCTGGCCTACATCTGACCTGAAGACCAGTACCCCATGGTTGTCATTCACGTGGGGAAGAATGACATGGCCAGGGGCAACCCTGACCTCATTATGAAGGATTTCAAGGCTCTGGGGGACAAGCTTAAGGAGATGGGGGTGCAGGTGGTATTCTCCTTTCTTCTTCCATTGAGTAGATGGGGACGGCGACACGGGGCCTGCATTGGCGAGGTCAACTGGTGCTTACACAGTTGGTGCTGCCAGGCAGGCCTTGGGTTCCTAAATAATGACCCATGCTTTTGGGCGGGGGACTTGCTGGGGTGGGATGGGCTTCACCTCTTTCTTAAAGGCAGGAGTATCTGCTCTTCCAAGCTGGCTGATCTCCTACTGCGAGCTTTAAACTAGCCTCGTTGGGGGAGGGGGAAACAGGAAGATGAGGAGATACCACCCAAGCAAGACAGGTGACAAATGCAAGGAGTGCCCAGGTAAGAAACAGGGGTCCGGACAGGCTCCCAAATTGGGGGGTGGCACACACAGCTAGGCAAGGCCCCAAATGCCTATACACCAATGCTCATAGTATGGGAAATAAACAGGAGGAACTCACCGTCAGTATAGCCAGTTCAGACCAAGACATAATAGGGCTTACAAAAACGTGGTGGGATTTATCCCGTGACTGGGCAGTTAGCATTAAGGGCTGTAGGCTTTACAGGCGGGATAGAGAAGGAAGGAAAAGTGGGGGTGTGGCGCTCTATGTCAAAGAGCAATACACATGCTCTGCCAGCAGAATGGGGTCAGAGGAGGGGCAAGCTGAAGTGCTCTGGGTCAAGATACAAGGGAGCCATGGGGAGAGGGATTTAACAGTGGGGGTCTACTGCAGACCGCCCAACCAAGGGGAGGAGCTGGACTGGGAATTTTTGAGGCAGCTTGCAAAGACACTCAAGGCAAGGGATGTAGTTGTCATGGGTGATTTAAATTACCTGGGCATTTGCTGGGAGGAACAGTCAGCCAGGTCAGACCATTCCAGGAGCTTCCCGGCTGAAATACAGGACCTCCACTTCATTCAGGAGGTGCACAGTCCCACCAGAGGAAATGCCCTGTTGGACCTGGTCCTGGCCACAGGCGATGACCTCGTAAGGGGCCTCCAGATTCTTGACCACCTGGGTGATAGCAATCATTGCTTGCTGGAATTTACCTTCCAGTGCATGTTGTCCAGGCTCTGCAGAAAGGTGGTAGCCCTAGACTTCAAGAGGGCCAACTTCAGAGAGTTGAGATTAGTGGGAGAGGCGCTAGGTTTCTCGAGAGCAGGGGAGCTCAGTGCCCAAGATAAGTGGTCATTTCTTAAGGAGATGATACTCAGGGCCCAAGGGGTGACCATCCCAACAAGAGGCAAGGGGGACAGGAGTGCCCAAAAGCACCCCTGGCTCACCAAGGGCATCTGGGAATGCCTGATTGCCAAAAAAGGCAGTGTACAACTGGTGCTATCTCTAAAGAGGAGTATACCTCCTCTGCTCAGGCCTTAGCTTTCCTGTCAGGAAAGCTAAAGCGGACATAGAGCTAGGGCTGGCATCCAAGATGAAAGATAATAAAAAGTCCTTTTTCAAATATATAGGGAGTATGAAGAAGGCACTGGGAAACATGGGCCCCCTGAAAGATTCTCTGGGCAATCTATTTGTTGTGTCAGAGGAGAAAGCAGACCTCTTTAACCAATTCTTCACCTCCGTTTTCTTGGGCAGGGACTGGGACTTCCCCACCATGATGCAAGACAGACTCAAGGGGAATGCCTCCAGACCTCAGGTTGGGGAGGACCGGGTTAGAGAGCTTCTGGAGGGGCTGGACGTGTTCAAATCAGCAGGTCCAGATGCTCTGCACCCCAAGGTGTTGAGGGAGCTAGCAGGGGTTATTGCAGGGCCTTTGGCACATTTACAAGCACTCATGGTGCTCAGGCCAGGTGTCAGATGATTGGAACATGGCAACGTAGTCCCCATCTTTAAAAAAGGGAGGGAGGACCCAGGTAACTATAGGCCTGTCAGTCTTACCTCAATCCTAGGGAAACTCTTTGAGAAGATCATCATGGAGCACATCTGCAATGGGCCGGCTTCAGGGAAGATGTTCAAGGGCAACCAGCATGGTTTCATTAGAGGCAGGTCATGTCAGACCAACCTGATTGCCTTTTATGATCAGGTCACAAAAGCATTGGATGCAGGTGTCACCATGAATGTAGTCTTTCTGGACCTCAGCAAGGGCTCTGACACCTTCTTCCACCCCATCCTTATTAAAAAACTAGGCAACTGTGGCATTGATGCCTACACCATCAGATGGATTGCAGATTGGCTGAAGGGTCGTACTCAGAGGGTGGTGGTGGATGGGTCATATTCGACCCGGGGAGAAGTGGGCAGCGGAGTCCCCCAGTGCTTGGTCCTTGGGCCTGCACTGTTCAATCTCTTTATCAGTGATTTGGATGAAGGGGTGAAAAGCAATCTGTTTAAATTCACTGATGATACCAAAATTTGGGGTGAGGTGAGCACGCTAGTAGGAAGGGAAAGACTGCAGCAAGACCTGGAGAGGTTACAGGGGTGGGCTAACAAAAACAGGATGCACTTCAATACTGGCAAGTGCAGGGTGCTGCACTTGGGCGGTAGTAACCAGCAGCACACTTATAAGATGGGGAAACTCCCTTCTTGAGAGCACAGAGGAAGAAATGGATCTTGGAGTCATTATTGACTCCAAGATGAACAGGGGCCGACAATGTGAGGTCACAGTTGGCAGGGCTAACCGGACTTCGTCGTGCATCCACAGGTGCATCTCAAGTAGGGCCAAGGAGGTGATCCTCCCCCTGTAAGCAACACTGGTCAGGCCATAGCTGGAATACTGTGTCCAGTTCTGTGCGCCCCACTTCAGGAGGGATGTGGACAACATGGAGAAGGTCCAGAGGAGGGCCACCTGCATGATCTGGGGACAACAGGGCAGACCCTACAATGAGAGACTGCGGGACATGAGAAGGCTGAGGGGGACCTGGTGACCGTCTATAAACTCACTAGCGGGGGACCAGAAGGGTTTGGGAGAGACCTTGTTTTCCTAGCGCCCCCTGGCATAACAAGGAATAACGGCCACAAGTTGTTGGAGAATAGGTTTAGATTAGACATCCGTAAGAACTACTTCACTGTCAGGGCAGCTAGGATCTGGAACCATCTTCCAAGGGAAGTGGTGCTGGCCCCAACCCTGGGGGTCTTTAAGAAGTAGCTTGATGCCTACCTAGCTGGAGTCATTTGAGCCCAGTTTTTCTCCTGCCCAGGCAGGAGGTCGGACTTGAAGATCTACAAGGTCCCTTCTGACCCTACTTCTATGATTCTTTGAACTTGAATCTGGAGGGGATCTGGGTCAGAATTTCAATAAAGTGATTTACCCTAAATTAGTTAAGTCTGATACTATATCCATCCAGGTTTATCTTAAGCTGGTTTCAGCCATTTTGAAACCAGTTTACGTTCACCTGAAATTCTCTTACAGATTTGAACTGGTTTCTGATCACTTATACTGATGGATGTGTAATTTCTGTCCCTCGCCCTTATGTATGAACCTCAGTTTTAGGTTACTGCTAATGGCCTGTCTTATTCAACTATTAGGACAGAGGTCTGGCAGAGGCAGGAGTCTGGGGCACCTATGGAGGTGAGTTAAGCTGATGGCCATAGTTAGTAGGGTCAAAGACCTCTGCACTTTGCAGCACGCCATGTCCCTAACTGGCTGTATACAAGTGTTTTCCAGGTTGCATCAGGCCTGCAGGCCATATGTGTGATGCTCCTTTCTTCAAGCTTAAATATCAGAAAATATATGGAATTTTGTACCGTCAAAATGCATCAGCATTATTAGTAACTATTATTATGACAGCTATTTGGACCACTTCTCTCTTAGTAGACTAGTTTGCTACTTTTGCCAGTTGTGTTCGCTTAATTTTCATCTCCCCTTAGCCAAAGGCACATAAAGTAGAAAATCTATAACTGAAGGGCTTGGCAGAAGCTCCATGGCTTATAATACATGTGAGAAAGTAAGAGACCAGATGAACTGTTAAAAACAATGAAGCCAATATTTTTAGGAGAGTTTTGGATGACAGTTTCATGGATGCTTTTTTCCCTTTCTTATTTCTGAACACTACTAGTTCATGGCATCTCAATCCACAAGGCACCGTCATACCTGCCATCAATTTCAACTACATGATCTGCAATAATGTCCCATGTTAGTTAATTTGCAGAATATAAAGAGCCTAATAGCCCATAATGTGCAGAATATACAGGGAGATGTGATTTTACTTGCATTTTTAAACAGTTTTTCGAATGGAAGAGCAGCAATTACTATTTAGGTGTAGATGAAATCAAAGTTACATACAGTAGAATAGCCACATACTATGTTTATATATTTAGAACACATGGAATAATATGTTCTGTGAATAGTTTAATAGACCCTCTGCTGCTGTTAATTGTCATTAATTCACCTAAGTCATTGGAGCTGGTCTAATCTACATCAGCTGCAGATATGTCCCATTGTAACTTACAGAGAGTGCTTTACAAAAACAGATCTTGTTTCAATACTTGCTAGTGCATTAGGGTAATTGTTCAACACATAATTGAAAAGCAAGAAAAGAAGCCAATATTTCATTAAGGCTAAAGTTATCTGGAAAGTAGAATTTTCATTCCATGGAAAATCCTAACATTTCAATACTTGCTTTTGTTTCAAATCAGGACCAAAAAAGTTAAATTATTTTATGAATCAAAATATTCTAAAATATCACAATGACCTTATGAACATGAAACATTATGACATTAAAATTTCAACCTGGACATTTCCATACAATTTTCACTATGCGACTTAATGTGATGAAAATGTGGATAAGAGTGAGAGGGAATATAATATTAGAGTGCACTTATTCAGTTAAACATCAAAATGAGCCACAAGAGTGAGGGAGAGAAGGAGGAGTGGCTATACCCCTTCTATACATAGTCAAGAAGGCAGTATTGCCCTATTTTAGTGGCTTCCTGCATTTGAAAATGATGTAGCACAACCACAGGAAAAAGTAGCTTACAGTAAATGTCTCTGGTGTGGTCTTATTGTTATGTTGGGTGATGGTTTACTGGAGTTTTTTTTTGGGGGGGGAGGGTCTTGAAATTGCTAAAATAACAGTCCTGTGTATACTCTCTCCACACCTACAATGTGGCTTGTACACTGAACCAAGTGCCAGAGCAGATGTCACAGCACTTCTAAAGAGTCTTGGTGTACAACAGTAATGTGATAGGAATTCATAAAATAGAAAAAAAGCCTAATTTACTGGGACAACAACAAAGTATGTTAAAAAAACCAAAATGAACAGTGATGGATAGTGGGAGTGAATTTGCTCATATGTCTCCTTCCTATTACTTCCCCAGTTCTAAAAGGTCCTAATCAGAGGTGCATCTGGACACCTGAGCACCCTAGGAACCAGTAATGCATGGGAAATATCAGGGCCTATGTTGTGGCTGGTCTAGCCATGCAGCTTCTACTAGTTTTGTGCCCCCTTCATTATGTTACTTGTCATAATGCCTGAAAAAAACTGTCATCAGTGTTTTCCTCCTCTTCTACAATTGTGATCCCAGGATCTACCACCAGACTGCTACTTGTGTCCTATGTGAAAATATAGTTCTGGGGAAAACGACATCATTTGTCTGAATGAATGAAAACTTTTCTTCACAATCCCCATGGAGAAATGTGCATCTGTTGGAGATGGTGTCTGCTATAGTAAGGGGTACACTTTATGGTGATCAGGAGTTATGTATGAAAGTTAGATAATGCAGTGCTAGTTATACACCTATCTCAACTGTCAATAATAAAGAGGGTGTGGGTTTTTGGCACCAATACTTTTTTTTGTATGTATCTGTCCTTTATGTTGTAACAGTATCACATTCCTTCTCATATGAGCAGAGTTACTGCATACCAATCTAAACTCTTGACCTTGTCCCTGAAAGGCACATTGATTTGTACTTATGGTGGTAATGCTTTTGTTCTGTTGCACCTGTTGTAGTGCTGTCTACTAATGGGGAGGAAGCTGCTGTCCATGTCTTATAGGATCTGAGTCAGTAACTTCAATATCCACAGCTCAGTCTAGCTTTCTACTGGAATATATGGTTCTTGTCTTTGTGCTGGGAGGAAGGAAGCTTGAGTTTTTAACTCAGGATATGGGTCAAGCAGTTTTCCTTCCCACGTAATCCATTGAGTTTCTCATTTTTCCAGAAAAACTGACAGTATGACTTCTAGAAGAAGGATTTCCTAGTACTGCCATTATGTTAACAGACGTGGCTCTTCATTTCTTTGCAGCAGGCTAGCATGGGAGAAACTTGGCTGATTCCTACATCACCAGCTTTGCAACCTCATTAAAGTGCTTTAGTTAGATTTTTCATGAATAGGTAGTAAGCATGACAGGGGATATTTAAATCATTGTCCGTTGCCTCAAACCCAGCAGAGAGATCCAGGTCCACTGCCATGACAGCACATAACTTGTCAAAAATGATTCTGGATGTGTGCCATTTTTCAAGCCCACACAAAAAAAACTGACATCCTGTTGACTGAGCGTGGACATTTTGCCAGAGCTGCTGCCAGGCTTTCTGCTGTGGCTTCCAGTTGGCTGTAGCATTCCTATTACACGCAGATTGTCCAATACATTGTCTGACAGTTTTATCACCAGTGGTCCAAGTGCCAAGTGCCACCTCTCTCACCTTTGCAACCACCCAAGAAACACTCTGCATTTTCCACAGCATCATAGAGATGTTGCATTCTCTTTCTGCAAAACCAAACTGGTTTGGGATAAGCCACTCCTATCCCTTTCAGCTCCTGCCATAAGGAATTACTATACAAGGCGGCAGTGCTTTGCTGGTATAGCATAGGCTGGCTTCCAAATGAGAACCAATAGAGCTGTGTGTGAAGATTACCAGTACATATGAGGACTAACCAATACTGTCATTTTGTTAAGAGAATGTCACACTATGTCTGTGCATGACAGTTCGTGAAACAGAAGTGTAGAATATCTTGTGTCATATAGACACATCCAAAGTATCTGAAACATTCACCCTTCACTGCAAAGAAAACATTCCCTAAACCAAAATTTTTACACATGATCATAAAGGGTTGCAGTCAAATGTTTGCCCCTTCAAAATATACTCCATTGTGATCCTTTCGGTATCACTCTGGGATTTAGCAGATATAATGGGCAGCTCTGAAGGTCTTGCCACCTGCTCCGGAAGTAATTGAGTGCCTGTTTGTTTTTCTTCTGAGGCAGCCTGCTGCTTCATGTTTGCTCTATGAGTCTCTATGTCTCACCATGTATGATGCCCCCAACCTCTTTTAGTCATGGCCTAGACTGATTCTATATCTGGTAGATGACACTGATATTTTCCCCAGGATCAATTTGAAAATGCTACTGTGACCAAGAGACTAACTGTTTTTAACATTGTTTTTCCATTAGAAAGTTGGGAGATTACTATGGAGGAACTGCTTTTCGCCCTAGTGTTCCCACCAAAACTAAGTCTAGCATCTATTGCAGCAGTGACCTTCCCCCCGCATCAGTGGGTTGTGACTAATCATTCTGACCTCTCCAGAATTAAAGTGGCAACTTTTACAGGGAACTGTACAGTATGGTATCTTGGGATTAGTCTGTTTCAGGTCATCCTCTGGAAGAGAAGCAACTTCATCCTGCTGGATCTGTGATAACCCTCTCCTCATTGTTATTCTTGTTTATATCATTGCATCCTGTACCCTGAGTGGTCAATTTAAGGAAACATTCCTTTTGTGAAAGTGTTGCATGTCTTATGTGAAGTGAATTTACCGGTTTCTTTGATCATAGTACTTGGGGTCGGAAGGGACCTAAACAGGTCACCAGGTCCAACCCCCTTACTTATTGAAGGACGTTGTTAAGATCTTAAAAAATAATTTCTCCAATGAACAAAACCACATTTAAGAGCTAGCCTTTCTTTTTCCTAGCCTTAACTGCACTATGGAAAAGTGTTGACATTTCACAGCTACACACTTGAGGCTTCTTATTCCAGTAACACAGATCTTAGATGGGAAGGGTGTCACAAGGTCTCTTACAATGGGAGCAGAGTCAGAAAAAATGTTTTTTATTTTTGTAGGGAGTTGGACCAAAGCTCCTTCCACTCTTTCTTTTTATCTTTCAGTAAAAAACCCTCTCCAAAACCCAACATCCCTTTTTAGGTGAAAACACTAAATCTCAGTACTTTCTGGTAGTTGTGAGGACAGAGACATTACTATGAAAATCCCTTCTCGATTCCACCACTGATCATTGCTCACAGTTACATTCTCACAGCCTTATTCTTGATCCCTATGCCTGAGCCGGGTTGTGAAGACAGAGTGACCATTAAGACCATGACATCACATGACATCAGGAAACTAAGAATTCAACACTCTTCTAACACAAATTTATCCAACAGAAGAGCATATAGGACAATATGTGACTAGAAGGACCAATAACAATATACAGTACAGTCAACCAAAATTTTCCTACATGATTTTGAAATTAAGTGAAAGAGTTTAAAGAGCCATTACATTAAATAAAAAATGTTGTTCCATTTCGAAGTTCTGTTCTGTCTCTAAATTGTTCAATGAATTAAAAAAAATGACACATACCTTTGATATATTTTAAGCTAGATTAAATGGCATTTCCTTATGGAAAATAGTTCCAAGAAGGAAAAAAAAGGGGAAAAAATAAGGCCATCCCTAATTATGAAGCCTTGTTTGTAGCAGTTTTCCAGCTGTTTTATGATGATAATTAAATATTAAAATATAATAGAATTATATGCTTGCAGCTTTCTTAATAGCAATACCTGAACCCAGTATATACATACAATAATGTTCACTGTTTTTCTGAATGCTTTGATTTTTTTAGATCTATATTTATATCAGAATTATAGAAAGAAACTTCATACTGGCATAATAGTAGCTGAAAAACTGGAGTGCAGAGCTGTCAAAGTTGCTTTAAAAAAGCAAGCTATTACTAACTACTGATTACTAGCGTTGGAAAGTAATGTGTTACAGGTACATAATGCTGATTACTTAGAAGTAATTGATTACTGATTACTTTTTTCTTTGTTCTGTAAGCCTACTGGCTTGCTAGCTATCACGACTAAGTACAATGATATTGCACACAATCAAGGCAGGAGTGGCAAGATTGCCAAGAAAAGTAACTGAAAGTAATTGAAGTTGCTCTTTGGCTTGAAAAGTACTCAGATTACTTCTGAGAATTGCATTTTAAAGTATTTCACTTATGATTCCCCATTTTTTTAACAGTCCTGCTAATATTAACTTGGCTCCCTCTATTCTACTATTCTCTACAACACAGGCATTATAATAATGAAAGCAGATGGGTCTAGTAGTTTTGATACCCTACTGGTAAGCATCTCATCCCACACTGCCATTCTTTTTATTTCATCTCACCATCTTGCTGTTTACTTGTTTTGGGATTATTAAATGAGTCAGTGGAATATTCCTACCCTTGCTGTCCTATCTCATATTTATTTATTTATTTATTGCTTTTTATGAAATATATATAATATATGAACTGTTCTTTATTTCTGCTCCTGGTGGCAAAGCTGTACTGGTACCTAGCATATACTCAGGAATGGCCTTCAAGAAAAATTAGCTGTGAAATAAGCAGCGGTAACTCTGAAAAACAAGCAGTCATGGAACAAGTAACAGCATCACCAGGATGTGATAGGGGAAGCAACTGGTCAGCTTTCCTGCCTGGAAAGCCACATATATCCTTTGACAGTACTGTGACATGGTGAGTACAGGTCACCATTATACTAAGCCTACCCAGTGCTCAGCCATAGGTCTACAAGTCCTCAACAGCACACAGAAGAAGATGTTAGAATTAGGGGTGCACCAATAGATATTTTTGCTGATGATACTGTTAGCCAATTTTTAAGGGGGCATATTGGCTGATACCAATCCAATAGCTGATATCAGTCTGGCAGCTTGGAGGGCTTCATGAAGCTGGTAAGTCTGGTGTGGTGGAAGGGGCATGGGGAGGCAGATCAAGGCCCCTGCATTGAGGGAGGAATGGTCCTGGGGCTGGGGCAAGTGCAGCCCAGCCAGGGTGGGGTGGGCATGGGACAGCCACAACTCATCCAGGGGGTGTGGAGGGGGCTGGCTCTGGGAGGGAATGGGAGGGGCATGTGCCCCAGATCTGTGCAGGGTGGAGCAGGATGGGCCTTGGGCTGTGCCAAGGTCTTCCATGTGGGGCAGGGCTCGGCTTGGAGTGGGGGAAAATGGTGTTAGGATGGGAGGGATGGGGGGGCTGCAGCCAGCAACCTCATAATTTGCTGTAGTTCCCCCCCAACCTCCCCCATCTCAGCACCACCACCACCCACTCTGAGCCCAGCACCACCCCACTGGAAAGAGATGGGCACATCCCTGGCCCCAGCCCACCCTGCACAGTTCTGAGGGTACATGCCTCTCCCCCATCCCCTCCCAGAAAAGCAGCAGGAGCTGCCAGATGAGTGCCGGATGAGCCCCCAAACAAGCAGCTCCTGGATGAGTGGCACACAGTGGCAGGAGCTGCCCTCTGCCTCCCCATGTCCTCTTGGATGAGCTGTGGCTCCATCCTGCACCCAGCCCACCCTGGGGCTGGGCAGCGCTTGCCCCAGCCCCACTCCTCCCTCACTGTGGTGGGGTCTTGATCTGATCCCCATGCCCCTTCCCTTCCCTTCCTGCTCCCCCTTCCCCTTCCACCACATCAGATTTACCAGTTACACACAGCTCTACAAGCTGCCAGGCTGTGCTCCTCACCACCTGCATGCTATGCTGTGGCTGTGGCTGTGCCCATGCACAGGCCATTTATGAGCCAAATTTATCAGCCACATAGGCCAATTTTCTGATACAATTTTCTATTATATTAGTGCTGATCCAATATTGGACCCGATGTATCGGTGCACCTCTAGTTAGAATGTCAGTGGGTATGAAGGTGGATGAAGGCTGCAGTAGAATGAGATCTTCTGTTGTCTTGGCCTCCTTGCCATTAGATCAAGATCTCAGTTGGTCAAGAACTGTGGGGAAGCTGATATGCAGCAGCTTCTCCATGATAAATGAAATCATGCACAAGCATTTTCCATTGCCAAATTAAGAACCCAGAGTCACCCTCCCTGGCCCCCCAACACAGAAACATGTGCCAGACCTGCAACAGCATCCATCAATCCCAGATAGACCTCATCAGCCATCTTCCCACCCACAGACAGATAAGACAATCATGGGAAACAATCATCCTTGACTGTGAGGGATTGCCAATGGTACTTGCCCCTCCCAACCCTTCCCAATATTCTTCTTTTATATTGAATCCTGCATGCCAAGATTGTAAGGGGCCTGACATAACCTGGATTTGGCCCAGTGGTGCCCCCATATGCCAGGATTGGGCCCTGGACCCTGGAACCACCCTGCCCTGCCCTTCCTGCACTCTCTAGCATACAGGATCTTGGGCTCCCTATGGGTCCAGAAATTAGCAGCTGGGAAGCATGCCACCTTTCCAGTGCCACTAAATTTTAGAAGCTGTGGGAAGCTCTGTGGGGCAGATGACATGGAACCACAGATGAATATGGCACATGGGCTGTGGGTTTCATAGACTTCACAGACATTAGGGCTGCAAGGGACCTTGCAAGGTTATCAAGTTCAGCTCCCTGCCCAAGGGGCAGGAAGTCAGCAAGGGTCAAATAATCCCAGAAAGATAGCGATCCAATTGTTTCTTAAAGGAATCCAGAGTAGGTACCTGTACCACCTCTGGGGGGAATCTATTCCAGGCCCTGGGGACACAGACAATAAAGAAACTTTTCCTTATGTCCAGCCTAAAATGGTCTCCCAAAAGTTTGTGATCACTGGACCTAGTCTTCCCATTGGGTACCCTGGTGAACAGACGTTCTCCCAGTTCCTGGTGCACATCCCTTATATACGTATAGGCTGCCATCAAATCACCCCTGAGCCTATGTTTTTTCCAGGCTGAAGAGTCCTATGTCTATCAGCCCCTCCTCAAAAGGCCTGCTTTCTTGTCCTCTAAACATTTGTGTGTCTCTCCTCTGGAGTCTCTTGAGCTTCTTCCCATCCTTTATGACTTGCAGAGCCCAGCACTGGACACAATATTCCAGCTGTGTTCTCACCATGGCTGACTAAAGTGGGAGGATGATTTCCTGGGTCCTGTTTGAGATGCATCAGAAGATGGAGGCCACAGTTTTGTTTGCTTTGCTGGCTGTGGTGTTGCACTGGTGGCTCATGTGCCTTTTGTGGTTAATCATGACCCCCAAGTCTTTTTCAGACATGGTGCTAGCTAGGGTAGCACCACTGAGCCTGTAAGTGTGGTGTGGGTTCTTTCTCCCAAGGTGGAGCACCTTGCATTACTCAGCATTGAATGCCATCAGGTTTTTATTCTTCCACCTTGTAAACCTGTTGAAGTCAGCCTGGATTGCCAGCCTATCTTCTAAGGTGGCTGAACTTCCCCATAGTCTGGTGTCATCAGCAAACATTGCCAGTCCACTTACAACACCTGAGTCCAGATCATTTATAAACACATTGAAGAGTACAGGTCCAAGAATGGAGCCCTGGAGGATGCCACTGGTTACAGTGTGCCAAGTTTATTTGGTTCCATCAGCTATCACTCTCTGGGTCTTTCCACGGAGTCAGCTCCTCAGCCATCAGACTGTGAAATTGTCTAGGCTCCAATTTTTCCATGAAGACATCATGGCCCCAATTTTTCCATGAAGACATCCTGGGCTACCAGGTCAAAGGCCTGGTAAAGTCCAGGAATATGATATTCCCCTCTTCTCCTTTGTCCAGGTGGTATGTCACCTGATCATAGAAGGAAATCAGGTAGGTCAGACAACATCTACCCATCACAAAGCTGTTTTGGCTCTCTCTAAGAATATTACCTTAAGTTGTTGGTAATGGTTTCCTTGATGATTTTTTCCAGGATCTTTCCAGGGATTAAGGTCAAGCTAACTAGCCTGTAGTTCCCTGGATCTTCCCTTTCTTGAACACCCTTAATCTAGATAATCTATCTGTCATCCTATATTAGATATATAAAATTGTCATTCCTTTCATCTCTATCAGGGTTGTCTAAGACATAGCTGGAAGGTGGGGACGTGGCTGGGGAAAGTGCCACCACTGCTGCTACATGCCCTGAATCAGAGCAAGAACTGCCACTGCCACTGAGTCCTCAGGCTGGATTCAGCCCAAGAGGATTCTGGGGTCTGAGTGGAAGGTGAGTTTGACATCCCTGATCTATATATATTTAAGAGAAAGCAGAACCATAGCTTTTTGACATGCTTTGCCTGGTAAAGAAATGGATGTAAACATGAATGCTATGACAGAAAATATTGTCGGATACAGCAAGACTGAAGCACAACACATTGTTCTAAGTCTGAATGGCAGAAAATGAATGAGAGGGGAAGGGGAAAAGGTCAAATCGTGGGTTCTGGTCCTCTACTCTCACTGTTGTTTATGAATTGTAAAATAAGTGCAAAATGCATAAGCAGTTCCTGAAGCAGGGACCAGATTTGAGGGCTCCTTTCTCCTAAGGTAATTCCCCTGTCCCTGGGGGACAAGGTTAAGGTATTCTAAATGCACAAGCATTCACAGAGCTTAGATCACCCTAAAAATTGCACACCTGATCTAAAGTTAGATGTGACTGAACTTTAAACTGATAAAGAGTTAATGCAGTCTGGCAAGGGTTAATCTAACCTAATGAAGACTTATACAAGTTCACAGCCCAACCCTGGGGCTGGGAAAGCTCAGCCATTCACCACAGCCCCAGGGCTTTGCTGTCCTTCTCCCTTCCAATCCAAAGATCTGTCCAAGCTATTCCCCAATGTGACTAACTCCTCACTGGACCTGCCAGCCCATCTTCCACAACTACCACCTCCCATGGTCCCACCAGCCACTCCTCCCATGACTTACCCTTGGCTGCCTGTACCTCTCGTGGTAAGTGGCTAACACTTGCACATGCCACTTCTGGGTTAGGTTTAGTCATCTTGAACTGAGCTGCTTAAACCTGATCCAGGGCCCACAAATGTTGGCTCACACACCTTGTGTACTCTCTTCCCGGCCCATTAATTTTACATTTTTTCTTCAGTGTCATACGTTCAACAAGAGGGGAAGACACTTCACCACTCAGCTTAGCTTTTACTTCAGTAGTTAAGACATGTTGTAAGACGTGAGAGTGAATTCACTTAGTCTGAACTCAGATTTTGCACTTCCTAGGGAAACTGGGCATATTTGCTAGGATATATACTATATTTTAGTCTAGTCAGTCAGAAGAGTGGAGAAAGAAAAAAACAGGCTACTCATCTAGACCCAAATCGAAGGCTTAGGCACACAAGTCTAAGATGTTTTCAGATTATGAATCTGCAACTTAGGTAGTTACCTCTTGTGGAGTTATAGACCTAGGACCAGACTATATTAAGCACCTAGGCAGATTTAAGTGCACATGTTGTTTTATTCCATCCAGCTTGAATCCTGAAAAAAGTCCTCCTCCTCAGTATTTTTCTATGACACAGTTTTAAGGGTCAGATGACTTGAGTGCTACAAAAGTAGATGCATTAATGGATTTTTAGGGATTTGCCCAACCAGAACTGAATTACACTTGGTACCTGAGTCCACTTAAAAGGTGAAATAGATGGAACAGATGGAATAGACTTCAGCCCACCTTCTTCTTTGTTTCTTACTGAGTGATAGCTTCATTGTCCTCTTACTTGACAGCCCAGCTTTCTGAAACCCATTCTTTGGTCCCTGTCTCCTCATTTGCTATATAATGTGAATATTGTTGTCTGGGCTGATCTCTCAAAGTTAGCATGTCCAGGCATAAGTCCCTTTCTGTTTAATGCAGGAAAATACTTACAATGTCATAATGTGATAATTGTATTAAAATGATCCTCATATTCAAAACTGAATACAAAATGAAGAACAATGTAATTACTTATATTTCAGCATAATAAACACAAAATAAAATCAAGTTCTTACTGGTAAATGTGGTTAAAATCTGATCATAGTTAATTAAGGAAATAACCTACTTCCTGAGTTTAATGCCTTAATATGCATGTTTTTGGTTTGTTTGTTATTAGAGTGATTTTTTAAGAGAGATATTTAAATTAAATATACAGGAATTAACATAGCTTTACTGTACATTGCAAATGTGTTGTGTTCCCTGCACTTACTCTTTTTCTTTTCTTTCTTAAAAATTCTTTTACCAGGTTTTTGTTTAAAAAGCCTTAGTAGTTGTTTTAAATATATTCTGCTTTGGTACATGGAAAATGTATCCTTTTTAACAAAATAAGTCCTTTAAAAGCAGTCTGTATTGTATTTTACTTTTTGTGGAGAGGAAGCTTATTCTTCTAATAGACTTATTCCTTTTAATAGATGTTCATTTAACTGGACTCCACTTTACTTTAGAGCATCATAAAAGCATACACAGTAATAGAAGTTGGCAAGGGAATGTAAACATATTTTCCTTAATATTAACTTTGAATCGGTGGCAAATTCATGCAATATAACTTTTTTTCTTATGACCTCATCTTAGATGGTGTTGTATAAAGAAATGCCCATGAATGCACTGTTAGCTTTGCATTTCATTCTGTATGATAGATTCAGCCGAGGCCAGCTAAAATGGTGTGTTAAAGAAGTGAAATAAATGTCAATAATAATAGCAGACTGCAGACTGGAATGACTGCCAGAGAAAAACACACTGTAGTGATTTTACAGATAATACAGACCATAATAGATAGTTACTGTGGTTGGACAGAGATATTGGTAATGCATGCAACATTATTTTCATTAATCACTGTGCTAGTAAAAGTGGTTGTTTGCTATGGTGAGATATTATAAAAATAGGTGTGTAATATGGACTCCAATTTATTTAGGAACAAAACCTTAGTCAAAGATATCCATATAACTGTGTAACATCACATTCACACATCATGGAATTTGCAACTCTTATCTAAAAGTGAGATGGCATGTCCTTGAATAACAATGTCAGACAATTAGAGCTAGTAGACTTTCTAAAGAAGACCACTTCAGGAGGGAGCAAGAGACCAGCACAATAAAAGGACTGAGTTAATATGGAGTTAAAGAAAAACCCACCACTGTCAAAATAAGAGTAACTTCTGTCACACTCGCAGACAAAGTAGTAGTAGTAGGCAACTGTCAATCCTTCTGGATCATAGTGTATCTGTGAGAAGTCACCAGGACCTTTGACACATATGCTTAGGCAGGAGTATGGAGGACTGCAGGCTTCCCAGACCTTCCATTCCTTCTTTAGACCATTGAGACAGAATCTAAAAGCGAGACTGAATCTGGACCTTCAGAGCCTCGATGGCATACTAATATGAGCATCTGGGAATCTACCCATGGTCTCACACATGACAGACAAGGATTCTACCACTGTGCCACAAAAGAAAAATATAAAAGGATCTTCCCTATTTGAATGATAGCCCCTGACAATCAGGAGCATTTTTCACTGAGGAAGATCCTAGCTCCACTGAAGAAAAAGGACAAACTTGTATTGCATTCAGTGCTTCCCACATTTTGACTGTTTATTTTTCCTGTAATCAGTCTTACTTCTGCATCTTAGGTGTTCTGTCAATAATAATCTGCATTTTTGGTTTTTACTGAATTTCACCAACAAATTACCTGATTATTTTTTATTGAATTTATTCGGTTTTTACTGATTTAGACCCTTTTTTCAGTTCACTTGGCTGTGCTGTGCTGCTTTGCCATGTATTCCACAGCTGAAAGCAGCAGGATGCACACAGCACCATGCTGCACTGCTTTGCCACCTGCTGTGCCATTAAAAGCAGTGGAGTGCTGTGCCATGCCATTTGCTCCTTGCTGTGCCACCATACCTCTGCATTCACCAGGAAAACCCTGTGCCTCAGGTGACCAGCATTTTTAAATTACTGGCACCCATCCTTCCAGATTCATGCTGGGGATAACAGGACTTTTACTTTATCTAATATTAGAATTTTCCCCAGTTTAAACCAATTTTGTTTTATTTTCTTCCTTTTATGCCAATTTCAACCCAGTTTTGATGTTTGGAAGATAAACTTCGAAAAATTCTTAGAATTAAAAAAAAAAATTCAAACTGAAAATGCAAAACATTGTGTGTCAACGATTTGTGGATACATCTTTCAAATTTGTAGTAGTTTCTATATCAGGCACTCATCTAGAGCTAGTAAAGGAGACTAATGTGGAGTGTACCTAGAATCCAAGTTTTGCTGCAGTCATTGTGTCTGTTGCAGATCCTTGAGAAGCCTAAAGCAATTAAACTAATCCTTCAGTAGAATACAGAACACATATTTATATAATATAAATATATTATAAAATATTCAAACTCAGTTAAAAAATAACGTTACTTTCATTATCCTTTCACCAGATAATCTAGCCTGGCATTTTAATGATTTTTCTCTTACAACAAATATGGTATAAACTAACGAGGCATGACATTTTCCTGTATGTGTCTCCCATTACATAATGAGAGTAATGTGTAAGCTTGCTAACAAGAACCTTATAAATTTGGTTTTATTAGTTTTTGATGGGAAAAAAAGAGGCGGAGTTTTTTATGACTGCTACAGTCTGTAATGAATGAAAAGAGCAATAGTACACATTTTTTCTTTATTATATGTATTTTCTTTATTGACTCAAACAGTAAGATTGTCTTTATTACTATCTGGCAATGCACATGTACATTTCTTTCATCTAATCCTCCCTTCCTTTAATCTTTTTTACCTCTTTAAATACACTTTATAAAAATATATACCAGAATAATCTCAGTTTTGAAAAGGAAGAATTACAAATAGCTGGCTTTTCATAGATTTCATAGACTTTAGGGCTGGAAGGGACCTTGGAAGATAATCAAGTCCAGCCCCCTGCCCCAGGGGCAGGAAGTCAGCTAGGGTCATAGGATCCCAGCAAGAAAAACACCCTGGTTTCTCTTGAAGGCATTCAAAGTAGGTGCTTGAACCACCTCCAGTGGCAGGCCATTCCAGACCTTGGGGGCTTGGGCAGTAAAGAAGTTCTTCCTTATGTCCAGCCTGAAATGGTCTTGCAGGAGTTTATAACCATTTGAACTTGTAATCCCTTGGGGTGCTCTGGTGAACAAACATTCCCTCAGCTCCTGGTGAACACCCCTTATAAAAACTTACAGGTAGCCATCAGGTCCCCCCTGAGTCTGCGCTCCTCCAGGCTGAAAAGTCCCGTGGCTCTCAGTCTCTCATCATAAGGTCTGTTTTCATGACCTCTGATCATGTGCGTGGCTCTTCTTTGGACTCTCTCAAGCTTCTCCACATCCTTTTTGAATTCTGGAGCCCAAAACTGGAGCTGCGGCCTCACCAAGGCTGAGTAGAACGGGAGAATGACATCCTGGGATTTGCTTGAGAAGCACCTATGGATACAAACCAGCATTTTGCTCACTTTACTAGCTGCAGCATCACATTGAAGGCTCATGTTCATCTTGTAGTCAATTCTGACCCCCAAGTTGCTCTCATCTATAGCACTAGGCAGCGTAGCACTGCCAAGGCTATAGAGATGCTGCAGGTTTTTCCTCCCAAGGTGGAGAACCTTGCATTTTTTGGTGTTAAATGCCATCAGGTTCTCATCTGCCCATTTACTGACCTGTCAAGGTCAGCCTGGATTACCCACCAGTCCTCAGGTGTGGATGCTTTATCCCAAAGTTTGGTATTCCAAAATTTGGCAAACTTGGCTGGTCTGCTTCTGACGCCAATGTCCACATTATTAATGAAGAGGTTGAAGAAAATAGGTGCAAGGACAGAGCCTTGAGGGACCCCACTGGTCACAGGGCGATTGACTTGCATCTACCACCACCTTCTGGGTCTTACAGTGGAGCCAATTCCCCAGTTAACAGATCATGATGGACTCGAGGCCACAGTGGGCCAGTTTTGCCATAAGGTGATTGTGGGATACCGGATCGAAGGGTTTTTTAAAATAGAGATATATGACATCAATCTCTTCTCCCTTGTCCAGGTGATAGATCACCTGGTCATAAAAGGAAATGAAATTGGCAAAGCATGACCTACCCACAACAAACCCGTGCTGGCTGTCCCTCAGGGTGTTGCCATTGGCCAGTCCATTAAGAATGGCCTCCTTGATGATTTTTTCTAAGACCTTCCCCAGAATAGAGGTCAGGCTGATGGGCCTGTAGTTTGCTGGATTCACTTTCCTACCTTTCTTGAAGATTGGCACCACATTGGGCTTCCTCCATTCTTTGGGCACTTCAGAGTGCCAGGAGCTCTTGAAGATCTGTGTCAGGGGCTGAGCTATGATGCTAGCCAGCTCCTTGAATACTCTGGGGTATAAATTGTCAGGGCCAGCTAACTTGAAGGTGTCCAGCTTCTTAAGCTCTTCCTTCACAAGGTCAGCATTGAAGGAGAGCAAGGAACCACCCTTGCTTAGTCGTCCCTGTCCCATAATGGGCCGGGGCATCCCATGGGACTTGTGAAAGACTTGACCCATTTGTCAAGTTGGCTTTTTCCTGGGTGTCGGTCATCAAGTCTCCCTTTTGGTTTAGCAGGGGTCCAATGTTGCCCTTGCTTTTCCTCTGTTCCCCCACATATCTAAAAAAAGGACTTTTTATTGTCCTTGATACTTGTGGCCAGTTGGAGGTCCATGGCAGCCTTGACTTTCCTGGTTTGCTCCCTGCAGGTCTGGACCAGTGCAGAGTAGTCCTTCTTGGAGGTGGATCCCATCCTCCATCCTTTGTAGGTCTGTCTTTTTAGATGCAGGAGGACCACCAGTTCCTCCTCCAAAGGGGCTGCTGTGCTCTTTTGCTGCATTTCCTCTGAGATGGAATGGCCTTAGCTTGTGCATCTAGGATTGCTCCCTTGAGAAGCAACCACTCTTCCTGGACTCCCCTCCCTTTGGTCCCTTAGGGCCTCACCGACAAGTCTCCTGAGCTTCTCAAAGTCAGTTCTTCTGAAGTCAAAGACCTCTGTTCTGCTGACTGACTCGATAGCTTTTTGGTGGATGGTGAAGGTGATCAGCTTGTGGTTGCTGTCACCCAGCTTCCCTTTGATTGTTAGGCCACTGATTAGGTCATCCCTGGTTGCCAGTACCAGGTCAAGCAGCACTTTGCCTCTTGTTGGCCCATAGACTTCTTGAGTCAGATAGAGCTCATCCACACAGTTGAGGAAGCTTTATGATCATGTGGATTTGGCCGAGCACTCTTCCCATGAGATGTCCAGGTAGTTGAAGTCCCCCATGACAATCATGGATTGGGAGCATGCAGCCTCAGCCAATTCCCTGGTGACCTCCTGGTCAATCTCTTGATTCTGGGAGGGAGGCCTGTAGTAGACTCTCATCATTGTATCTCCTGTGCTGTGTTCCCCATGGATTTTAAACCAGAGGGTCTCTAGTCATCCACCCTGGGTGCGGATGTCAGCTTGTGGGGAAGCTTAGTTCTCCTCGACTTAGACAGCTACACTTCCACCCCTTTTATCCACTCACTCCCTCCTGTACAGGGTATAGTCATCTATACCTATGGTCTATTCATGGGTGAAGTCCCACCAGGTCTCCATTATCCCAATAACATCATAATTATTTGCATTGAGCAGGAGGACAAGCTCCTTCTGCTTATTCCCCAAGCTCCTGGCACTGGTGTACAGGCATGCAAGTGTCCCCTTGGGGGCCCTTGCCTTGCCCACAGCTTGCTCTAGGGCTGGGGTAGGGGTACCTTAAGTGCCTTGGCCTATTGGCTTTGCAAGGGTTGCTCAATGGGCCAGTAGTGGTGGTAGTACCCCCATCCCCTGGTGGGCTTAGTTTAAAGCCTGGTGGAGCAGGTCAGCAAATCTGGCTGAGAAGAGTCTCCTCCCCAGCAGAAAGAGGTGGAGGCCATCCCTTCCCAGCAGCTCACTGCCTCTTTCACCAAAGAGTGAACTGTGGTCATGGAAGCTGAAGCCTTCCCAATGACACCAGCCTCACAGCCTTTGGTTCACTACCTGTATTTTCCTCTCCCTCCTTCAGCCTGTAGCCCAAAACCAGAAGGATCAAGGAAAACACAACCTGCTTCCCCAAACCCATAAGCCCCACTCCCAAATCCCTGTAGCACCTCATGACCTGGCTGGGGGCACTCTGAGCCATGTCATTGATGCCCAATTGGATGAGGAGCATAGGGTAGTGGTCAGTGTGCATTAGGAGTTTAGGGATCTCCTCTGCAATGACTCAGATATGGGCTCCTGAGAAGCAGCAAACTTCCCAGGTGGAGGGGTCAGGGCAGCAGATTGCCCCCTCCATTCCCCTCAGGATGAAGTCTCCCTTGACAAACACTTTGCGTGTTGTCTTAGGGAGAGTGCGTGTGGTAGCTACAGTTGAGCCTGCGTTGCCTGGGGGAGCTGGCAACTTAGCAGGTTCTGCTGGGGCTGCAAGAGGTTTGTACCTGTTGCAAAACTCCAACAGGGTAAGGGCCTTGGTGTGGTGGGCCTTGGGGCCCTTGACCACCTCAGTCCAACCCTGTGACATAATGGGAGGTCCCCGGGTCCTCCCTTGTCCTGGAGGAAGACTGTGGTCAACCGTCAGTCTCACAGGGGAGAAGAGCCTGGCAATAGGAGTCTATCTCCTTCTCACAGTCCCTGATGGCACGCAGTCTCTGGACTGTGTCCTGGAGCTCCTCCAACTGATGTGCCAGAGACCCCAGTAGGGATCAGACCCCACAAGAGGAGGTGGCCATGCTCCCAGGTCCCAGAGCCTGAAACAGTGACAGGCAGCCCCTGCAGCTGAGAGCCAGAGGCTCTGTCTGCATGGTGTCCAGAACCATGGGCTCTGGGGAGAGATCTCTGAGGCCCCGGGTGGGGGGGGCATAGACCCCGAAGGAACCCTCAGGGTGTGGCGTGTGCCCATCCATGTCATGCTGCTGGCAGGCTGGGTATGGCCGGGACTGGCTTCCCTAGGGGGGCTCAGAGGCAGGGCCATGGGCCTTCCCATTCACCCTCTTTTGCAAACTCCACGTTAAATCATGTGCTGGGCAGACAAGTGCACTTGTTTGGACAGCCTGCTTGCGTAGATCCCTGGGTGGCTGAGAGATGTAGGGGCCAGGCTGGGGCGAGACCTTCCCCAGTTCCTACTCCCCTGCCTCCTACAGCTGAGCTGGACTAGTCCCCTCCCACCATGGGCCCTACTTACCTCCGGCTGCTGCTTGGGGGTTGCTGGGGGGCTTTGGAGTGAGGGGGCACAATGGGCTTTCACCCGTGCATCTTGCGCTGCTCCCTAAGCCTCTCTGAGGTTGTGTTTATGTTCCTGATAGTAATTTAAAATTGGTGTGCTACTTTGCTTGTCATCTTATTTGACTTTTTTTCTTTTTTAACCAATACATTCTGTAGTTTATAATTGAATGGTAACATGCAAAATAGATCCAATGGCTAACTGCAGAAATTCACAGGGGTTACTGAGAGGTTAGATAGAATTAAAAGTGGCTACATGCTCTAACTTAGTTTGCTACGGTGTGGACCTTATACTTAGACCTGGTCTCAGTGACTGGAAATTAATCTAAACCCATAACTACATAAGTTCCATGAATATGGACCAGTCTAAACATAGTGGAACACTTTATAAGATAGACCTGCATCAATATATACTCAAACTTAATTGATCTAGGATAGACCAATGACGGAAACTCCAGTACAGTTACCTGCGCAGCACTAGAATGTGAAAGCCTAGCTGCTGGCTCCAGCCTCCAGGCTGTGTTTTTCCTACTTGTCCCCATGTCCCCTTGACTTTTTCCTGCCACCCCTGTGGAAGAGCTAGCCCCGTCAGCCCCCCATTCTGCATGCCATTCCAGGTGCAACTGGTTTTATCAGCATTCACTGCTGCTTGGCCCTGAGGAAATAAATCCCAGTGGGCAGAGGGGCAAGAAAGATGAAAGGTAGATTTGCTGGTGGGGACTAAATATAGCCTCTAGTCTCCCCCAACCCTTCCTGCAGTCCCCATGTGCTCTCTTGAACCTGCAAAACTCTTCCAGACCCAAGCAACGCCCCCCCCCCCTTGCAGGCACCTTGCTGCCAGTGCCCCCAATCCCTCCCGTGGATCATGCCTATGTCTATCCACCCTGTGGATCATTCCTGCCCTCCATTGCTCCCATAAACTGCATCTGTCCTCCTATCTCCTGCACATTGTGCCTGACCCACAGAGATTAAATCTTCTCCCCATTGCTCCTCTGAATCATGGCTGCTTCCCATCCTCCCATGGATCAGAGCTGCCCTCATCTGCCTCTGGATCCTGCCTGCTTCCCCATCACTCCCATGTATTTCAGCTGCTCCCCCATCCCGTCTTGGGTGTCACCTTAACCCCCATCACCCAATCTCTTCCATGGATCTCATGCTCCCCCTATTCCCCCATGGATACTGCTTCTCCCCTCATCCCCCCATGTACTTCCAATTCCTCCCAACCTACTTGCCCCCCCATCTCTGCAACCCACCTGCTAGCCCCCTCCATCTTGACTTACCTTAGATCGACTGGCCATTTTTAATTCAGTTTAACCTCTCTCTCCCTAAACCTTCTTCCCCCCACCCCAAATATCTGCACTTAGCCAATGTCACTTACAATTATGACAAAAATGTTTTATTCTCAGTTTAAACCAGGGTAACCTGATCTTGTTTCAGAGTTTTCTGTGAATACTGTCTTTCCCACTGCATTATCTTCTGTATGGTGGGATTGAGCACCAGCCATTCTCCCCATTCTCCATCCCCCAGCCACCTTTAGGAAGCTAACACTCCTCCTTCTAATTGGGTGAAGTGCACAGAGAAATATGTAGACTCTGCCTTGCCCATTTTCTGCACATATATCTGAAACAGCATTAAGGAGACCTAAGCAGTGTTACGAAAAGAGCTGTCACAATTTGTTTTCTGTTAGAGTAAGGGACACAATAGTGACAGACTTTCATCTATACTTTCTCTTTAATTTTGAGTAGATTATAGAATTAAGTCTCTGGCTCCCCCCCAATTTTTTTGTTTTACAGTGTATAGCCTGACTTAAAAATAAACCTGGTGCTTTCCTAGTTAAAGGTGGGCTCAATTCAATTTGCTTCTTCAAAATTTGCTTTTGGGCATGCCTACACATACCATTAATTCACAAAAAATAAACTGAAGAGATTATTGCTCCACAGTTTATTGCTCCTGGGAAGCTCTTGTATATGAAGTTTACCCACAAACCTGAATCACCACAGACTGAGCTGGATCACACAGTCCCAGCTGACAGGGGGCCCAGGGGATCAGCCTGACTGCATGAGGCAACTCCAACAAGCCCAATGTAGTGCAGAGAAGCTGGCTGGGTCATGACAGCTTCATCCCCCAGCCAGAAGGCAGCCCCTACACTGAAGCACACTTGTGCCCCAGCCAGCCAAGTCATCATCTACACATGTGCTGCTGTACATGTAAAAAAACTCTCCAGAAGGGTAGTACTTGTATTCACATGTAGCTTTGTGTGCCTTAATAAGGGTGCATGTGTAGATGCCGAGACATTTACTGTTCAGTTAATTAGTCAAATGTGCAGTAAATTTACTGTGTAGATGTACCCTTTGAAAGCAATTTCTCATTGTTCTTCTGGAGTACTTGTTCTTCTGCCAATGTTATTAAGCCACAAATTCAGTAGTAAATCTGATAGCCTATTTTATCTGTCAGCTTCCATATCTTACTTTGAATCTTCTGTTCAACTGATTTCCAAAAAAAAAATTAGAAAGTACAAAATTAAACCAAAAAAAAGAAAGAAAAACAAAGAAAAAAAGGGGGAAAAAAAGAAGGAAAAAAGAAAACCAAACAAGCAAGCAAGCAGCCCTATTGAAAATTTGAGCATTTACAGGAAGAGAAGCATTAGACTATAGGATTTGCATCATAGTAAATAAAGAATACAGAATTGGTTTGTTTTAGAAGACAAGGAGTGTCATTTAAGGTCCTTGTTATACTTTATGCTGTGAGCTGCACAAATCTTGAGCAGTGTTAGTGCTAGCTAGGAGTTTGGAGCAGTCACGCTCTTAGCCTAGAAACCTTTTCTGACTGTCCCCCACCTGCACAGCTAGAATTTGCCGCTAGCAAGACTAGGAACTGTAGCTGTGAATTGCCACTAGAGGGGTGGTGAGCCAGGACAGGCTACCGGCAGGGCCAAGAGAGATCCTGGGGTACTGGAAGACTTCAGTTTGGGTAGCACAATTGTGGGGAGTGGCCACACCTTAATGGAACAGGAGCTGGGTAGTGAGGATCAGAGATAATCCTGGCATGAATTTTGTGATCAATCCTGAAGTGGTGTAACTTTGAGTGATTAAGAAGTCCTTAAAACCACGTTATGATGTTAATGTGCAGCCAATCCAGAACTAAAAGCTCCAGGAACTGTCCAAAATTACCATGTAACAAGGCCCTGAGATATTGTCAATATTTAGACAGTTATTCTTAAATATGTTAGCTAAAATTTAAACATAGTAGACTATATTCATTTTGATTTATTATTCACATCATTTTAATTAATGTTAATCAAATTACTAAATCTGTGTGGAGGAAAGTTTTGTGGAGACTTTGGAGAGACTGAAATTTTGCTTTGTTTGTTCTGTTGCATTTTAAAAATGTAAACATTTCTAAATTTTCCAGGATAAAAATGCTAAGAGGAAAATTTTTCCAGATTAATTGAATTGTTTTCTTTAATAAACATTATTTTCAGTTTTTTAAAAAGTGATACTGTAATAAGTACTTTTTAAATCAAAAGATTAAATAATATTTCTAAATGAAAACTGAAATGTTTGCTCCTAAAATGTTAATACATGATACAGTATTATTGCTAGGTATTTTTCTTTTTCAGAAGAACATTTTGACAAAATTAATGTCATTTCATTCACTGTTTTGACTTTGATTGAGCTACATTTTCTGATGGAAAAATGTTTCCAACACAGTTTCTCCAAACAATTGTACAAAATATGCTTTCAGAAATTCAGGTCTGATGATAACATTTTTGTCCCTTTTGATGAGTTTGATCATGATTGTTTTATAGGATTACATTTTTCAGCAAGAAATTATAATCTCTCCCATGGTTTAAACTCATGAACCATTTCTATGTTAGCCATTGCTTACACTCTTCACTCTTCCACAGCCTGAAAATTTACTGGGAAGAAACTGATGGCCTGGTCACACTCATGGCCTCCATGTTTATTCTGATCTTTGTCACAAAGAACAGTTAAAAATGTCCAGTTATGGTTTTCATTCAATTCCAGTAAGAAATATAATCAAGAAGCTGTGCTATAAATATAACAAAATATTAAAGAACACCACACTAAAGCATAATATTCATGTAATATGTTTTCACAAAATCTTTGCCATAGAGTTACATAAGATATTTAAGCTGTAAACTAAAGTCACTGAACCATCTATGATAATCAGAATCATATCTTACTCCTTTACATCGTTAAGCAGGGCATCCAGACAATGAACATTTCATCTGAAGCTATGCAGCAAAACACTGCAAATTATCAAAGGAGACTTTTACTTCCCTTCCTAGCTTTGAACATAATTTGAAAGAAAGATGTGATTCATTTTCTTGAGAATGATGTCAGTATTCTAATTCTTGCAGTTTAAGGGCAAAAAAATAAAAAATAAAAAAAAAATTACAAAGCATTCCAGCACCAAATGTCATTCAGAAATACAGTACAATAATGAAAGCACTTTATAAAATGTTTGCCACCACAGGAAGAAGGAAATGGCTTTATGTTTACAGTGTTTATGTATTTCTACTTTCCTTCTAGTGACCAGAAATATTTTTCTACAGAATCCTGCTTTATACGAGTTCCTTTTCCATATAGAAACAGACCACATGCTTCTGTCAAAGTCTTTCCTGTGTATTGACAATTGGACTTCCTTATGAATCTATATATTGATAGCATAAGTGTGTAGTAACGAAGGGCCATCTCTTTCTGGGAAAAAAGCAAAAGCAAAATAAAACTATGTTTTCTCATTCTTGCCATCCTGTAGCTGATTTCTCAGCTTATTTCTTTTCTCAGTATTTAGTGTTATGGGAGGTTATTGAGCATCTTTCAGGTAGATAAAATCTACATATAAACCCTCATATCTGAAACACACAAAAAATTGTATTGTTTTAAAGAGGAAATGGAAACATGTGATGTCCATAAGCCCAAATTAGCTAATCTATTGTAACAGTTTTATCTGCCTAGTCCTATCCCATGGCAAATGAATAGCCTTATTTTATTCAGGGGCAAGCTACCCTGGTTTATCTGCCCAATACCATAGAATAGGAAATGATCAACATAAGATGTTCATGGCCTATGGGTTTTTCTTCACTTGTAGAACAATGTGGCATTGCTCTTAACGTCTGGTGGTGTACATGTTTCTCAAGTTTTCATCATATGAATATCAGCAATGTTGATCATTTTAGGTTCAATATATGTTACATTTAAGACATGATTAACAGGTTAATTGCACCTTAAATAGCAACTGGCCATCAGTGTAAGTCAGTTCAAGGCATGATAATGCAGTACATGAACCAGAATGTTATTCCACATATAATGTGGAATAACTTTGTGGCTTGTTTGTATCACATCTTAAACTGAACCTGTTGCCAGAACCTGTCAAATCCTATGTGTTGCTCAGCTGAGTGACATATGTTATATTGTAGAGGGAGGATTGGGCGACTGATGCCAGGCTCCCTGTGTATGGGGAGCTATAAACTGCATGTGCCATGTGCCTCCTAGCTGAGTAGTCCATGGGCTTTATACATCTGGGTTGCATACAGAGTTTTATAGGTCTCAGTGCATGGGAAGCCAACACCAGGATGTCCCACCTGATCCAGGGCTCCAGGTATCCTAAGCTGATTCTTGGCTAGGTCCAGGGACCAGTTTTGTTCCCAATCCAAGCTGACAGTCAGTTTACTGGTTTCATCTTGCTGGTGCAGGGGAAAGCCGGGCTCCTCCTGCACCGGCAAATAAGACATGATTGGGATCTAATCCCCGATCCCAAAATAACACATCCTCCCACACATGTGTGGGATCATATCTGCAAGTAAACATTTATTAGGGTCCTTTGAGCTATCTGATACATGATAAAAATAGACGTGTAATGGTAGAAGAATTTCTTTAATGAGAAAATAAACACTTATGTTTGACTATAGTAGTATGCATCTATAATCCATGAAGAATCATAGAAGAATGATACATAAGAAAGGGGGATAACAATTATTTTGGTAAGAAATAAATGTTCTCCTTTAAAGATCTGTAAAGCCACCACACTTCTTCTCTCAGTCTCTGTCTCAGATTCCATATGGGTGCTAATGAGAGTATGCATGCATATTCCAGGAGAAATTAATACAAAAATATATAAAATTATACAAATATATCATTTTTCTACCCCATGTAGCCTTGCTGATGGGAATAAGTTATAACACACCACATCCTCTCCTGGGCCATGTCCAAATGAGCATAGCTGCATGGTATGTGGTGCTGCGGACACATTTGAGATGCCACATACCACACATTCTATTGTTCTTCACACTGCAAGGGAGCCATGCAGAGGGTTTTTCTGACCCCTGAATATCCTCCACACTGATCCCTTGCAGCTTGGAGAACAATGATTCCCCAGCATTCAGGGGTCAAAAAAAAGCACCAGGCTCCACATGGTAGGATTGCCTCTGGTGCAAGCCCAGGAGGCCCCCAGGACTATTACATGATATGGCCCATTGTAGAATTCAAGCTGAGAAATTACTTAATCCTGTTGGAACTTAAATGAAATATACACACCAAGATACTGAACCTTGTAATGACTGCAGAATATTTGAGCATTCACAGAAGCAGAAACTTCAAACACCCTAGGAAATTTTAGTTTTAAAGTAAGAATCTCAGAGTGTATAATGTAAGCAGGATTGTCAGGTTTATAGTTTGAATCTGAGGGCATATTCCAAATGACAGTTATCCAGATGCATAGCTGTCTTTTTGGCATTTACAGTTTTCAATTCTACTCAATGTACAGTATGGATGCACAAGCATCCACATATGTATTGAACATTCACAGTAGAGTCTGCTCTAGACAAGCAGGTATGCACTTCTGTATGCACGGGTTGAGTGTATGTCATGCAATTGTGTCCGGAAAAGCTCATAAGTAGCTGGTGTTAGATGCTAGAGGAAGATGCCTCATGTTTTACTTCAATACTGTACTGTCTAGGATGCAGAAAACAAAAGATACAGATTCTAGCTCATCCTTATCCGGAGTTGAGGGGTTGAGATCTATATTTCTTGAACTTCGCATTACAGTGCTCTAACCACTAGGCAACAGGAGCAATGATTCATTCTTCTCTTCCTTGATGCCTATCAAGTTTAAACAAATTTCTTGCTCACACTCAGTTTGAAAAGCTAAGTGTCCTCAGTCAAAGTATCTTCACTCAGATAAGAGGAGCATTCATAATGACAACTCTCTGTTATCTCTATCAAAAGTTTCCCTTTGAAATGTGGTTTTGAATGCTTCTACTCTGCCCTCATACATTTATGGAAATCTTTTAAATAAAAGAAAGGTAGAATTCAGACTCTTATTATTAATAACTGCTACTTAGTATTGTATTATAATTTCATTGTACTTGTCAAAGGTACTTTGGCAGTAAAGCAGTTAAAACAATTTTGATGATCTCATGAAATAGTGGTTTAGTGATCAATTGGTAAGCTTTTGATTTGCAGCTATTGAAGATTTTAAAAGTCCATCATTTCCCAGAAGTCTTTGACTGGCTTTCCAGGTCCTTGAAGATAAATAGGAATCTCAAACTAATCAAAAGCAATAAATCATTGGGCTTTCTGCTGATTGGGAATCATGTCCTCCACTTTTCAGGCTGGTTGTCAGTTAATAGTCTAGTGAAACATCTAATGTCTCTCAAGGGATTTCTATAGAAAGTGTTGAGAAAGAGTGGTATGTGGGGAGGGGGGGGAAGAACCCAAAAGTGGTAGTAAGAAGTTAGTAAAATGCTTTACATTTTATGTCCTGTCTTTAGGTGAGTTAATCATTTATAAATTAAAATATTTTAATACATTTGTTTAACTTTATCAATTAGTTAAACATGTAAATTACTTATTTCCATTAAAATACATTGAAGTCTTTTATATGATCAGACAATATGTAATGTTATGGATCCACTGAAGTGAATGCAAGTCAAAGCCATAGACATAAGAGTATGCTAGTATTTAAATATGTATGAAAGAGAAGGTGGGGCTTTCAAGGATTTCCTGGTACTTACTTAACTTCCAGACAATGTCTGAATGTCTGGCTGCTGAGTTTTCCACTTACTATCCACACATCATATCAGCAGAGTGGGGGGAAACATATGAGTGAATATAAATAACAAAGTGCTGAACTACCAGACTATAGATGTTAATAATGTGCATAACAACAGGATAAGATAGTTATTTTTTACTGTTAATAAGTAAATTATTATGAAAAAAATAAATTAAAGATTATAAAATATATTACTTAAACTATGTAAAGTAAAATTTAAGGAACAAAATAAAACCTTAGCAAAATGAAAGTGATCTATTAATAGTTTCGGTCTATATTAAAATCATTACTATAAAAGAATATCTTAATAAATACCTTCAATATTTGGAAGACACAGAGAAGATTAAGTATTGGTTACAATTTGTTTAGTTCTTTATTGGTCAAGGACTGAGTCCTTTTAACCCAGCCTGTGTCTAGCTAGATGTGTCACCTCATTATGACAAACTTCTTATGGTGTTTACTGTAAATGTAAGAGTTGAAATTTTACAATTTTACATTTAAAAATGATATGTAAAAATATATATCTTCAAAAAAAATCTTCCATGTTTAATAATACAAATGAAAAATATGAAAGTGGAACAGTATGTAAACTTTACTGGGGACTGTAACAGGTTGTCCTCCCCAGTGGCATTTTTTTTTCCTTTTTGGCCTATGAGGGGGACCCCTGAAGTCCCTTAATGTTTTGTTTTCTCTCATTCATCTCGTATCCCACTTTCACTTGCCTGCCACATCTTGTTGTAAATATTATTTAGATGTTCTTACAAGTAGGAGACTGCCTATTGTAATTCTATGTTGGGGTTCTCAGCCACCACGGGCCTTGTCCCCCATCTTTCTCTAGCTAGGCCTACCAGCGTAAATCCATCAGATAGGGCTTGACTCTGAGGCTCTAACTCCTTAATCATGGGACTCGTGGCCCTCCTTTGCTTTCAATATAAAGCCCAGGCTCTCTGGCCCAGAGGTTCATCTGCTGGACATGGATCTAGTGGGTTGCAAGTTAGAAGCTGGGCAGTGGCCCTGAACTCCCACTGTCCCAGGACACCCTTTCTTTTAACTTGGGCTACTAGTCAAGGTTCCCCCACTGGGGCCCAGCTTAAAAGTCCTGCACCCAGCTGTAAGCAGCTGGCTCTATACACCTGCACACCCTGGTGCCCTAGGCCCCTTTGGCCTTTCATGATTGCACCCAAGGAACTAATGAGGTTTCCTCTTCCCCTACAGCCTCATCCACAAACCACCAGTCTCAATCAACAAATATATATAAAAAGTAAGTCAATGGGTGATAACCACACAAACAATAGAAATTAAAGAAGGCAGCATGCCAGCTTACATTTTCTTCATGGTTTGGTGCTTCTGCTTCCCTGCTGTCTGTGATGTTCCTCCCTGTGGCTTGGCCGCTGCTTCTCTGACAGTCATCAGGAGTTCCCTTCTCACAGCAGCCGGATTGGCAGCTAAGACTGTCTGTGAAGCTCTTGTGCACAACCTCCTTCCTATCTGGTCACTGCCACCAAGTCCAGGGTTTTTATAGTTCTGGCCTGTCCCCTTCCAGTCACCTGACTAGCTGGCCAGCCTCAGCTTTTAACCCTTATCCTGCCAGCTGGCTGTGCCCAAAAAATTCTGGTCTTAAAGGGACTGTCTCACTTTCTGGTAACAGGGTTAGGGTTCCCTGTTACAGGGACCTAACAAATCTGTTCATTTACAGTATCAATTTTAAAAGGAACTACACCCTAGACTCAAAATAATCTTCTGATCAGGCACTGATGTTAAAAGTTGGTTCAGTTCTGCTTAACTTATGTTGAAAAACACCTGACTATAAAAAACATTGATCTAAGAGGAGATGGAAGTATATGACAGCCAAAGAAGCACATGCCACTTGAGTGCTAAAACATTTTCATGTAAAGAAATTTATGAATAACAACACAAAGATTAATTTTTTATTAAACTGGGGAAAGGAGATCAGGAAAAAATGCCAAATGTTTTAACGAGTTTAATGCAGCTATTATACAATTAAATCTATAAATTATATTGGCTGACATGACTCTCTTGACTTGATTTCCACCCTTCCCCCCTTGGAATAGCATGGCTTGTTTTACACTGAAAAAAAAGTCTATGAAAATTAAGCATAATATGAGCTAAGGCATGAAGAAATACATCTGGAAAACATGTCCCAGGAAAAAATGTTTAAAATGTGATGTTCCAAGTGTGACAATAGGAAAATGTAATTTAACTCATTCAAAAATTTTCTTTCTTCTAATAGGAATGCCTCTATATCGGACAAGCGGAGAGTGACTACAATCTAGAGGCCTTACCCATTCTACATAATTTAAAAACTAATCTGTAGAGCTAATCCCCTTAAAATTTATATGCACCATTGTTTGAAACCAGAAATTCATGTAAATGCTTTCTACTGCAGAGTGACTTCAAATTTCTTCTCCTACTGCCTCTGCCTCTGCCTCTGTCAAAGACGGAGGGTGTAGTAACCTTCCTCTGAACAATATCCTCATGGTGACTACATTGGATCCGTTTTCAGGTAAGGTAAGGTGATGTTGAAAAAAAATACAGGGAAACTCGGCAGGTCCATTACAATAGGATGACAAAAGAAAGCATGCCAATGGGGAGACAAATAAAACATGAATGAATATACAGCTGGGCATATGCAAGAGTTAATATATTTAAACTGATATTCATTAAGTCCTCACATTTAAATTGTAAAACACAGCATAAAGCAAAGAACGAAGATGGGTAACTATACCCCATTTTTCTTCATATGTTTTGTATGATCCTTCAGGTCAAGGATTTCCATGGTTCTGAACAATTCTATAAAAATATTTAGTAAAAATGGGGGTTTCCAAACATACTTAGAGACAATAGAGACAAATTAGATTTTTTTTTTTGGAGTGTAGGTAAAAAAGATGGAACTATAATTATTATATCTTGTTGATTAGCTGTTATATGAGGTAGTGATTTTAAAAATTTTATGAATGTGTGCACCTTCCTTGGTACTGTGTGCAGCTCCAGATTACAAGACATAATATTAATATTTTGTAACTAAACTTATTTTTGGAAATACAGAGCAAATTCTTAACCTAACTTTGCTCTCATGAGAAATGTATAAAACTGTTCCCTGATAAGACTTTTAATAAAGTCCTTGCCAATGCAATTGTAGCAAGAAGGATAACCTTTAAATACAAAACATTCTAAGAGATCAAATGGATGAAGGATTTAGGACCCAAGGGGGAATTCTCATTGAAGTAATGAGTTGAGAATTGAGGCAGCTCAGAGAAATCTGAGATACTGCTTTCAGGAATTTAGCATAATATTGTGCATGCAGTCATCTTCAGATCTATTTATGATACAGAAATTAATCATTTTCTTTGGGGAACTACATTTAGGGTCTCCCTTCTGAACTGCTGAAGGATTTCAGATAAGTTCCATTTCTGTCTTTGGAATTCTTGTCCACTCTGTAACAAGTTTGATTAGAACCCTAATCCTTCCTGTTTCCTAGAAGAGCCAACACTCCTTTTGTAGCAGAATGTCGAGTATGTACCCTGCCTGGGTTAGCAACCTTTTCCAAAAAGCAAACACAGAGGATGATATTCAACACCAGATTAAAACTTCCATGACTGTATTTGGACATCTCTAGAATCATATCTTTGATTATGACCCAAACCAAACATCTCTACCAGGTTGTTGTGATTTCTATCCTGTATTATGGGTGTGAGCCTTGGATAATATATCAGGAAAACCTGAAAGCCAATGTGTTTAGAAAATTGCAACAGGTAGGAGAGAAGAATGAATGCCAGTGTTCTGACTAAAGCAAATACCACCAGCACTGAAGCTCCAATGGACAAGACATGTCTTAAAGCTGCCTGAAAAAAATGGCTTTGAAAACAGGTCCTATACTCCCAACTCAAAAATGGTCAGTGTTCTAGACATTGGCATACAATGAGATTCAAGGACATCTGGAACACCAATTTGAAGGAATTGGATATTGTAGGAGTAAATTTAGTTGGGCTTCTGGCCTACTTGACTAGAAAAACAGACAGAGACCAAAAGTGTTGATACTGCTTATTTCAGTTACATTTTTTGAGATAAGAAATCCTGCATGTCTTATTACCCTGTGCACACATGTCCAGTTAAGTAAACTTGTTTTAGATTCTCCAAGGTCGTATTTTTTTTGTCTCTTTCTCTGTCTTAAGTATAAAAATGCTTGAAAACTTAAAGAGAAGGAAGAATCCTTTGAAACAGGCAAGTGAGTAATTCCCCTTGCTGTATGAAATCCTCCCTGTGATCACAGTATAGCCCTAAATAAAGAAAAGCTGCCAGTCAGTTCTGATTCAACCACAGTACAAGTTTGATTTCTTCCACAATTTGTGATGTGACTCGGATAGAGATGCCTGGAGTGATCAGTTGGGACACAACCATCTCTTCACTGAAGCCCTGGCTCTAAACCAAGGTAAGAGACCTTTTGAAATCTCTATTGGGGCTTTTCAGTGAGAGGCTGTCTCTGTGTCTTCCTGATTCACTGCTTGGGGCTCACCCTATCTGAACTTTTTTTTTCTTTCAGAACTGTCAGACCCACTGTGTAAGTAGTAACTGTTAGTAGAAAGAGTTAAGGTTAAAGACTCTGTGTTGCTGTTGTCAATGAAAGTATTTCCCCATGTGAATTGAGTTAAGTTCTGTAAAGAACTATGAGGTTTCTCTGAGGCCAGGAGTGGAAGCCTTGTGCAGCCTCCCCAAAGACAACATATTTGTTCTGTGTGCTCTTTGAAAGCAAGGGTGCAAGGTGGAAACTCTTAGAGTGTAAGTGTTTTCCACCATAAGCGCTGACCAAGGCTGAGACTAAAGAACTTCTCTTGAACCCTGTGCCTCAATGCAGAAATTCCCTTGTGTGAATTGAGAGTATGAATTAAGAAATATGAGCCAGTGACCAGGTCTGAGACTAAGGTTGGGTTCAGCCGCCCTAAGGCTGTCCAGAAGGGCACCACCTCCTCTCACTCAATTCTCTGTCCCGAATCAGGGAGCCTCCTGTTAGGCCAGCCTAAAAAATAGTAACATCATCACAGCCCCACTTCTCCCACTTAATCAAAATGATCTCTTCATTTCCTGCATGATAAATGGCATCTCTACAAAATGTTTAGAAGACACCGGTGCAAGTGGCTCTACTCTTCGAGCTGAAGAATTTTCCACAGCTCCCCTCTCCTCTGCTGTTGTAAACACTGTAAGAATTTCAAATCAAATAGTTCCTCATCCTGTTTCCCAACCATTATATATTTCTCTTGATCCTGCTTCTGATCAACATGCCTTTCTCCTTAGTCCTTGTTCTCTTGTTAATTTATTAGGCAGAGATTTGGTTTGTAAACTCGGCTGTACTATCTATTGCTCTCCTAATGTTGTTTATTTAAATGTCCCCTGTGATAATGAGATAGCAGTACTTGCCGCTTTAGCTAGCTCACCTCCTGAGCCTGAGTTCCCTGATCTTTCTGTGTTGCAAGAAGAAATCATAAAAGCTGTCCCTCCATTTCTCTGCTCCCAGCATGCTAATGAAGTGGGAGAAATCCATACTGCCCAGCCTGTAAAAATTAGATTAAATCCAGATAAGCCTTTACCCAAAGTTGCTCAATACCATTTACATCCAGAAGCTGAAGAAGGGATATGCCCTGTTATAACTGCCCTTTTAAAGCAAGGTATCATTGTCCTGACTAAAAGCCCTTGTAATATGCCTATTCTTCCTGTAAAAAATAACCTAGAAAGAATACCTATTGCTTTGTACAAAACCTTCATGCAGTAAATTCTGTAATTTTACCTACTTTTCCTGTTGTACCAAATCCAGCTACTATCTTGTCCTGTATTCCTCCTAATGCTTGTTATTTTACTGTTGTTGACTTGTGTTCTGCATTTTTCTCTATTCCTGATAGCCAGTTTCTCTTTGCATTTTCCTGTCAAGGACTTCAGTATACCTGGACAGAATTGCCCCAGGGCTATACTGAATCCCCTTCTCTCTTTTCTCAAATTCTGAAGAAAGATCAAGATGACATAATATTAAAAAAAAATCTGTGCTTGTGCAATATGTTGTTGATTTGCTCTTGGCATCTACCTCCCTTGAAGCCTGTAAAACTGATTCCTTAACTCTCCTCACCTCTCTCGCCCTCAAAGGCCATAAAGGCATCTAAAGAAAAGCTACAAGTTTGTCCTCCTCATGTCCACTATTTAGGCCATAATATTTCTGCTGGAGAATGACTGCTTTCCTCTTCCAGAATAGAAGCTATTCTTAAAAACCCTAAACCAACTACTGTGGCCTAAATGTGTACCTTCCTATGCATGGCTGGCTACTGCGGTCAGTGGATAATTGGCAATGCCTCTATAGTCAAGCCGTTGCAAAATCTGACTCTTGTTAATACCCCTGAGCCTTTACCCTGGACTTCAGAGATCGAAGCCACTTTTGCCTCTATTAAAGAAGCTCTGTCACAAGTTCCTGCCTTAGGCCTTCCTGATTATACTAAACCTTTTATTCTTTTTTGTCATGAAAAGGACAGATTTGCACTTGCAGTACTTACTCAAACACATGGAGACAAGCATCATCCCATTGCTTATTATAGCTCTGCTCTTGACCCAGTTGCAGCCAGATTTCCTCCATGTCTCCATGCTGTAGCTGCAGCTGTCATCACTGTTGAACTTTCCTCCAACCTTGTATTAGGTTCTCCCCTTACTGTTGCTGTCCCACATGCTGTAGCAGCCCTTTTACTAAAAACAAAAACCCAAACCTTTCAAATGCTAGATTAACGATGTATGAAATCTTGCTTCTCTCTGCTGGAAATGTCACCCTAACTAGGTGCCCTGTTTTAAACCCTGCTTCCCTGTTACCTACCTCTTCGGGTGATGAACCCCATGATTGCATTTTTGTTACTGCTCACCTAACAATGTCCTGCATTGATCAAAAGGACAACCCCTTGCAAAACCCAGATCTAGTATTCTATGTTGATGGATCATGTCAAAGAAACTCAAAAGGTTCCCTTGTTGCAGGATATGCAGTATGTTCCAAATATGATGTTATAGAAAGCCATCACTTACCTACTGTGTATTCAGCTCAAGTTGCCAAGCTTGTGGCCCTCATCAGGGCTTGCACTCTAGCCTCTGGTGCCTCTGTTAATATTTATACTGATTCTCGCTATGTTTTTGGTATTGTACACGATTATGGTCAACTTTGGAAACAAAGAGGCTTCCTCACTTCAGGAGGTGCCAAGATTAGCAATGGTCCATATGTAAATGCCTTGTTGAATGCTTTACAATTACCTTCTGCTGTAGCTATTATTAAAATCCAAGCTCACCAGAAACCTTATGATAATGTTACACATGGGAATACTCTGGCAGATTCCCCTGCCAAAGCTGCGGCTGTTCCCACTCCTCAGGCTACGCCTGTGTTTTTGTCTATTCAAACTCACCAGTCCCCATTGGCAAGTCTTCACGACGTTTCCCTCCTCCAAGATCAGGCTCCAGAACCAGGAAAACATACAGGGAGAGTATCTGGGGGCTTGTTACACCCTGACCATTTGTAGCGCTCCCCAGAAGGCCGCCTGGTGGCCCCAATGTTCCTTCTTTTTCATCTTGCTTGCATACACCATGACATGTCACATGTGAGCAAAGGGGGGGATGATAGAAGCTGTTAAGCTTGATTCGTTTGCTCCAACTTTTGCATCTGTGGCTTAATAGTCCTGCCACACCTGTCATTTTTGACAAGCCCATAATGTGGGAAAGCCTGTAAAAACAAAGAAGGCAGCACATCCCCCACCTTGGGGACTATTTGTCAATTTACAATTAAATTTTATTCAAATGAAGAAATGTTGTTCTTATGACTATGTTCTTGTTATTGCATGTATGTTTTTTGGATCGGTAGAAACTGACACCATCACTGTAAGCAAAAAATTGCTCAGGGACTTTATTACAAAGTTTGGTATTCCTTTATCCCTAAACTCTGATAGAGGAACTCATTTTACTGGACAGATAATAAAAGAAATCTGCAAAGTCCTGCAAATCCAACAGAACTTTCATTGCCCATACCATCCACAGGCCTCGGGCCAAGTGGAACACCAAAATGGCATTTAAAAAAATAAATTGGCCAAAATTTGTGATAAGATGCACTTAAAATGGCCAGATGCACTTCCCATAGCGCTTATGAGTATGAGATCTACTGCTAATCGAAAGACTGGGCTTAGCCCTCATGAAATTCTAATGAAAAGACCCATGAGGCTCCCCACCTTGCCACTTGTTGCCTCCCATTTTTGTGATATACATTCATTTAATAAAACTATTCTGGACTATTATAAGGCACTAATGAAGTGTGTTAAGGCTTTCATTCACAGGTACAGGCAGGTCTCCCCAGAAAAACAGATGAGCCGTGCCATTCTATCCTGTCTGGAGATTGGGTCCATATAAAAGTCCATCAATGAAATTCATCACTGGAACCTTGCTAAAAAGGCCCATTCCAGGTACTCCTGACCACCAGCACTGCAATAAAGTGTCAAGGACTCCAGACATAGATCCACGCTTCAGCCTTGTTAAACCAAGAGTCTCCTCCATATCAATCATGTAATCAGCCTCCACAGACTGGTAGTGAGCCTAGCACCTGCTAGCAGGAGAGCTCAAGACCAGTAGTGAGCCAAGCGTCTACTGGTGAAGAGGATTTGCCACTACAGAGCAAAAAAGATGTGCCCCAACAACATCACTATGCCCTTTGGGACAAGAAAAAGGCCTCTACCTAGTTCCTGGTTCCTGAAGGTGGAGTTGGTTAGTTGTGATTTGGGTAGTTCTCAGTATTTCTTTTTGGGCCATTTTATATGAACTTGACTCATCAGTTATAAAAAAACTTTGTAAACCTAACTACACTTCCACACCAACAAAAAAGATCATTTCATGAAAACATGTTCTTGTCTTTAGTTAATCAAATTGGATAGATTTAAATGTCTCTCATTGTTAGATATGTAGTCATGTCCCTATCTATTCTACGGATGAATACCCATGATACTGATACCCTTGAACGCAACTCAGATGTTAGCCCTTTACTATTCATGTTTTCATGAAAACAAAACGTGGCAAAATGTAAGCTGCAACTGGTCTGACTATGTACTATTATCATATGCCACCCCTGGAAAGTTCTGTTGGACATGTAATAGATCTCGTGTTGTAGTAGAAGTCAGTAAGTGCAAGGTAAAATTCAAGATAAATGGTGCTTGGTTTTCTAATGCTTCCTGGATATCTAACTACTCCCCTGCAAGTCAATTTTCAGGCTATTATTCATAATGAATGATGTCCCCATGCTGTAACACAGGTGGATATACTGCACTAGTTAGTCACTATTTTGTGTGGGGAAATAAGGCCTATAAAAATATTCCCTCTGGTTGAAAAAAAAAAGGCTATGTCTCGAGCATATTTTGCCTTACTATTAAATCTCACTTACCTAAAAGAAGAATTTGCAATGTTCGCAAAATTACAGAAAATCAAAGGTTTTGGGGTATAATGTTCTCCAGCTATGCCACAGGCTTAGCTATGTCAAAGATAAAGGAAGTTGCAGCATCTCTGAAAAAGATTGATAATGCTACTGCTGATAATTTTGATAAAATAAATACAGAAATAAAGGAAATAAGACAAATGACATTGCAAAACCAACTTGCGTTAAATTATATACTAGCCAACAAAAGAGAAGTTTGTGCTTTAATAGGTAAAAAATGTTGTACTTATATTCCCGATAATTCAGAAGAAATCCAGGATTTAAGTAAACATATTTGAAAAGAAGCAGCTAAATTGCATAAGTCAGATGGTTGGAATTTGAATTCTTGGTTTAGCTCTATTTTCAGTTCCTTAGGCTCTATCATCATTCATAGTTTGTTGATATTGTTTGTTGTTTTATTGGAGTATGCCTAGTGTTTATTATAATACAATGTTGCTTAAGCTGTGCTGCCAAGCAAATGAAAAATGGCCCATCAACCAGAAACAAAGTCTATAATTTGTATGTTGAAATAGCAGAAAGTAAAGAGAAAGAAAAACTAGAGGTTGAAAAGCTAATGGCTATAAGTATCTAAATTGTTAAAAAAAAATAAATTAGGGAATGTAGGAGTAAATTTAGCCCAAGGAGGGCTTCTGGCCTACATGACTAGAAAAACAGAGACCAAAAGTGCTGATACTGCTTATTTCAGTTACATTTTTTGAGATAAGAAATCCTGCATGTCTTATTACCCTGTGCACAAATGTCCAATTAAGTAAAATTGTTTTAGTTTCTCCAGGGTTGTATTTTTTTTGTCTCTTTCTCTGTCTTAAGTATAAAAATGCTTGAAAACTTAAAAAGGAGGAAGATTCCTTTGAAACAGACAAGTGAGTAATTCCCCTTGCTGTATGAAATCCTCCCTGTGATCACAGTATAGCCCTAAATAAAGAAAAGCTGGCTGTGATTCAACCACAGTGCAAAGTTTGATTTTTTCCACAATATTAACATAAATACCTGGGATAGCTGAGTATTACATTGATCCAACTGGTTCCACAATGTACAATATTAAATCAATCATTTTGAACAAGCTTGACTATGGGGGAGGATAGCTGAGAGAGACAAAGGAAAGAATGGTGACCCAGCTTCACTAGGATCCATACCTTCCTCCCAGAACTATTTTCTACAACTGCAGTTGACCAAGCAGATCTCAGTCATCTCTGGACTCATGGATGCCTTTCCTAACTACTGGAAGATTGGCATCCTCATATTTAGGGACTGCTGATGATACTTGCTTAAATAAGTATCTATAGGTATAATGTAACTTCCTAAATAGCACAATAGTGCGAGCTTGTATGAACCAATGGGAATCAGCTTTTCTTTATGAAAGAAATAAAAGCATAATGCAAAACAAGATTAAAATTGATCATTTAAATCAAGGTTTTCTGCCTGCTGATTTAAATGACTTTGATTTAAATCTATACACCTACTGTGAGGTGTTTCTGTGAAAAAGGATTGCCCAGCCTCGCTGCACTGACAGCTGCTGCAGCCAGCTACCTCTGTGTCTGCATGGGCTTTCCAGAAACCTTGCTGCTAAATAACAGCTCAGAAACACTTAGCATCCCTAAGCAAAATATTAAGAAAAAGGGGGAAAAAATCCAGTCTTTTTTTGCTCTTTTGTTTTCTTGTTGCTCTAAGCAGGAGATCTGGCAAAGCCTTTTTGTTACAGCTGAAGACAGGTTGAACTGTAAAGGTTACTAGGGAGTCACTGCTCCTAGCTGATTATACCTGACAGGTTTGCTACCTGTTTCCCAGGTGCTGCAAACAGGAATAAGATCATTACAACTGATCTTCACAAATTCATTGGGAAAAAAAAACCCAACAAAACAATTAGAAGACAAAGTGTTTGAATACATAGAAAGACTGAGAAGGTAGGGGTTATTTTATACATGAAAAGGGAAGGTAAATGGCAACTCGATTAAAGTGTTTAAAAATGGATCAGTGTACCCTTTTTTTCCCTTTATTTTAACTCTTGACTCAAAACACAAGAATGAGGAAGAATGGTGAAATTAAAGGACGAAATCTATAAAGAAATGAATCAGAATCTTTAAGCAAAATAAATGCATTTGTACAATTATCAAATTAAGGTAACAAGACAAATAAAAGCTGTCATTTTTCCTTTTAATTGATTTTTAAATGCAATACAAAAATAAATTATACATATAAACCATCTATCTGTGAACTATGAACTAAGTACACATCTGTTACAATAAGTAATAAAGGAGAAGAAAAAAGAAAAGATGGTGGAAGAAGGAAGGATGGAAGAGAAGAAAAGTTCACAAGGTTCATTTTATCATTACTTAAATAATCTTAGTATTTTTTTCCAAATTAAAGTACACTTTGTATAGCAATTAAGCCTGATAAACATAACTGTTCATAGATGCCAGCTGTACCATCTCATTCCAGTGTACTAATATAATCCTTGATGCCATTAATAAAGCCTCCTGCAAAAGTTTGATCTGGGAAATATTCAGTTTGAATTCCTTAGGACTATACCCAACAACACACATATTTTCCAGAGTATCCGAGCTGTGTTCAAAATAGTGTTAACTCTAGTTATAATTTTTTTCTGAAAGGAATTGATAATAAAGCATGACCAAAACATATGATCCAGAATTGCTTGCAATGCATCACATCTTCAAAATGCATGTTGGACATATGATGCACTGAAGGCAACTCTGGATTATAAACTCACTTTCATCTACACTGGGTACCTTCTAAACTTAAAAAAGAAATAAACTGCCAGTTTACAGAGAGCCTTGTGCAAATGAAAATTGATCTTATATAAAATGAAGTCTGAGATGAATTGTATGAATATTGTGAATTAGTGATTTCCACTGGGATTCTGTCATCTGGACACCTAGGTCACCATTTCGCTTAAGCTGTGAATACGCAGTGTCAAGTTCATGTGTAGAGTAATGGCATAGAATAGGGAAGAGAATCAGATTTCAAAGAAGGAAGATATAGATATAGCTGGAGCATTTGCTACGCCTAATGCCGCAAGTCCAAACTGATTTTCCAATACTTGATGCAATTGCCTGTATTGCAATTCAGCTATTTTTAGATGGCCAAGTTCATACATAACTCAGAAAAGGATTTAATACAATTTCCAACTGGAAGCTGTTCTACATGCACAATTACTACATCCATCCACTTTCTCCACATCAGTTTGTTGGACCCATACTTCAAAAAGGAATTGTCCCAAATACAAGATCTTGTACGTAACAAAGCATGAAACTTTAGTAAATTTGCCTAATTTTTCCAAACTTTCTAAGCTGTAAAAATTCAAGGCATTAGAGGGGTAAAAAGATGATGAAATGTAGATACTTGATAATGGAAGGGGGAAGTCACAAAGGCTAAGTAGAAAACAGTTCAGGGATGCATAAATTTAATTTTTTTTTCAAATGTCTATATAACGTTGTGTAACATCAATTAAATGTTAATGATGCAAGGTACACAAAGCATCATAAATCTAGTGGACTCCTTTTTTTGGTTTTGGGGGTTAGAAAGAAGTTTTTCTTCATTCCGTATTTTGTAACTCTTCTAGATCTGGATGGGAGGGGTTCATATTTTGAAGCACCAAAACACAGTCAGATGCAGAATATTGTTCTTACTGTGTGAGCCAGTGATGGATCACTAATGTCCTATAGTCATGTGTTCTTTTTCTCCCAGATATAGTAAATAAAAAGTTTATACACTCCCCAAAAAAACCAACCCAACCCTTTCCATTACCTCAGACTGTTATCCCATGTCAATTTTTGTCATTTTAAAACTAAGGTTGGGAAGGAAATTACTTAGAATCTTTCAGGAGGAAAAAGTCATGTTTATGTTATCACTGCATATTTAAGAGAAATGTACTTTTGTACAACCACCATCGTTCAGCTGTAGAGAACATCCTCTTACTAAGGCTTTACTTAATCAGGTGTAAACCCTACAATTTTTCTGCTTTATAAAAAAACACATTTTCACTCAGTTCCTATGTAACTGTCTAGGAGACAGAAGTCTAAAACACTGAATCTCCTGCTGAGACCAAGGAAAGAATTTCAAATGTCAGTATGGCACAGTACAAGCTGATGAACTATTATTAGTCATGAAATACCCATGATGCTTAAATGTTCTTAATAAATGTAGCTCTCAAGCAGCAGTGCTGCACTGCTTATGTCTATAAATCAAAATGCTTTCAAATTAACCCATTTTTATTATAGCTGGACACATTGGGGAAAAGCTGCCTGGCAAGCAAATAAGTAATTTTCTTTTCAAACTTTACCAGGCTTTCTAGTCCATGGAAAGCTGATTAGGAAAGGAAAAAACCCCATAAAAATGTAGAAGAAAAGAAGCAAATAAGGCAAGAAATAAAAAGAGAGATTAAGGCAGAAAGGTCTGGTTTTAGACATCACTTCTAGGGCTCCTATATGTTAATGACAGACAAGATTTTTAGTTTTTTCATTACTCAGAAGAGCATTTCATTTAGAGGAAATAGCAAACATAAGGTTCTGCTCCCACTACAGCTAATGACACCACCTCCAAAGCTATATTCAAAATATCATGTCTAATAACTATGGACAAACTACACTGGATATTTTAAGTCTTAGCTCAAGTCTACTAATATGTTCCCTCATGTCTATGCACCTTTGCAATTTTTGGTGGCAAAAGGAGAAACACAATTTGGGGGGTGGGGAGGGGGAATTAAAGAGAGGAATAGACTAGTTATATGAATACAGAAGATGAAACGCAGCTTTTCACAAAGAGAAAGAACAGAATCTAGACTGCCTTATAGGCATATCCGCATAGGAGAATTTCACCCAGAAGTGAAAAATAGGAAAACCTTAGTGGTTGGAAAATTCACCTAACTTCCTGGATTTCCAATATTATGGGTTTCATTTATTACTAGAGAACCCTGCCAGTAGGCTGAAGAGTAACTGGTTAATGCATACAGGGAATGTTGACATGAATAAATGCTAAATGTTAAATACAAAAATGTCACCTCAGTGAGATAACTAGACCAAAGTATTTCCCATAAACTTGTGCTAAGCATCTTAACTTTTGGAAGATTATCCAAACCTCAAAGCCTTCTGAGCTTCATTTATCACTAATTGCTGGATGAAGGTGATTCTATATCATCTGCTGTTGGCAATTTCTGTAGCAATTTCCATTTCATTAATGTAATAAAAAAAGGAGGAAGTATTGTTGCTTACTTATATTAGAAATACTTTGTATTAAAGAAAAACTAATGAAGGTAGAGTCATAGAGAAGTAGGGCTAGAAGGGACCTCCTGAGGTCATCTAATCCAACCCACTATCTGAAGCAGGAACATCCCTATCCAAACCATCTCATATAATCCATAAGCTAAACTCTATATAAGACTACCATCAACCTTAATACAACATTTACCTAACAGCCTAACTGTCACAGGTAAATATGGGGAACCACAGCAGCCAATGTCCTGCTGCTCATGCCCTCCCCCTACACAGGATGCAAAAACCTCTACAGTCCATACCAATCAATGCGATAAAATTCCTTCCTGACCCCAGTTATGATGATCAGTTCAACCCTGAGCAAATGGGCAAGACCCTTTAGCCAGGAAATTATGGCTTTTTTCCCAGCATCCCAGCTGAAGTCCTCAGCTTCGGCTATTGTCAGCAGCCAATTCTAGTGGAAAGGCTTAAAAAACACCCTGGCATGTACCATAAAGAGTGGGGAGGTGCGGAAAGCACAACCAGCAAAGCCCAGAAGCTTATGAAATACCCACGGGAGCATATAGGCATAGCTATGCCTAGATTATCCCCAACCAGTGGCTATCCAACCTCTACTTGAACACCTCCAGTGGTGTAAAGCCCACAGTTTCCCTAGGCAGTCTGTTCCACTGCCTTACTGTTCTCACAGTGAAGAAGTTATTTATAGATATCCAATCTAAACTTACTTTGTTGCAAATTCAGCCATTGGTCTGTGTCCACCTCTCTGCAACAAGAAAAAGAAGGTGCTTTCCCTTTTTTTTATAGCAGCCCTTCAGGTATTTGAAGACTGTTGTAATATCCCCTTTTAAGTGCCTTTCCTGCAAGCTGAACATGCCAAACTCCTTCAGCCTTTCCTCATATGGATTGCTTTCTGAAACCTTTATCATTTTTGTTGCCTGCCTCTAGACCCTCTCTAACTTCTCTACATCCTTTTGAAAATATGGAGCCCAGAACGTCACACAATATTACATATGAGGCCGACTAATGCTGAACAGAGAAGCACTATCACCTCCCATGTCCTGTATGCCCTAATGCTTCTGTTGATGCATCCCAAAACTGCAACTGCTTTTTGTTGGGCTGAATCACACTGTGGTTTACCAAAACTCCCAAGTCCTTTTCCATAGTGCTGCCATCGAGCCCAGTGTCACCCATTTCATATTTGTGTTTTTGATTCCACACTGAACTTCATCCTGTTAACTCTAGCCCAACTTTCCGATCTGTTGACATCCTTCTGAACTGCATTCACATCCTCTGTGTTCATAATAGTTCCCAGTTTTGTGTCATCCAGAAACTTACTCAAGAAGCTTCCTATGGTAGTATCTGAATAGTTAATAAATACTTTGAACAGCACTGGGTCCAGGACAGACTCTTGTGGAACTCCACACACAACCTCCTGGCATTCGGACGTGGATTAATAATTATTTTTTGCTTGCAGTTATTGAGCCAGTTATCTATAGACCTTATAATAGTTTTATCTACTCTAAATTCCCCCAATTTGTTTATGAGAAGGTCATGTATGACCTTGTTAAAAGCCTTGCTGAAGTCCAAATATACTATATCCACAGCATTCCCTTCTTCCACCCATGTAATTACTTTGTCAAAGGAGGACATCAGGTTTGTTAGACACAACTTGTTTTTTCATAAATCCATGCTGGCTGTTTGCAATCAGACTTTTGTCTTCTAGATGCTTGTAAATGGCTTGCCTCTAGGATATGCTTCGGTAACCCCTTAGATACTTGAGTGAGACTAACTGGTCTGTAGTTCCCCAGGTCCTCCTTGTCTTTTTTAAAGAAGAACACTACATCATCCCTTTTCCAATCCTCTAGTACATGGCTCATCTCCCATGACATCATAAAGCAAAATAAAACAAAACTTGAAAGAAATTTATATCATTGCTTTCATATATCATATAGGAAAGCCCAAAAGCTTGCAATTAAAGATTTTTTTGCAAGAATCTTGTTGGTCTAATAAAAAATATCATCTCTACCATGAGTCCTGATTGCTTTTTCCTCTAGATCAATATGGCTACAACCTGGATACCTTATACATGAAAAATTTCAAATTTTAGCTGATTTTTTAAATAAAATCTTTGTATTTTCCCAAGCAGGAAGCAATGATGACCACCTGAAACCTGAAATCCTGCTCCTGCCTTTGTTTCAAGGTAATTTGCATCATTACCGAACCTCACAGAAGGTGAGAGACTCCATTCTAGCTATGAACTGACTGCCCAGGGGAGTTTTGCATCTATTGACTCCTTTGTAAAATCCTATGAAATATGAATTTTCATTTCTACTCAGGAGAACTTTTACAATATTTTCTCCAATTCCTGATGATATGCATGTGCACCTCAAAGCTTGCAATCAAAGATTTTTTTGGAATTTTTTTTGTAAAAATCTTGTTAGGCTAAAAAGATATCTCTACTATGAGTCCTGATTATTTACATCATTAGATTTTCACACACCGGAACTGTCTTCAGACCAGTAACTGCATCCAATTTTTTCAAGGTACTTACGCTGAGTCTTTCACAAGGGCTTTGGACAGTTAGCTGAATAAACTTAAAAACAGGGAAACCATTAAGGTAGGCGAACTCTATTGGAACCAAACAGCCTGGACATTCAAGCATTTCAGCTGCTATTTTTTTTCCTTATGATTCTGTCCCATTCAGCTAAGATCATTCTGTATTATTTCCACATTTTATAGAAAAGTTTTTAAAAATGCACATGGCTCATGGAGAGAGGGCATAGACAGTCAATTTAGATTAGATTAGATTAATCTTTCAAATTAATTTAATTGGTGTGGAGTTGAGCTGGGTGTGTTCCTCCTTTCATATTAACTTTCCCCTACTCTCTCCATAATAGAAAACTGCCAACAACACATTGACTTGCTGTGTTCGAAAGCAGGCACAAGCAAATATAAATGTAGTATTTTTACTTTTGAGAAAGACTGCCAAGTCCATGTTTCCCTTAGAATTGCTCAGCTCAAAAAGGCCTGTGTAACCACAGTGGAGGGGTGTGGGGAAGGTGGTTGGGAGGGGAAACAGAAAAGAGTATTCTTGTGCTGAGTCAGTGGGGAGTGTCCCTGCCAGCCTGCTTTCTTTCCAGTGCTATTCAAATCATACAGATGGAAATGCAGAATGACTGCTAGACTGCTACTCAGAGCCTATTCCCTAAATGATTTTCAAAAGTAACAGCAAGACATGTTGTCCCCACAGACCACATCTAGCATGTACAACTACTGTGCCTTCCTGAGAATCTGCCTCTCATCAGCCTTCTTCTTGTAACCCCACACCTAACTAATATGACAGACAGGCAAGTGAAAAACAACAGGATTGTCTGGATTGTTTTATTTTCAGATTCACGCAGGCACCGGAAAGGATTCTGAACACAATGCCAAAACACTCACGTTAAAGGATGGAATAACTGCCTCTGCTGAAATGTTAACAAGATGGAAAAGTTAAGACCTTGGGGAAAAAAAAAACCTACATCTCTATAGGAACATAGGATTCAGAGAGATCCCTGGATAGTTGAATCTACTCTTCTACTAGCACATTATATAATCCTGTTTAAAAATTCCCAAGCTCCACCTTAAACTTCATTGAGTTTTTTTAACCTCACTATTCCCATTACTAGTGTTTTCTCTTTTTTAACTGTTCTTGGGTCATGGGCGACCATTGAGGATGCCTATACATGAGTGTGGAAGCTGCTCCAATGTGCTGTAATTATAGCACATCAGAGCAGACACATTGCACATGGCAATTACTGTGCTCCATCAGCCTCCTGAGTCTCATGTATCAATGTCCCCATTCTTAACAACGGTGGCAGGGGTGCTTGAATGAAAGCTCATTCAACAAGGTTTAGTTCATTTTTTTAGCTCAGGAATGCTGAATGCTTTAATTAGAGCAGCTCTTAGAGCTACCAATCCCGACCCCCCATCCCCCAAGCATAGGTAATAGTGCCATGAATTCCTGACCAAAGTTGAACACAAGCAGTTTGAGGTATATGTAACCTGGAAGCAGGGCCAGGAAGTCCAGAAAACCTGGGGTAACATAGGCCTGGATATAGTTTCATAGTTTCATAGTAGCTAGAGTCGGAAGGGACCTAGGTAGATCATCTAGTCCGACCCCCTGCCTTAGCAGGAAAGAGCACCGGGGTCAGATGACTCCGGCAAGGTGCTCATCTAACTTCCTTTTAAAAATCCCCAGGCTAGGAGCCTGCACCACTTCCCCTGGAAGCTGGTTCCAGGCCCTAGCCGCCCTGACTGTGAAGTAGCGCCTCCTAATATCTAATCTAAACTTACCCTCCGCCAGTTTGTGACCGTTATTCCTGGTCACTCCTGGCAGCGCACGGGGGAACAGGGACTCCCCCAATACCTGCTGATCCCCCCTGACCAGTTTGTAGCAGGCCACAAGGTCCCCCCTTAGCCTTCTCTTGTGGAGGCTAAACAGGTTCAGGTCCCGTAGCCTCTCCTCATAAGGCCTGCCCTGCTGACCCCTGATCATACGAGTGGCCCTCCTCTGAACTCTTTCCATATTGTCCACGTCCCTCTTGAAGTGTGGCGCCCAGAACTGGACGCAGTACTCCAGCTGCGGCCTGACCAGTGCCGCATAGAGGGGGAGGATCACCTCCCTGGACCTGCTCGAGATGCATCTGTGGATGCATGACAGGGTACGATTGGCCTTCTTGACTGCCTCCCCACACTGCTGGCCCATGTTCATCGTGGAGTCAATGACGACTCCAAGATCCTTTTCCGTCTCCGTGCTGGCAAGAGGGGAGTTCCCCAACCTGTAAGTGTGGTGCCAGTTCTTCCTCCCCATGTGCAACACCTTACACTTATCAGTGCTAAACCCCATCCTATTCTCATCCGCCCACCGTTGCAACCTGTCAAGGTCAGCTTGTAGCCTATTGCACCCTTCTAGTGCGCCCACATCCCCCCACATCTTAGTGTCATCAGCAAACTTGAACAGGGTGCTTTCTACCCCCTCATCCAAGTCACTGATGAAGATGTTGAACAGTGCAGGCCCGAGGACCGAGCCCTGCGGAACCCCACTGCCCACATCCTTCCAGGTCGAGAAGAACCCATCCACTACCACCCTCTGGGTGCGGCCCTCCAACCAGTTGGCGACCCATTTGACCGTGTGGGCATCGACACCACAGTCTCCCAGCTTTTTGATGAGGACAGGGTGAGAGACAGTGTCGAAAGCCTTCCGGAAGTCCAAAAAGACTACATCCACAGCAACCCCTGCGTCTAATGATTTGGTGACCTGATCGTAAAAGGCCACCAGGTTGGTCTGACAAGACCTGCCACTGATGAACCCATGTTGGTTGCCCCTGAGCATGCATTCCCCCGCAAGGCCCTCCTGGATGTGTGCCAGGATATTTTTTTCAAAGAGCTTACCCGGGATTGAGGTCAGACTAACTGGCCTGTAATTTCCCGGGTCCCCTTTTTTTCCCTTTTTGAAGATAGGGACCACATTGGCCCTCTTCCAGTCCTCCGGCACCTCGCCAGAGCACCACGAGTGCTCATAGAGCCGTGGCAGGGGTCCCGCAATGACCTCAGCCAGTTTCTGTAGAACCCTAGGGTGAAGATCGTCCGGACCAGCGGACTTGAACACGTCCAGCCTCTCCAGAAGTACCTTAACTAACTCCTCGCTAACCCTTGGCCCAGGCGTGTCTCTCTTGGGGCCCGAGGGGGGCCCAGCAGGGAGGTGGCTGAACTGGTCCCTACTTAGGAAGACAGAGGCAAAGAAATCGTTAAATATGTTAGCTTTGTCATCTGGCGTGATGACTAAGTTGCCCATCGTGTCCTGCAGGGGCCCCACATTACCCGGGACCCTCTTTTTACCCCCTATGTATTTGAAGAAGGACTTCTTATTGTCCTTAATCCGGGAAGCTAGTCCTATCTCCAACTCTGCCTTGGCCCTCCTGACTGCCCCCCTACATCCTCGGGCGACTGTAACATAGTCCTTCTTGGTGATGACCCCATCTCTCCAATATAGTCCCAATATAGTCCCAATATTCACTTGTAAATATGTTCACACATAGACAGAAGTCCACTTCTGTATCTATCCAGTGGAGTTTACAATTCTCTCCTTGTTCACTATGGTGCTTATAAGGATAAGCACCACAAACATATGGTAGCACCATAGAAAAGACAAGAAATAAATGTCAACAGGATAAAAGTGGAGATTTCTGAAGATGCTGGAATAGTTGCGGGAGGGGTATCTTAATTATAAAAGGGATCTTATCTTACAATTTCTTATACTCTCCCATCAATAGAAACAGAATAATGTAAAGATTTTGCCTAATTAATGGAAGAGTGCAGTAGAAATGTAAATCACAAAACCAGCTTTTTTTCTTAGTCATGCAAATGATAATAGAATGTAACCTGCATTTGTACAGCTGATTGGAAAAGCTGCTGATATTAAATAAGTTTCCTCAACTGTAGACAGACAAATGCAACACACACACATAACCAAGAGCACAAGGAATACTTTTCTTAAACATTATTTGCTTCTTATGTAGTCTGTTGTAAGCTTTCAACCCCTTACAGGTCATCAAGCTTTCTGGGGTTCATGCCCAAAGACACTCTTAATTTGGCTACTTGAACCATGTCATAGCTAATAATCTTAACCTGTCATATATGCTGTGAGGCAGACAGTTTTTGAATAAAAAAAGGCACAGACTATTTTCAAGTCACATAATATGATGCTCCAATTGTCATTCCATTTAAATGATTTACTATTTTAATGGTTTCTTGAAGGATTTGTTCTTAGTCTGTATCCTTGAAGAACTTAAGCAGAACAGGTCTTGTGGTTTGAGAATCCCATGTCCTATTAGCCCTTTTTCATTTTCCATCCTATAATGGTTACCCTTCTGCTAGGGGGTTTAAGATTTTCATAGCTTCTAAGGTCAGAAGGGACCTGTGCAAATCAAGTCTGACCCCTGCCCTGGGCAGGAATGAGTGCTGGGATCATAATACCCCAGCCAGATATCTAGCCAATCTCTTCTTGAAGACTGCCGAGATAGGGAAGAGCACCACCTCCCTTGGGACACCATTTTAGAGCTTGGCATCCCTAACAGTAAAATAATGCCTCCGGATATCAATCCAGAACCTCCTCTCAATCAATCAATTTGTGGCCATTATTCCTTGTTTCCTTGTTATCCCAGGTGGTTCCTGGGGGAACACAGCCACACCTATTTTCCACTGGTCCCTCTGGTGAGGTTATAGACAGCTGTCTATAAATGACTATTTGTATGTTTAGTTTTTATGCAGTGTCTTTATTCTGAGGTGCACCTAGAACACAGATTTTGTTCCTTCATCTGAGTTCTCTAACTCAAGTAGCTCAGTTCAGTTCTATTTTCTCTTTTAAACAAATGTTTCCTGTTCTATTATTTTTACTTTGGCTGCTGAAATTTCTTCATTGCTTCCTTTACTCTCCTAGTTAAATCTTTTAAGCCAGGCCACAAGTTCATTGGAGCTTCTATTGAGGCAATGCTATTGGCAAGCTTCTGTAAAAAGCTTTGAAAGGTTTTTTGAATTTGTCTTATTTCTCCAATATTATTTTGCTTTATCTGGCTGCCAGGCAATACATTTCCTCAAGGCTAGCTGGCTATGCAGTCTTCAGATTTGGGGGGGTTGGAGAGTTTTTTTATATATGTTCCCTCAAAAAGATGACTTTGATCATTGACATTAAAATTTTCCTCTTGACTTTAAGAGTGTTTGTATTCTTCTTGTCTTTCTCCTCAATTTAAATTAACTGATGCAGTAGTATGGCAGAACCAAAAACCAATTCAATGTGTAAGTTGACCAGCTGGTGCTAGTCCAAATGGTCAAAGGCTCTGGACTTAGCAAGTGAAGAAAATGGGACACATTGTGATATTTTTATAATTGCTATTAAAAGACTTAATAAAAAAAATCAATAACACAATAATGATTAAACTTTGATTCTATATTTAGCTCAACTAAAAATGAAGCTTCTCAGTTTTCAAATCAATATAAAATTATGGACAACCTAAAATCAAATTGATTTCTACAAGCATTGCTAGTAAAATATGACAATCCTAGTACATTTTGAAAAGTATCTGTCCATTTGGTTATAAATCCCAGCTAAGGAATTTTGAAAAAACATGAACAGAATGTAACTAGAACCAGTTAAACATCTTTACACTTCTTCCTTTCCTTTTTTTTTCAGTCCACATTCAGCAGTGATAGTTGAGCCAACACAAAGATCTGACATTTATTTGGTTTCCGTAGTATGATATTGGCCAAGGGTTTGGCCATAACTCCTTGGTTCATCTATAGAGTGAGGTGTAGTCTTCTATTCAACTACTATCTGGACCAAGCTGAAATATCAAACAGGTTCTGCTATATTCAGTCCAGCAGGGCTGTCCCAAACATCTTTGTACTAAAAGTAAAATAGTAACTTGAAACTGAACCACAGCCTCAGAACCAATTCTCAAGTTTCCTCCTTAAATTTCAACTAAATAACAATTATAATACTGACATTCATAGAACTCTCTCGATAAACAGAAATTTGAAACCTCTTATTTACCAGAAATTATAAATGACAATCTCAAGTCCCTCAGGTCTACTAAACCTAAAGCAGAGATCACACACTGTTGGGAAAAGTTATGAAATGATTCTTGGGGTAATATATTTGGAAAGGGGCGCAGGTTCTTTTGAAATATTCCACATGTGGCCCCTAGAGCTTTTTATACACATTCATACACAGAATTACACTTTCATTTCCATATCCTAAAAATAATAAAAAAACTAAACAGGGATAGTTATTTCTTAAGTTATTACAAGCAAAAAACGCCCAAAACCTAAAAAACAAAGATCATAAAAAATGAAAAGAAAGAAGCAAAATAAAAAGATGTAACAATATAAATATAATGGGGGACTATGAATAATTCAGCTTTCACTCTCCTTAACTATCCTAGAGCATGACCAGCAACTTCAAACTAAGAGCCAGACAGTAATATTTTGCAGTACAGTACCTCTTTCTATGAGGCCTTCATTGGCTGTTAGGCAGTATGGATCAAAGAAAGAGTAAAGTAACCTGAATTTTGATACCATACTTTTCCACACCAAAAGTCACTAGTCCTGGGAGTTTCTCAGAGGTTCCATCATGTGGCTTCTTGACCAGAAAGAAAAGGCTTTTCAGTTTTACCCTTAATTCTTATGGGTTGCAAACTTTCTGTCTGTCATCACTTCTTTCAAATGTCTTCAGACAAATCTGGTGAGAGGAGAGTCTTGGAATTGGTTCAGGCAGGGTCAAATTAGGTTGCAATTAGCAACTTTAACATGAAACATGAAAGAGATGCTTTAACATGAACAAGTGCAATTTAAACTACCAATTAAAAAAATATACTATGTTAAGCATGTGGCAGAGACTACAAGCCTGTTTTAAAATCCAGACTTGTTATAGGTGTGAATAGGACTTCTCTGTTTCTAAATCCCACATGGGTAGGAACATGGCATGAAATCCCTAGCCTATCTTACTTCTCTCTTACCATTAGCTTTTTTTCTCACTACAGAATGACAATAAGTCCCAAGGAAATTAGGTTGAGGAGAATCCCTCTCCTCCCTGATGGGAGACAGACATTTGAATGTGGGACAGGGACTCAGATTTTGGCCATTCAGCCAAGTACGATGTTTTGAAAGGGCTGGGATCTGAATGTGCTTTGACCACAAGTATCAGTGGACTGCCCAGAAAAACAGCTGGTCTAATGCAAGGGGCAGCTAGCCAGCTTGGGCAGCCTGGGAAGCAGAGAGATGTGAATATGGAAAAATAATTATGAATACTTATAATAAGTGCTTTTGTATTCCCTAACTTGTTCTTTGTCCAATTTGAAAGGATCTAGTTAAGATAAAAGAACCAGTAGCCAGTGAGTCTGGAGAAGTAATATCAGCAGGCGACTATGCAAGATGAATCATGGATTGGAGGATCCAAAAGAAGCTACACACAACTGTTCTAGCTAGTTTGGCTAAACTATCCAAAGAGTATAGGCAGTGACTAAGAGAACATATTTGTGTCAACTATGTTTTCACAATTCTATCAGGATGCAAACAAGCATCAAGAACCATTGTAAGAAATGGGAGTGTCCCTTAGGTTCAGATTTTGAAACTGTTCACTTAGTAGAGCAACATTTTAAATAAACATTTTTCATTTATATATTTTTTTACCAAATGTTTACCAAATGTTTATTTATGAGTATTTTGTACACAAAAGCTGGAAAGTGTCTATAACCATCAGAATACAAATAATGCTTAAATTTTAATAAAAGTAGTAAACTATAATTTAAAAATTCAACAGCTTTTCGCAAAATAAGTCAATGTATAAAGAACATTAATATGTTCTTTAAGCCAGCTTTAGAATTACTATTGTAATTATCTGCCTGGTACTTCCCAAAAGTTTTATTTGGTTTTCTTTGTAAGCCTGCCTGAGGTGCCTTGAGCGCCAATCTGCCTTGCTTTTGGAGCTGGGTGGATTTCCCCCTTTACCTCCACCCCACCCCCTGCATAGTCCAGCCAATGCTTGGCCTACAATCATAGGTGGGAGGAGGAAAGCAGTTCCCTATCCCCACACCTTGGGGGCTGCTCATGTGGGGAAGGGGGACTACTTCCTCCCTCCCACCTGCAGGCCATGCTCTGACCATGTGAGGGAGGGTGGAGGGAATCCCTTCTGCTCCTATATATCAGGCCAGTGTAGGCTTGGGGGACTCTGGGAGGACCTAACTTGGGATGCAGGGGGACTTGGACCTAACTTGAGTCAGAAGGGGATCTGGAATAGAAGTATGATAGACTGGTATAACTCAAATCTGTTAAATCTAATAATACATCCCTCCAGGTCTCTTAAATTGGGTTCATTCATTTTGAAACCAATCTATGTACACTGAACTTCCATTCTGTTACAGGTTTAAACTGGTTTAAAATCACTTATGCTGGTTTATGTTTAATTTCTCTTCCTAGCCATAGTGCTAATTTAATACAAATAGCACCTCCCAGACTTTTAATTTTTCCCCATGACTGATTAGTCCCCATAACTTCTTGATTTGAAGAAGGGGAAACTTTTGACATAGTACACTGCTTTCTTAAAAATTAAATTGAAATAAAATAAACATGTTAAATAGAATTTAATGCACTACCTCCCTCCCAGCATTCTAATCGGTGCCAGTATAATTGTCCCTTATGGTCTCTTGCTTTTCTTTTCAGTAACTGTTGCATGAGCCATGAAGCTATAGCAATATTAGGATAATTTTTTTTTTTTACTTAGCCTAAATTTTTTGGATAAAATATCTCATACTTTCTCTAAATAGTGACATTATCCTCCTCCCACATGACACTCAAGCAGATGCTTGCTCATATCATCTGAATACCTTGTATTTCTGGATTTTCCAGTCATAACAAACAAACAAAAAAGTATAATGCCTCAGCAGCCTCAAGGCATCTTTAGGATTTATCAGCTTGTGTTCTATCACCCCATGCGTGGGTGAATAAGTCTGTTTTATCACCCTGTTACAACATCTCAGAATTGTCAGTACTTTTATGTTTCTGATGATTACATTCTCCTCAATCTACGTCTATTTTAAATATCCACAGACATATCTGTGGGTAGCCCCCAAACCCTGTGTCTCTGCTATGTTTTACTCAATAGGACACACCCTACCTTATGATACAAGACAGAAAACACATTTGTTTCAGTATCAGAGAAATTAAGCATTAGATGTTTAACTTTTCTCAGTATCTTTTTAAAACTCACAAAGAAAGCAGTAGGAATTTTTTTTTTTTTTCATTTAAGCAACAAATAACATGGATCCAAAGCAAAAGGCTGATTAACATTTTTCTTTTGGAAATATGTATTGTTTAAGAAGCCCTACAAATCATCCAAATTCATGGAAGAATATAAAAAAAGCATCATCATTTTCAAACTCTGGTCTTAAACATTTATGCTGTCAAATATAATAAGTAAAATATGCTTATCAAATGAATGCCAGTTAGGCTACACTCCCTGATATTCAGCTGATGGAAAAAAGCATTTTTTAAAATTAATTTCTTCTGTTGGTCTCTGTCAGTGATAACAGGCCTAAATGAAGTTGTGTCATTCACTCACTCTCTCTGGTTTAGTACTTGCCAGGTGTTCAACCACAATTCTAGGGCCAATATCTACCGTACCTGATATTCCAAGATAGTTTCCCATTGAAATACATGCCAAGGCATAGAGTTCAATAACTCATTCATGCCTAGGTGAGATCAACTAATCATTTGGCTTATTCAGGAAAAAAACAGCACTGATTCTTCCTTCACTTTGAGAAGTGGTTCCCAAACTTTTTTTAGACTTAAGGCACCTAGTCTTAGACTCCAAGTACCTCAAGGCTCTTAGCTCTCATTTTGTTTTTACTCCAGAAAAATAATAGGGCAATTCTTCTGTTAAAGTTTTCTTCAGAAAAATCACAGCAGGTAAGAATGGATATAACACTGTGGATTCCTACTGGAGTTTTTCTTGTGTATCAAGCTTGCATACCTAACAGTCATAACATTGTGCTGCACCTTGTGGTGCCTTTGAAAGGATGTCAAAGCATCCCAGGATGCAGCGACAGCCTGGTTGAGAATTACTGTTCATGGCAAGCCCATGCTCATAGCACTGCCACTAGCATGCCCTGCTTACTTGGATGTGCTGCAGCAGGATCAACTCTCCGGCCATGACTTGATGTTACCTGAGTTTCTACTAGAAGGTGTTGTCCAGTGTTTCTCTGTGACCCTCAGATTCTTGGCAGGTGCTTCTTTTATGAGGCTCCTCCTTCTCTATACCTCACCCCTTTCCACTCGGGCCTTCTAGCTTGGTTTCAATGGTATCACAGATACCATCTACTCCCACAGAAGGCTTGCCTTTTGTTTTCAGCAGCAGAGTGGTTATGGCATGCCTGACTGGCAAACTGATAACTTAACTAAACTAATACTGAAATCACATAGATGGTGCCAGTGAGCAGGGAAATGATGCTCACTGCACTGGGCACTTTGTATCGGAGCTCTGGATCACATGTAGCATGACTTGTCCAACCCCTGCATGATCCCACATTGTGGGTTGGCCCCAGGGGGTTGATTTCCTGGGTTGGCTGGCACCTGGCCATGTGCTGTAATGTCCTGAGGGCTGTTTTCTCACATCCCAGTGACCCTTGGTGTCCTGCTGTTTGCCTACTGGGGAATTTGGGGGCCATAACCACTCAAACACTGCAGCCTGGATCAAAGTGTTCTCAGAAGGGGTGCTTCCTTAGGATGGGTACCACTGATGTCCATGGGGATGCCCAGGTCCTGTTTTGGGGGTCTGGGGGGGTACCAGCTGGTGAGGCTTTGCACAGGTGGGGATGCAGTTAGATCTGTACCCCTTTGTCTCTCTGTGGCTGCTCCCTCCCAGATACCTGAGTACTCTCTCCTTGGTGTCTGGTCATCTGTGGTGTCCTCTGGCTCCCTGGGGCGCCCTGGCCCAGGAGAAGTCTCCAGCTCTGATAATGCAGATTAATAAGTGTTTAAACACTACAAGTCTTTTTCCTCTGTGGTCTGAACTCCTGAGGTGTCTAACAACTGGGGCTGCTGCCATTGCTTTGGGTCTGTCTCTAGCAGGGGGAAGACTTTTGGAGAAGTGCCTGCTGTCTTCTCCTCTTCTCTCTCCCCAGACACAACCAGCAACCTCCTCTTTTCATGGGAGATTTGAGGGGCTGGGCCAATCTGTGGTCTCTGTTCTGAGCATGTGATGCCAGCCCAACGGCCTGCAGACTGGCCAGCTGGATGCCAGCAGTACAGTGAGTGGGGTGCAGACCTGCCTCACTGTTTTATGCTAAAATATTATATAACTAACTTATTCTAGTGTGTGACCAGAATAAGAATGCGAATCTTTCTCCCTGGTTCCTTCCAACTCCTCTTATATTCTTAGGTTGGAGATACTTGGAAGCATATGAAGTAATCTTGAAGTGGTCAAGCAAAAAATAGCTCCGCATCTCTCTATGCAAGGTTCAGTCACCTGACAGCATAAAGCCAGATCCTACAATCTGACACTCTAATACACTTGATCTGAGCCTTCAAGAGGCCGAGAAGCGATAATTGGGTGAATCTACACATCGGGTAGTGAGTCTACTCATTGGGTGAATGTACACATTGCCATAGGGTGACATTGCTGTGGTGCTGTGCTTTTGTACTTCCTTTTGGAAGTACTAAAGCATGGCACAGTATGAGTGGTTACTGTGCTGTGCATGTAGGGCATGGTTAAATTTTGCTGCTATGACACCATAGTGGTGCATTATTCCTGGAGCATGCACTGCTTTGTCACCATAGTGCACCGTACAGCAATGTAACAAGTCATTATGTCACCACAGGGCAATGTGTAGACACACCCATTAACAGATTGATTAATCTGAACTAGATTCAGGTTAGTTCAGGAAAAGAATGTTTATCTGCATTTGTTAAACTGCGTTTTCTGGGTCTTTAGATCCCAAGCTAATGGACAGGAGGAGCTGCAGAAATATCTCAGCAATCTAAGTAAATGAGCAATGTTGAAAAATGCAAGGTAATGCATATGGGGAAAATATTTTTAACTATGTTCAAAATGCTGAGTTATGGACTACCTTTTATGATTCAGGAAAAGACCTTGGAATCATGTAACTTGTCCTCTAAAGATGACAGCTCAGTGGGTAGCAACTACACAAAAAACCCAATAAAATGTTGAATCATTAAAAAAAGGAATTGAGAACAAAATGAAGAACATCATAGTGCCACTCTGTAAATCCAGGGTGTGCCCACATCTTGATCATTGTGCTCAGCTCTGCTCTCCATTTCTCAGAAAAAGGATGTAGTAGAATTAGAAGAGCTAAACAGAAGGGGAAAGAAAATGATAGGGGTATGGATTAGTTGCCATACCAGGTGAGACTAAAATGGCTAGGGCTCTTCAATTTGAAAAGAAGGCTGAGAGGAATGTGATCAAAGTCTATAAAATCATGAAGTGTGTGATCAAAATGAATAGGTAACTATTCCACCAAGTCCTGGAACAGTACAGCTAGATTGGACCCTCCGAAATTAGTAGATGACAGGTTTAAAACTAACTAAAGAAAGTATTGCTGTTAACTTGTGGAATTAATTGCCACAGGAAGCTGTAGAGGCACATAATATAGCCAGTGTAAAAAATTCATGGATGATAGATATATTAGTAGTTATTAGAAAGAACAGCCGTAGTTGTTGCTTCTGGCATATCTAAACCAATGATGCCAAATGCAAGAAGAGTAATATGTAGGACACAGGTTGTCCTAGACATACTTCAGTCAATCCTCTCCCTCTAAAACATCCATTCCTGTTACTTTCAAAGAAGGGATACTAGGGTACATGGACCATTCATCTGACTCAGTATGGCACTTCCTATGTTATCATTTGAGACTGTTTAATTTATGAAGAGGAAAAAATAAAAGAAATAGAGGAGAAAGAAGGAAAAAACCCAGTGGCACCATTTGTGAAAATTCAATGAAAACAGTTGTAGGTGGTTCTGATACAAACTTCCAGTAATATGTAACAACACATCCAACATTTACTTTTGACTGGGTGAGCGTAGCCTGTTAGTGGCTAGCTTTTATTCAAGATAAGTAATTCTGTGCTTAAATGTTTCTATCTACATTGATAGTTTGATATATCCAGGTATTTAAAGGATAAGTGCTCGGGACACATGATTATTTTGTGGTACAACTAGCAATGTAAACCTGGCCATGTCAATGTTACTGTCTCTAGGTCACATTAATATCAAGCATTTGCAGTTATATTACTTATAACCAAAAAATTACTAGGGACAAAAGGTTAAAATATCTGAAACCCCTATTTTTTTTTTGCTACTCAAAAGTCCTGTCAGCACCATTTCCTTTACCTACTTATATGCCCTAAGAGACTGTGTGTGTTTGTGAATTTATCTTGCTTGTCTCAGCTTTTTGCTATAGAAATGTTGACCTCTATCTAGCCGCAGCTGCCTATTTTAATTTAAACATGAATAGATTATTTTGGCATGTATTGTTCTAAAATGTATCAGTTTTTACTGGATGAATAAAATAGATGTGGAATCAGCAATGCTTTGCAAGATGATGATTGATATTGCAGTTATACAAGTGACCAGAAGGTTCATGAAACATCAAAATCACATGTGTGATTTGAAAATCTTGTACTTACTTCTACAATGTCAGTGCCATAGTCAGAATAAAACAAAACCAGGAGAAATCTTGTGAGAAAAACTTCATGTTTACTTTTTTTTAAAATTATGGTACGTTGACTTCCAATAAATCAAGAATTTCTCTTGATTATGTTTTAAAGTTGCTACCAGCAAGTGAGATGGTTTTAACATAGCACCTAGTAAATATGACCTTATGAATCTATTTCGTTGACTTTTATACTAGAGAAGGAATACCAGGAAATCAGTTTCAGCTTCCTACCTGTAAAAGAATGTGTCTATATGAGATGTGTTAATGTGCATTAGCCTAAGTTATTGCAGCGTACAGACGTCCATCTACCCACGCGTGCTTTTATTCAGCAGTAACTTAGGCTAATCATGACGGTTAGTTAAAGCACATTACTGCACTTGTAGACACTGTCTTTAGTGCCAGTCTGCCTAGCCATTAGTGGGGGTCACCTAGAGCCCAGCCCTAAGACTCCTGGCTGGCCCTTTCTCCTACCCCAGGGCTGGGCACTCTATGGCAGCCCCTACCTGCAGACTATAAATGCCTCCAACCATGTTGTGCCCTGAAGCAAATGCTACAGGAGCCTGGAGAGCTGCAGGCCCTGTGTATCCCTGTGGACAGGACCCAGGCTGTCTCTGCCAGTTCTGTCCCTTAGCCAGAGCTCCTGTTTGGCCACAGGTGGTGGAGGGGCATTGTGTGTTGTGGGGAGGGGGTTCTGTGTATTGGGGAAGGGGAGGGGAGGGAGAGATGGGGGTGGAGGCTGGGAGGGTAATAAAGCTTTTTCTTTCATCCACGTGCATTTCCTGAGAATGGTTCTGGGCACTGGCAGGGGGCAGAGGGTGTGTGGGCAATAGAGCAGGTGGGTTGAAGTGAGGAGTGCACGAGGAGGGAATTAACTAGGGCCTCCCACACTTACTGCTCTGTCCCCCACTAGTGGTTGCATGGCTGTCTTGGGGCCTGGGCATGGTGGGGGGCCTTCTGGGGCCAGCAGAACCATCACCATGGCCAGCAGGTGCACAGGCCACTGGGTATTACTGGGAGGGGTACGGGCAGAAGCAGGGCACAGGCAGAGGAAGGAGCAGCCCCGGCATGGGAAAGCAGGGTTGGCAAGGAGGGAATTTCTGTGTGCTGCCTTTGCACTGGGCACATAGCTCCTAGGCAGGGAAGGGGCTAGCCAGGGATCAGAGTTTGCATGTTTATCAAGTGTGGGCAGCTATCTAGTGCAGGCAACTGGCTCTAGCTTCAACATGGCTGCCAAGTGCTGGCTGTCATGTGGCGGGAGGCTAGAGTTCCCCCCCACTGGCCACAGGGGCACATGGCAGGGCTGCAGGGACTTTGGACTAACTTTAATGCCATGGGGCATATGTAGACAAAACAAGGGCCCTAAATTTAAGCAATGGGTTTTTAAAAACACCGCTTCAATTTAGGGTGAAGTAACCCTCCATGTCTTGCACTGCCACTGATGGCAGGGAGATGAGGGCAAGCTGCCAATGGGTGGAGCAGTCCCTGAGGTCTGTGGAGGGGAGGGCTGGTGCTTCCTTCCATGGCAGTGGGGTCCCTCTGCCAGACAGCACCCACATGCAGGCACCCAGCTTGTGTGGTTCTGGGGGGCACTGCAGCCATGGAGGAAAGGACTGGGTCCATGTCTAGCTCTTGCAGGCAGGCTGACTCCAGGGAAAACATATAAACTGCCAACAACAACAACAAAGAAGAAGATAAAGCTTGCTGCTTTCCACACCCCACTCCCCCTTCCTTCAGTGGAGCCCGGTTTCCCAAGCTGCTGCCAGGCTACCTGTATGGGCTTTCTGCAGAGTTCCTGAGCTGCACAGAGCCTGGTGCTTTGCTCCACAGCTGTAGGGCAACAAACTAAAACTCAGAGTTGTTTTAGTTTGCTGCATCTCAGAGTCATTTAAGGTGCATTATACTGCTGAATGTCCTACAGTGGCTCGAATTAATGCACAATATGCAGCCGACACATACAACATCATTAAAGTGGTGCAAAAGTATTTAAATTTAACCCACTTTAAAATGTTGTGCACACATTCCCTTCATTTTGTCTATACATGCCTATGTGCACCAGATTTAGCGCCAAGTCACTGTACTTGTAGTTTCATAGTTTCTACGGTCGGAAGGGACCTAGTCCAACCCCCTGCCTTGGCAGGATAGCATACTGGGGTCAAACGACCCCAGCAAGATGTGCATCTAACCTCCTCTTAAACACCCCCAGGGTAGGAGCCTGCACCACTTCTCTTGGAAGTTGGTTCCAGACCCTAGCCACCCTGACTGTGAAGTAGTGCCTCCTGATATCTAACCTAAACCTACCCTCTGCCAGCTTGTGACCGTTATTCCTGGTCACTCCTGGTGGTGCTCGGGGGAACAGGGACTCCCCCAGTGCCTGCTGATCCCCCCTGACTAGTATATAACAGGCCACAAGATCCCCCCTCAACCTTCTCTTTTGGAGCCTGAACAGGTTCAGGTCCCGTAGCCTCTCCTCATAGGGACCCTCCCCTGTTGTCCCCTGATCATATGAGTGGCCCTCCTCTGGACCCTCTCCATGCTGTTGACATCCCTCTTGAAGTGTGGCACCCAGAACTGGATGCAGTACTCCAGCTGTGGCCTGACCAGTGCCGCATAGAGGGGAGGATCACCTCTTTGGACCTGTTTGAGATGCATCTGTGGATGCATGACAAGGTGCGGTTGGCCTTCCTAACTGGCTCCCCACACTGCTGGCCCATGTTCATCTTGGAGTCAATGATGACCCCCAGATCCTTTTCCACCTCCGTGCTGACAAGAGGGGAATTCCCTAACCTGTAGGTATGGTGCTGGTTGTTCCTCCAGAGGTGCATCACCTTGCACTTGTCTGTGTTGAATCCCATCCTATTCTCGTCCGCCCACCTTTGTAACCTGTCTAGGTCTGATTGTAGCCTGTTGCATCCTTCCAGTTTGCCTACGTCCCCCCACATCTTAGTGTCATCAGCAAATTTGAACAGGGTGCTTTTTACCCCCTCATGCAAATCACTGATGAAGATGTTGAACAGTGTGGGCCCGAGGACCGAGCCCTGTGGAATCCCACTGCCCACGTCCTTCCAGGTTGAGAAGGACACATCCACTACCATACTCTGGGTGTGACCCTCCAGCCAGTTGGTGACCCATTTGACTGTGTGGGTGTCTACACCACAGCCCCCCAGTTTCTGAATGAGAACGGGGTGAGAGACAGTGTCAAAAGCCTTCCGGAAGTCCAGGAAGACTATATCCACTGCTACCCCTGCATCTAATGATCTGGTGATCTGATCATAAAAGGCCACCAGGTTGGTCTGACAGGACCTGCCACTGATGAACCCATGTTGGTTGCCCCTAAGGATGCAGTCCCCTGCTGGCCCCTCCCGGATGTGTGCCAGCATAATTTTCTCAAACAGCTTGCCTAGGATTGAGGTAAGACTAACCGGTCTATAGTTTCCTGGGTCCTCCTTCCTGTCTTTTTTGAAGATGGGGACCACGTTGGCCCTCTTCCAGTCCTCTGGTACCTCACCAGAGCACCATGAGTGCTCGTAAAGTTGTGCCAGGAGACTTGCAATGACCTCGGCCAGTTCCTTTAGAACTCTAGGGTGGAGATCATCCGGACCGGCTGACTTGAATACGTCCAACCACTCCAGAAGCTCCCTAACTAAATCCTCGCTAACCCGTGGCCCAGGTGTGCCTCCCCCAGGGCCCAAGGGGGGCCCAGGAGGGAGGTGGCTGTTCTGGTCCCTACTTAGGAAGACGGAGGCAAAGAAATCGTTAAACATGTTAGCTTTGCCATCTGGTGTAACGACCAAGTTTCCCATGGCGTCCTGCAAGGGCCCCACATTACCCGGGACCTTCTTTTTACCCCCTATGTATTTAAAAAAGGACTTCTTGTTGTCCTTAATCTGGACACCTGCACAAAAATCACCTGTAGACACCTGCCCAAAAATCACTTAATGTGCATTAGCTTAATGCACATAAAATTTAGTTGCACTTAAATGCCTGTGTAGATGCACCCAAAGGACACATCCACACAAGCCCACACATGCCTCTTGCAGCATGTCAAACTACATTGAGATGCTGGAAGAGGCATGTGCAGGAATGGGAAAAGGATATCCAGGGGTAAAAAAAACAAAAAAAGAGCAAAAAAAGTTGGGGCTGGTCATGGTCCAGGACTATACCCTGAGACAACTGGAGGCTGGGTCCTCCACAGAGATGTTCTGATTGCTAGAGCATCTCTCTGGTTGGCCCTCTCCCTGGTGCTGAAGCACACTGCCTACCTGTGCAGGGCAGGCAGTGTGCCAGCAGCAGGGCAACAGTATTGGTAAGTAAGGGGACAAAGGGGCTGGAAGAGGGGGGAAGGACTCTCAGTGGGCCCGCCCACTCCCCCAGACCCCTACCCCTTCCCAGCCAGAGCCTCTTTCCTGGTTCACTTGGCCAGGGCCAGGAGGAGGTTGACCAGGAGGTCCCAGGACTTGGTGGGCCTGCAGATGGGGTGACCTAAAACAAAAATGTGGGGGATGAAATTTAACCAGAACCTCAAGAGGAGGCTCTGGAGGTGGAGGGGCTTCAGCCTGACATACCTGAGGGTCATGTGTGTCAGGGTATCCCTCCACCTGCAGAGGAGACCAGTGTGTTCATGAAACTTGCCACATACAAGCCTGTGGCAATGGCTCCATGGAGGAGCTGCCAGCTGAGGTCACCAGTGGCTCATGGGATGAGGGTGGAGTACAGATTCAGTCACTGGGGTACCCCAGCCATGCCCTTGCCAAGCAGGCCCCGCCACTTGGTGTCTGGGTGGGATGCAAGGGCAGCATGAAGAACAATGCAGCACATGAGCATGTAGAGGTGACAGCAATGGACGGTGGAAAAGTGGATAGGTCTGATGTTCTCTAGCTGGCTCAGGTGGTGAAGTGGGGAGCACCATGAAGCCGAGTGAGGCACTGGCCCCACAACAAATTCTGGTGGACATGGTGGCATGGGGACCGCTGCACACAGGACCTGGTCAACAAAGACAAGGGCATCAGGAGGAAGGGAAGATTTCACTTCCTAGACCAGATGGCAGGTTGCATGTGTCGTGGGCAGACCCATGTCCATGCCAGTACAGAGGGGTCCACCCACTCTTACCAATTGTAGTCCAGGAGGTCTACAATATGGGTGACACCAGCCAGGATTAACTTCTGTCACAACTGGGGTGCCTCTGCCATTGGCATCTCCAGCTGGGGGTTCCAGAGGAGGTGCTTAACGAGCAGGTTGGCACCTTGGGTGACTGCTACGGGGGACCTGGAGGCAGAGGCCAGCCTCCAGGCCCAGAGGAGGTCCTGGTAGAAATCTGGCAGCCCTCATGGGTCCTACAGAGAGAAGTCCCGCAGGCTGAGCAGTTGCCAGTCATAATCGGAGCTCCTGGAAGTGGCAGAGGAAAGCGCGTCCTAGGTGGTCCTATGCCGTGTGGCTGCTGACACCATATAGCAATTTCAGCAGGGCCTGAACGTGGAATGCCAAGACCTGGCTGTGCAGGCATACCAGGCCCTGGCCGCCCTCCCACAAGGGGAGTCACAGGAGTTCTGCAGAGACTCAGCACCATCCTGGCCAGGAAAAACCCCAGGGTCTGTCTCTGGAGTGCTGCCAGGACCTCAGGGGGCCCAGAACGGTTTTGTAAAAGGTGCCAGAGCATGGACAGAACCAGCTGGTTCAGCACCAGCACTCTCCTATGTAGGAAGAGACATGACAGGAGCCCTGCCCATGCCCAGAGCAGCTCCACCTCCCTTGACTTCAGCTGGTGCCTGTTCTCTGGCAGAGAGGGGTCTGTGGGGGACAGGTAGAGCCCCAAGTAAAGCAGTGAGTCCACACCCCAGCAGGTCCCACAGAGTGCAGGTGGGAGTGAGCCCACCTGCCACCCATCACCTACCACCAGGCCAAAGGTCTTGACCCAGTTGACCCAGGCAGAGGAAGCCACTGAGTACAATGGCTGGCAGGCCACCACCCATGCCAAGTCATCCAAGTCCTAGACCATGAGAAGTATATCATCAGCCTATGCTGACAGGATCAGTTGCACTGCCAGCTCCCAAAGTATCAACCCCACTACCGGCTTCTGCAGGAGAACAAAGTTCCAGGGCCAAGGTGTACAGTTGGCCTGACAGTAGGCAGCCTTGATGGGCTCCATCAGGGTCCAGTTGAGCTTGACCAAACATTCTGCAGAGGCGTACAGCACCTGGAGAGCCCTCACGAAGTCATGGGGATCTTTCTTCTTCAGCACCCTCTGGTACACGAGGAGGAGCTCCCCGCTTTCCTTGGATTCAGCCCAGAGTGCATCAAGGTCCAGGCCAAGGATGTCCTAGAAAGCCCGGTAGAACTCCAAGGTCACCCTGTCAATGCCTGGCAACAGGGCTCTGGGCATCAGGGGGAGGGCAACAAAATAAAAAATCAGCCAGAGTGAGACAAGCTTCCAGCCAGTCCAGGTCACCCACGCTGACTTGCGGGAGTCCCTCCCACAGGGGCTGACAGGCCTTGCCATTGGTCAGATCCAGGGAAAAGAGCTCTTCATAGAAGGCCTGTGCACACTGGCTTATCTCGCCTGGATCTATGAGGAGGGTGCTGTCACCCACCAGAAGGCTGTGATGTACTTCTTGGCCACTCGCTTCCTCTCCAAAGCATAGAAAAAGTGGGAGGTATGGTTCTAAAGGAGCTGGATGTGCGAGCAGACAAATGTAGTGAATGCGGTGGTTGTCCAGATCACGAAGCTCTTTCCGCCTCTCCCGACACTCTTCACATAGGGATGGGTTGGTTGAGTCGGGTCGGTGACCAGGCACCTCTCCAGCTCTAACACTTCCTGCTCAAGCTGCTCCTGGAGTGCCTTCCACTGCCGGGTGTGCCCCTGAGTGTAGCCACAGCAAGAGCTGGATGCTCACCTTCTCCACATCCCACCATCTCTGAGCTGAGGGGAAAGCTGCCTGTAGCTCCTGTCAAGCCAGCCAGAACTCCAGGAAAGCCTCCCTGAAGCCCACATCTTCCAGCAGGCTGGCATTGAAATGCCGGTAGGTCAATCCCAGATGCCCGGGCGGCTAGGATCTGGAACCAATTTCCAAGCAAAGTGGTGCCGGCTCCTACCCTGGGGTCTTTAAGACAAGGGTAGACAAACACCTTGCTGGGGTTGTTTGACCCCAGTACTCTTTCCTGTCATGGCAGGGGGTCAGACTTGATGATCTGCTCAGGTCCCTTCTGACCCTAGAAACTATGACACTATGAAAAGTACTCCCTGTAGAATGAAGTTATGCCCTAGTTACACCCTAGAGCATTGTTAAAAACTGCATTGAAATTGTAATTGTAAAGTGATAAAATCTGCTATATTGGGCTGGTCTCCCTTGAGTGAAAGGAGTATATGATAATCAGTAGGTAATTAAATGACAATAGCCTAGCCAGAGATATTTACCATTACAAAACTCTACTCTACAAGCCATTTTAGGCTAATCAAGCCAAGGAACTGATTCCTGGGACTGAGCATCCACTCTATTGACTATTCCTGCAACCCTAAACAATACCAATTTTCATCAATCAAAATCACAAACTGACTCCCAAAACTGCACTACCAGCAGGCAAGACCCCTGTGAATAACAGCTCTCAAAACCCATGTGGGACAGTGACCTCTGGATTGGGCAACCAAAATGGTGCTGCGGGATCACACAAGTTTGCCAGAAAGGGATAAAAGGCAGTGAAGTGTGACCCTCAGTGCACCTCTCATCCAGCACCTGACCTTCTAAGACAGAAGGACAAACAGGCGACCCCTTCTGGAGAAGGCATTGTCTTGAAGGAAGATGACCATCGACAGGAGACTCCAGAGCCTTGGATAGGTAGATATACTAGCACCAGTGCTCTCACAATTACTACAGCAGCTGTTATACATTATACTACATGGGTTTAAATGACATGGGTTTGAATGAGTGAGTGCATGTGTGTGTATGTGCGTGTATGTGTGTGTGTGCATGCGCTAAGGTGACTGGGACCTCTCATAACTCAGAGTTAGCGTTTATGATTTTATTGGTAACTTCACATCCTATACAATAAATTAGAATTCATTATGAACCTGTCAGTTGGTCCTTTGTAGCCAATCTGCTTACTAGAAAATAGAAAGAAGACAGAACTACTCAATCGCTGCTTTGCCTCAGTCTTCACAAAAAAATTAAGATGCAGTCAGCTGCTTAATAAAGGTTGTTTGAATAAGGAAGGGGAAAAGCTGAAGGATGAAATAAAAAGAAAGAAACAGGAAGTTTTTGATGGGTCTAAATGAATTGAAGTCAACAGAGACTGATGAACTTCATTTCAGGGTACAGAAAGAACTGGCAGAGGTGATCTCAGAGCCCTTGGCAATATTATTTATGAAGTCATAGGAGACAGGTGTGGTATAGAAGACTGGAAAAGGCATGTTCTCCTGTTTGAAAAAGGCAAAAATACTCAGGAAGTTACTGGAACATATCCTAAGGAAATTCATTTGTCATCATCTGGAGGAGGAAAGGCCAATCACAAGAACTCATCGTGGATTTGCTAATAACAAATTGTATCAAACAAATGTGATCTCCTTTCTTTGAGAAAAGGGATAAAAGGAATGCAATGGATGTAGTGTATCCAGATGTCACTGAGGCTTTTTGCTAGGTTTCACCTGACCCTATCCCAAACAAACTGGAGATCTGTGTGCTAAAAAACAAACAAACCATAAGGTGGATTAACCATTCAGCTTGTCTCAGTTTGACTCAATAGCTTCCACTAAAGGGTTATTATAAATGGATGGATGTCAGAATAGCAGGAGTTTTCATTTAGAGTCCCACTATGGTCTGTCCTGGGCCTAGTATTGTTCAATGCATTTATTAACAATTTGGATGCTGGAATTGAAAGGTTCTTAAGAAATGTTGCAGATGACATGAATCTGGAAAGGATTGTGAACGTGTTGGGGGTGGGAGGAAGGAGCATAATTTAGAAGGATCTTGACAGATTGGAAAGCTGGGCTGGAGCTAACAAAATGAAGTTCAATGCTGACAAATGCAAGGTGCTACACCTTGGAATGAATAATAAAAAATACCAGTACAAGATAAGTGCCCCCTGGCTGGATAGCAGCACTACAGTGAAGGAACCGGGAGCCTTGATAAACTCCACATGAGCCCTAAGTGTTATATAGTTCCACAAACATTGAATGCAGTTTTGGGTTGCATCAATAGGAGCATGTGTTACAAGACACTGGAGGTGATAGTGCTTCTTTACTCAGCACTGGTTAGGCCTCATCTAGAGTGTTGTGTGCAATTTTGGGCTCTATATTTTTTTAAAGGATATGGAACAGTTAGAGAAGGTCCAGAGGTGGGCAACAAAACCCATAAAGGATTTGGAAGGCAAGTCACACAAGGAGAGGTTGAAGGAGCTAGACAGCTTGCAAAAAAAAAGCTTAAGAGGGCACATGGTAAGAGTCTTCAAATATCATAAGGGCTTCCCTAAAGAAGAGGGAAAACATCTTTTCTTTTTTTGCTGCAGAAAGTAGGACATGGACCAATGGCTTTAAGTTGCAGCAAAGTAGGTTTAGATTAGGCATCAGGAAAAACTTTTTCACTGTTAGAACAGTGAGGAAATGGAATAAACTGCCTAAAGAAGTTGTGAAATCTTCATCATTGGAACTCTTAAAGAATAGTTTGGATAAGCATAAGGTCAGAGACGATCTAGGAGTACCTATAATATGGGTAACTATGGATAATTTCCATGATTCTAAGCTTTGCTGGTTGCCACATGAGGCTGAAAAGGAACATTTTCTCCCTCCTACTGCTAGATTTTTCCCACCCTGATGCTATGTGTCAGGATTTTATTTCCTGCTTTCCTTGGAAACACTGGATATTGGCTTCAGCTAAACTTGTGTTTTTTGACTGGGACTTGCCACAGCTCCTACTTGACTTAAATCTGGAGGTCTTGCACCTCTTCTGAGGGTCAGACTGATAACCATATTTGGAGTCAGAAAGGAATGTTACCCCACAGTTAAATTGGATGGGGGTTAGGGGTGGTATTCCCCTTCTCTGTAGAGATCATTCTTTGAATGTCTCGAACATATTTTAACAACTTTTGCAGCAGCCAGACATTGGTCATGATGGTCACCCTTCTTTACCTGTGCCAGGTTAGGAGATTATGTCTTGTGTTATGTCAAAGTTGACTGTAGTTTTCTAAATAAATTAGACAATAGATTTATAAAGGATGATCCTGCCTTATGAATGGGGATGAACTAAATGGCCTTTGGAGGTCCTTTCCAGCCTTACTTTTCTATGATTCTGTGATACTTACACAGTGACTTATGTCAGGGTCAGCTTCACCTGCCTTACTTGGGTCATGCTAGCTCTTAGCAGAGGGGATTTAGCCACCTAGAAAAATCTCACCCTTATCCAGTCACATGCTTAGAAATTTGTTATTCCCTTTCTTCTATACAAGAGACTTGCCTGTCTCATCAAATATTCTGAAATAACACTTATCTTTGACAATAAGTCAGTTATAAAATATAACAAAATGTATATATTATAAAATGTAAAACAGACATATGTTTAATTGTAATGGTGTTAACATTACTCTAGAACTATAGAATACCAACATTATGCTGGTATGATGGACACAAAAGGTACCGAAGTAGAAAAATGGTCAACTAAAATATAAGCAGGGATACTGGTTTTCTCAAATGAAAAAAAAATCCCCAATTTTTGGTTAAAAAGAAGTAACCCACAATCCATTTTTCCGTGATTAAAATGAAACACCACTTATGCGTGTGTGTGTGTGTGTGTGTGTACGCGCATGCGCGTAATGAAACACACTAATATATATATTTGTGGTGTTTCATTTTAATCATGGAAAAATGGATTTGCGGTTCCTTTTTTTAACCAAGAACTGGGGATTGTTTTTTAATATGAGAAAACCAAGATCCCTGAATATAAGATAGATATGTGGAGACGCATTCTAATTAAATGTTTATACCAAGAAGATAGGTTTTTTTCATATATTATGGGTTTCATTCATCTGCTTTCTCATGAGCTAATCAAATAAATGTATGGGTTTATTTTACTAGTCACTTAAAAAAGAGAATTCCTGGATACACTATTGAAAACTTTGGTCATGATTTTTTAATTTTTGCTATATCTTTGGTGTTGTTGGGTTATTTGACTTGACCTAGAGGGAATGGATGGGCCTATTTATGTATTAAAAAGACTGTCTGTAAGATAGACATATGCTGAGATACAGATAGAGATAGAACAGTAAACAAAAGAAAAGCTCAGAACAATAATCTGATTTAAACTAAATCTTAAACCTAAGAATGCAGCGGCTACTCAGCTCATCAAGTTACAAATCAACTTTTGCTCATGACCTTCCATTCAGGGTCCACTAACTGAGGGACTGAAGTCACTCCCTATGCCTGGAAACAAACTAAAGACAGATACTTGCTCTCAGTGCAAAGCTTAAATTTGGTTTTCTTATTTGGCCGTTTATATACATTATCCTTTGGATTCTTAGGGAGCCTATACTATGGGTATAATTTCCTGCCCCCAAATGTATCTCTGTTTAACATTACAGAAGATTTTCCCGATTGAATTATGAGGATATTTACATCATTCCAGAGAAAAATTACTAATAAAATATTCTAACAATATAGTCTGTCCCTTAATTTCCCTATTGGGAGACATCGTTCTAAGGTGCCTCTTCTTAAATGCCTCTTCTTTTAAAATGTAAATTCATCATTGTCTGGAAGGACCTGGTTCATTTGCATCAGATCACATCCATAACGGACTATTTGACAGACCATTAAACTTACCCATGTCAGATGTTAATTCTCAGTGATTACATCTCTCAGTCATTCAGGCTTTGATCCTATCCCAAGTGCAAAACCTACTATTTAAGGGGTAATACCTAAAATCATAATAATTTTATGCAATCCTGGCCCTAATGTAGCATTCAAGAAATACATTCATTTCACATCTCAGTTCATAGAGCAATGGTTGTAGGCCTTGCTGAAAGACTGATTAATATATATACTGCTCACACAAAGACTTTACTAAAGCATTGGCCAGAATAAGCCTGATCAGCAAATCCAACTGATGCATGAACTCTTTACATAAGCAACACTTAGAAAGTGGATCAGATGTGATCTCCTCTCAGGAGATGGTAGATGGCTGCTCAAGATTTCAGTACCAGAATGATCAGATTGATACAGTAACACCCAGGTCAGGATTTGAAACAAGCCCAAGGTACAGGACAGCTCAAGATATTCAAGTCATTGGAGGCATGTAACATGTAATTTGTTTTGATCACTATATAAAAGGAGAATTAGAAAGTAATAGGAACTTTTTATTGGCCTAAGGGTGCCTAAATGGTGTTGTCCCAATACCGTGCCATGGGCATACATGTGTTAACACATTATTCTTCAGATCCCAAGTGTGTTAGTCTCATGCCTTATAATAAACCTGGTAGAGCCTTTGCCACTGAATTGGGGCTGTGGTCATTCTTTAAAACAAGATTGGTGTTAGGATCTTCTGGCGCTCTGACCCAGCTCAATGTCCTGTATTCACAGGCACATGTGTAAACATGGTGCCTGGGAGCAACAAATTTCAGGTACCAACTGCGCTGAAATTTATTCAGTTGAATGAATAGCACATGTAGACATGCCCTTTAAGAACTAGTCAGTCTTTTAAGTCCACAAATACATGAATAGGACGATCATGGTCAGAAATTGAGGTCCTCAGCTGTCTATTATATTCCCTACTTTCTGTTTCCATGTATTTCCAGTATAATTTAAACAGACAACACTAATGAAAAACAGTGGGGGGAAGGGATGGTCCCAGTGCTAAAATGTGAAAGCCTTGCATATGGAGGAAGCTCAGGTTTAATTTTAATGTTCTGCTGCTACTGGTATGCTGTGTGATTTTGATTCTATGGGACTAGCAGAGAGAACATGCTCATTGCAAGTTCCACCAATTAACCTGTAATTGTGTGAAAGTTACTCTAACATTATTGACACAATTGACACAAAATTAACTAAAGTAGAACAACGATAAAGTAAAATAAAAGGAAGTTATACAGGAATACATCCTGGTTAAATATTTATACTAATGAGATAGCTTTTTCTTATATTATGAGTTGCAGAACTGTCTCATGAGTTCTTATGCATAGAGAGTTTACTTACCCTTTTTTTTTTTCTAGTGATCACATACAAAAGAGAATTCCTATATAAAATGTGGAAAATTTTGGTCAGGATTTTTAAATTTTTGCTATATCTGTGTTGAAGTTATGTTATTTGACTTGACCTAGAGATAATGGATGGGACTATTTATTCACGTGCCTTAAAAATGACTGTCAGATACTTCCAGAGTTTTTATATTGAATATTAGTAAAATTTAAATAAATGAACAAGGACAGGATTTTCAAGGGCAGCTGATGTACTCAACTGCACAATTCTCATCAAGATTCAGTTCTCTAATGATTTTTTTTATCCCCTAACTGAATAAAAAATAAATATCTAGATACTGGTAATAATATGCATGTTGGGTAAGCCTTTTCAAAGCATAAGAACATCCTGGGAGCCTGCAGATAGAATTTCTAGATTAGTCCAAATGATCATATTTTCTCACATATACATTTTGCCCCAAAAACATGCTTCCACAAAATTAGAGTGTGTATGTCTTAAATGGAGAAGTTGTTTTCTTTTTTGGAAAAGAAGTAAGGTTAGAGACATTGTGCATGCCATGCAGCTGCCAAAATAGTTACTGCTTGTGTCTGGCTCAGGGAGCTAAAGGGGCAGAGTCCTGGATTAATCGTCTCACAGCTGTAGCTATTGACTGAGTACTGTAGATTGTGCCAGAAGCAACAAATGTAGCTGTTCACAATATCTTGAAGAGACATATTATGTGAAAACAACACTTTATTTACAGGAACATATATAAAGAATTAACTACAGTAAAGAACTAAGGGTACTGACAGACATAGGGGGGAAACAAACAAACAAACACAAAAATTGCTTTAGCAGAAAAGGAATCCCAGCAGATTGACCAGGCTCCCCAGCATCTATATAGCTTGTGCATTTCAGCAGGGCTATTTGGTGCTTTTATCTAATAGCTGATTCAATCAGTTATTACATAAAAGTGTCAAAAAGCCCCAGTAATGTGTTTGAGTTGTATAGACACTAGGGGGAGCCAGGTCAAACTGATGCTGTTCCTCTATCGGGCATGCACTGTGCTCAGCTCAAGAGCATGCCAAACTGAAAGTAAAACACTGTTTTTTTTTTCTCTTTCTGATGTCTCTAAGCACCCTAATAGTTTTGCTACTATCCTTGCAAGGGTCTGAGGGCTAGCCTTGTGTGACACAGAGGAAAATGTAGCTTTCCAGAAAACAGTCTGGGTGAGGCAGTTGGCACCTAGATGTCCTCCCAGACGGTTTTTAACCTGTGGTCCACCGACTCCTCAGGGTCCATGAATTGTTTAATGGGCCCATGAAAGATGACTATGATGAATAAAAAGGATTTGAATACACACAGTTACAATTTAAAGAGGTCTGCACTTCCAATCAAAATTTCCCAAGGGGTCATCACTTCCTTTCAAAGTTCTTAGGGGTCTGGAAACTGAAAAAGGTTGAAAACCACTAATTTAGACTGTCTCCTGGGATGCCACATTTCCTGAACAGTCTATGTTTATGGGAGGACTTACTCTATGTCATTTCTATCTTCTCCAGGCACAGCTGGGGGAAGGGTGGATGAAGGAAGCCCCACCCCTCACTTTGCATGCCCCCAGCTACCTCTGTTGGGGTCTTGGATAGGGAGCCAGGCTGGCCTGGGCCCATGTGGCAGGCAGGGTTCCCTTCTCCCCACCATGTGAGCATCTTGACAGTAGCAGCCTTGTGGCTGCCACACCTGGAGTTGGGGCAATTGGTGGGGGGAAGCAGCTCCCCTCATCTTGCAGACCTGACTCAGCCCCCATTAAGAGCCCAACAGGGGTAGCCAGGCCAGGCTGGGTCTGCGCAGCAGGGGGCTCTGTTCCATTCCCCACCTTGTGGCTTCTGAAAATGGTAGCACTGTGGCTGCTGCGCCTGGAACTGGGGCAGGGGGTAGGGGTAGGGGTGGGGGTAGGGGCAGGAGCAGGGGGAACAGAGTTCCCCCCCCCCGGCAAGGCCAGCCTGGCTACCTTTGCTGAGGTCTTGGTGGGGTCAGCCTGAGCCTACAAGGCAGAGGGCTCTGTCCCCTCCCCCTCCCCGCCAGCCCAGATCCAGGTGCAGCAGCCTCTGGCTCTATCAAGACACGTGTGGGGGGTAGGAGGAGAAGGGAGCCCTGCCTGCCACACAGGACCAACCCAGCTCCCCCCAGGACTCCAGCAGAGGTAGCTGGAGGGGCGTCAATCAAGGTAAAGGGCACTCACTTCCCCCTCCTCCCTGCTGCATGAGCATCTTAAGAGTGACAGAGAGTGCTGCACCTGGAGCTGGGGTTGGGGGGAGAAATGGAGCCCCTCTGCCTGGTGGGCCAAGCCTGACTCCCCCCAAAGCCCCAACAGTGATATCCAGGCCTGGCCCATGAAGCAGGGGCTCCTTTCACCTCCCCTTTGCCTCAGCTCTGGCTGTGACAGCCTCTGCCACTATCAAGACACTTGTGTAGAGGACGGGGGAAGGGAACCTCCCCACCATGTGGGCTCAGTTTGGTTCCTCCCAAGGCCCCCTCAGCAGTGTGTGTGTGGTGGGGGGGCTCTGCCTCCCTTCCAGCTGCTGCTAGCAGCTGTCAGCTGGTGAGGGGGGCAAGGGCTGGGGCGATGGGTTGTCTGGCAGCCTCCTGAGTGGCTGTTGGATCACCCCTGCCTGCTTGCCTGGGTTAGTGTAGGCAGGATTTGAGCTCCCCGCACCCAAAAGGCTTGTTGAATTCAGTAAAGGGCTCTAGTTCATGTCATTTCAAGTAAAACACCTTGAGTTACAAAGCATCCCTTACAAGCTGACTAAACTTCTGTACACACTCATAAACTCTACAAAGTACCATTGTCTTGTGGGAATATACATTCCATTTGCTTATTGAGCTTTTGAGTTATTAAACAATTTCTGAAAGTAGATTTTTATATTCTAAGTCACTTGAAAAATGTGACACACATCCATGTTACATATATACATATCATATGTGTATGTACTATAACAAAAAGTTACCCAGAGCAAATAAAGAATAAAAACCCCCCCAAAAACAATCCCCACACCTGATTGCCATTCTTCTGCCTACCTGTTTGTTTTGTGCATCTCTTTGCCAAAAGTTCTCTTTTATTTGTGGCAATATTTTTAAATATAAATGCATTTTTTTCATTCTTCACAGGCCAAATGAAAGCCAAAATTCACCATTTATAACTCTATGTATAATGCTTTAAAAATGTAGCCTGGTGGTACTGTATGCAGCATCACATTGCAGCTGTTGGAAATGTGAGTGCTGATTTGTTTTTTTACTTGATTTTTTCACATGATTCCAAAGACCTGTTTATTAAATTGTTTGGATGTCTGTGAAATTCCTGCCTCTCCCCTCCCTGTCCCCCGTCACCATAACAATCTCTTCCCTTCTGCTGGTATATTTCAAAACCAAATTTAAAAATGAATTTTAAATTGTACAGCAATTGTATTAACATTCAGTATAAACAAGTGAAAAATATATTTTCTGTTGCCCCATGTAAATTTCTGCTATGAATATATCCTTATCATCCAGTTCACCTTAATGGTTCATTTGCTATCTGCATATAGCTATGTAGCTGATTTGTGTTGTCCCTCAAGGGTGCATATGAGTTTGTGATTTTTTTTGGATACCGCATTGCCTAAAGAAATTTATTCCACTGATTTCAAACTTCTTGTGACACTTAAAAAAATTATATAATAGAAATCAATGTGCTCTGCCAAATGAAATTACTAATTACTTCTTTTCAGCAATTACTCATGTACATATCTATGTAAGTTTTCAGTGTTTAAATTTGTGGTGATTTAGAACTAGTGATTTATACTGATATGTTGTCTGTCATATTTTTTCAATTTTCCTTATCTCAGTACATCTCTCTTATAGAAGTACAGAGTAAACCCAACATTCAGCCACACTGTATATATTCACAAGGACTTTGCCTAGTAGGTACATAACATCTTAAGATTTACTGGAATCAATGGATGATATAGAGACATATTTTTACACTATTCCTGTTATTTTTTGAACCAGTTTCTCACTACACACAATAAACAAATTTCAAACAGAGCTAAGACCTTATAATTTGTTTATTTTATTTTACTACAGCAACTTATTATGAACTTTATAATTAGTAATCAACATTTAATGGCTTCTTGTCTATTATCTAGAAAGTACAACTAAAATTTTTTCCCATATTACTTGAGGTTAATATGTTCTTTCATATAAACAAAGAGTTTATAGATATATATTTTAGTATTCTTTCCATAAACAGGGAAAATATTATGAAAATGGAATGGTTAAGACTGTTGATTGCTTCACTGTATTAAAACTAGCTTGTTGGCATTAATCAGAAAGCACTATATGATCCATTAGCTGTGAAAGGCTTTAAATAATTGATTTGCAGCATGGGGGATTAACATGGAATCTCATTAACTAAGAAAGTTTGCTATAGTTTTCATTTAAGTAGAACTTCTGCTTTGGAAACTGCTCAATAGGGGAAAAAAATCTAAAGCTGTCTCAGCAGAAACTCATTACTGGTGATATTATGAACTGTCGTCATATTATATATTCATAATACATATTTTTTAATTGAACATGAGTCTGACATGATAACAAGCCCATGTTGTATCTTGGTCTGTATTGTCTGACAAAATGCATTGTCCAATGGTTCACTGGTTCAGTAGTCTTTGGCTATAAATTATAGAAGTTTTATTCCTGTCTTATTGAAGATATAATATAAATTTAATATTCTTTTGAAATCAGTGTTAAAATCGTTTTTATATTTGACCTTAACAATAGACACATAAACATGAATGCTTACACTAGATGTTATTTCAATCAGATTATTTTGCATTCTAGTCCATTTAGCCCTTTGTAGGATGCTTATGAATTTTTAAGCATCTGGGACGAGTGTACTTTAACAACGCTGTTGTCCTCTGTGCCCAGAATTTTCTCTTCTGACATCAGGGTTGTCCTTCTAACACACAATAGCAATGCAGGTTATAAAGGACCTTGTAAGCTGTATTTCCAGTTAAAGGGAAACCAGTGACATATAGCTTAAATATATGAGAAGCATATTAATTGTATCACTGCCCCTCCCCCCATCTTGAAACAGAGGTGATCAAACATGCAAGGCTATTCCTCTTTACAAATGTCTTGGCATACACTAATGCCCACTTTAAATGCCAGCCCTCTGCTCCCATTCATGACCCTGGAGGGTTTAAATATTGCATGTGCTACTTTTTTGGGTGGTGCAAACAGTAATTTAAAAGCTGGGGAGCTGATAGCTAGAGTGGGAGAGGGGGTCCTTGACCCCACATTTCCCTGCCTCTGCACCCTGTATGCAGCCCTTCTAGGCTGAACACAATGCAATTTAAAATCTATGGTGTCTGCCTATTGAAAGCCTGCCCCCATCCTAGGCAGGGGAGCGGATAGGGTATCAAGTACTAGGCTCTCCTAAGGGCAGGGGTGGCCTTAGGAAGCAGTCTTCTAGTGCTCCCTGGATGGAGAGCTCATCTATATAACTCTTCAGCCAGGGAGTGGGAATGCATGGATACTGGTAAGATAATTTCTTACTAGTAGAAGGGAACCTAGGTCCATGGGCTAGGTCATGCAGAAAGGCATAAGTTTTCATAAGCTATAGTCCACTGTGTCAAATGCAATGAATGGACTTGCAGAGAGAAGGGAACTAAATAGAAAGAAATAAAGTAATACTGGATATATCTTTTTTGCAGAGAACAAAAAGGTATGTACAAAATAATATTTTACTTCATTCTTTTCTATTTATTAACTCTACTTTATGCAAGTCCATTCATATTATCTGACAATGTAGGCTGCCACTTACAAAAACAAATGCCTTTCTAAACCAGTTAATCTTTAAGGTGCCACCCTCTCCTGCCTTCTGCCTAACGTGATTAACTACCTTTCTCTACTCATAGAAACAGAGGTAATACTAATCTTGTATCTTCTCTCTACTATTTGTTAACTCATACTTCTTCATTATAAGAGGAATCTCATAATTAGGGACCTACCTAATTCATGGGGCTGCAAGCTAGGGCACCAATTTCATAGGCAGAGCACAGCACTCCTTGCCCCAGTTTTATCTATAATTATCCATTATGAGTAGGGACATACCAAATATGTGATTTTGCATATTTCACAAATTCTGCAAAATCCAGTGCTGCATGTGACATATATGCAATGCCTGTGAAATCCACAAGATCCCCAGGTGGGGGAGCGGGAGTTTACAGAAAAGAAAAAGCTAGCTCCTCAGAGGGAGCCAGAGTCCTTCGTATACAGCAACAGCGCAGTGGGATGGGGATGTGGGGGCTACCTGCTTCAAGGGCTCAAAAAAGGGTGGCAAGATGTTGCCACCGCCACCCCTACCACTTGACAATGATTGGCTACAGGAGCTGCCTGTTATGTGGCCCCACCCCTCACAGGACCACATGACATGCAGCCCTCAGCCAATAAGTGGCAAGGGGCAGGGATGGTAGCCATCTTGTCCACAGCCCTTGGAACAGGCAGCCCTGCTTCCCTGCCCTGCTAGGCTGTTGCTATACATTAGGGACTACCTGCTTCCTCAGAGAAGCCAGCATTTCCTTTTCCATAAGTTCCCCTTGCCCCTCCCCACCACCATGGCTTTTGTGGACTTCATAGGCTTTGCCCAGATTTCACAGGCAGTGCTGGATTTTTCAGAATCCATGAAATCCACAAAATCACAGATTTAGTAGGTTCCTACTCATAATGGATAAAAATAGATAAAACTGTTCACTGTGGAGCATAGGTGGCAGAAGGCTGGGGGTAATAGGGTTTAGGCCCCCCAAACTTTTCACAGCTGCCAGCAACAGCAAGAGCACCACAGCACCACTGTCCCACAGTGCCCAGTGCTGCTAGGTGTGCAACTGCTCCTCTGCCATCATGTACAGTATAGTATGTGCTGGCCCTACAATGACCCTGTAGGAGTGAGGAGTGGGGGTCAAGTGGGGTTCAGCTCCCCAAAATAATATATTTTCCCACCACTTATGCTGTGGAGGTGCTTACCAGACACTAAGAACTCAACATTTGGTATATGTCCCAAAGTATATGTATATTTATATATTTTTAACCTTATCTAATGTAACTCTGTGTTTTCTTATCCATAGAAAAGTTTCCTTTTCTTTCCCCCCCCTTTGTTTTGTTACATATTGTTATTACACTATTAGATTTAGATGCCTCTGCTCTCTACAGAAGCAATGTATTCAGTACCTTTTTCCTGATCAGGAATCCCAATACTATAATATTATTGTATTTGTTGTCAGTTGTCCTAAATTCAAATGAATGTTCTTCTGCACTCAGAAATTGTATTTCATAATGTAATATAGATATATTTCTGGTTTCCCATGTTTATATTTTCATCTGTTCTTTTTGTATGGTTTTTGCTTGCTTGTTCCTTTTTTTTTTCCTTTGTTGTTTATGCATTTTTAAACATTTTATTCTGACACCTTTTATTCAAGAGTATACCTTTGGGAACTTGAGCTGTCCCTCTTCCACTTTAGTTCTCAAACCGACCTATCCTTATTTCCAGTAGGAGAATCTCTCCAGATAGCCAGTATATGTAACAGCAGGGGCAGATTCAGAGGGGGCAGTAATGTGGATGCACCTCCCTTATGGTTGATGCCACTGCAAGGACAGTTTCAGGGGAGCTTTTTTTAGGCCCCTGAACAGAGTAAGAATGTGTAAGAATTCCACACCCTCCATCTTCAGTAGCACCCTGCTTCCCTCCCCTTTCTTGTGTCCTCCACTCTGGCAGCCCTGAGGGCAGGAGGAGGCTCAACAGCCACTCCTGCTCACTACAGCTGGGTTTTGTGGAGAGCTACACTTAGCTGAGAACAGCAACAGTGGTGTGGAGGTTCTGATCCCCTGCCCAGTCCCCTCTACCAGTTTGAGAGTATACTCAAGGGAAGAGAATCCATCTGCTGCTGCCATGACTGCTGCTATCTCTGAGCCTGGATCTAAGCCCAGCTGAAACTGGGAAGGAGCAGCCTCCCCCCTGCACTGGGTCAGCTGGGGAGAGCAGACACAGCAGCAGTACCAAGCAGGGGAGCAGAGGGGATGATGCACCACTAAGCGCAGAAAAGAAGAGATGGGAGAGGAAATATTTGTACGTGTGGGACTTAAAAAACTCCCTGGCAGCTGCTCTTTCAGGGAGGTTTCACCTGCCCTGGTTATAAAGGGGGAGGAATGCTGGGAGTGGGGGTGCAACCATCCTGCAGTGCTAGTCACCACTCACACACCCCGCTTTATGAAACTATGGATGCATCCATGACTAATAATTAGCATAGTCTGACACAAATGCTCTTCAGGACTTGTTCACTTCCTCCAGCTTCTTGTGTAAATAACCAGGCCATTGACCCTTGTACATTTTTGTGTCATTCTTGTTAAAGAGCACAGTCTTAAATTTATGTAGGCTAAAATATAGTGTGTGTGTGGGAGGGGAGTCTATAGGGTTTTTGGTATCTAATAAGTGACAAGTGATTTCCTTTAACCATGAAATAGGACCCTAAAGTTTTCACTGCTTCTCTTGTCATTTAGTCAATCAACTGACATATTCACTACTCTTCCCAACAAAAGCTCAGGAAAGAAAATAACTTAAAAATAGGTGAGTGACAAGAAGATTGAAAAAGTTTAAAAAAGAATTAGACTATCAAGATAAAACGTAAACCCTTTAAACAATATTTCATCCTACTTTTGTTTGGTGAATACTTGCCCAAGCTGTAAGTTCTTAATATGCTTATGAAATATGTCTAGTCTTGGGTTCTGGTGAGACTCAAGAGTTCCAGAGCTGAGGATCAATTGCAGAGAGTATGTTTTCATCAAGCAGAGTTGGTGTACTAGTGGTACTTGCAGCAGTTTGCTCTCATCTAAACTTACTGACCGTCATGAGATGTAAGGGAGAAGGTAGTCCATTAGGTATGTAGGGCCCACACTGGTCAGAACCTTATAGGTCAAAACTGTTGCCTTGAATTGCACCAAGAAAGCTACATTAAATTAGAATCGTGCTAGAAAAAGTTATAGTCCTCAAGTTAAAGATTTTACTTAATAAATATTCCTAAGAAACATTTCTCAAGTTAGCTGAGAATGCTGTTCCTAAATATAGGTTTGGTATGTCTCTTACACCTTACTGCAGGAGAGGTGCTGCAACTTACACTGGAAGTTCTAGAAAAGTAACAGAAATTTTTTATATTAACTTAACTATTGAGTTGAGTGGACAATGGTGACTTGTAGGGGATGCACACAAGTGCACGTACACCCCCTGATATTGGAGATGCACACCTTGAAAAAAGAAGCCACCAGCACTGCTGGCAGTGCCTGCAGGTGGTTGCTGCTCACCACCCCCACCCGCACGCAGTCCCCAATCACCGTCGCAGCTGCCAACACTGCTGGAGGTGTCCGCCGATGGTCACTGACCTCTGGTTGGCACTCACTCCCTTCCCTCCCTCCCGCCAACAGCATTGTGGCTGCTTGTGGGAGCTTACCGCTTGCCACCACCATGCTCCTGCCACCAAAAGCACCACTGCCACCTGCAGGAATTTGCCATGCCCCCCCCAGCCTCTCGGGGCATGCAGCATTCATGCTACTCGATATTTTACACCAGTTAGAAGTATTTTAATTTCCATGTCATCAATTTACATTCTACCCCAACAAAATAACTACTAATTTTTTAGTATCTTATGGGAGAGTATCTAAGTCTAAAATTATTCCTCTAAATCCATTGTCTTCCTGAATAAATTTCAAAATAACAATAATAAAAAATCAGTGTTTCAAAGCACATTAGTTGTCATAGCAAAGACAGCAATAGTTGAAAATGTCCACAAACAATGAAATAAACTCCCTATTCAGTAAGCTGTCCCTTTACAATACAAGTTAGGATAAAGTGTTGAGGATCCTAACTACTGTTACATACAATATGCAATAGTTTCATAGTTGGCAAGGTTGGAAGGGACCTGAGTAGATCATCAAGTCCGACCCCCTGCCATCGGCAGGAAAGAATGCTGGGGTCAAACGACCCTGGCAAGGTGTCTATCCAGCCTCCTTTTAAAGACCCCCAGGGTAGGAGCAAGCACCACTTCACTTGAAAGTTGGTTCCAGATCCTAGCTGCCCTAACTATGAAGTAACACCTCCTGATATCCAGTCTGAATCTACTCTTAGTCAGCTTATGGCCGTTATTCCTTGTTACTCCCAGTAGTGCTCGGAGGAATGGGTACTCTCCCATTGCCTGCTGGTCTCCCTTGGCCAGTTTATAGATACCCACCAGATCCCCTCTCAGCCTTCTCTTGTGGAAGCTGAACATGTTCAGGTCTCGTAGGCTCTCCTCATAGGGTCTACTCTGTTGCCCTGAATCATGCGAGTGGCCCTCCTCTGCACCCTCTCCATGTTCTCCACATCCCTCCTGAAGTGCGGCACCCAGAACTGGACACAGTACTCCAACTGCAGCCTGACCAATGTCACGTAGAGAGGGAGGATCACCTCCTTGGACCTGCTTATGATGCATCTGTGGATGCATGACAAGGTACAGTTAGCCTTCCTGACTGCATCCCCACATTGGCGGCCCATGTTCCATCTTGGAGTCTATAATGAATCCAAGATCCTTTCCTGCCTCTGTGCTAATGAGAAGGTAGTTCCCCAGTCTGTAGGTATGTTGCTGGGTCTTTCTCCCTAGGTGCAGTACCCTGCACTTGTCAGTATTGAATCCCATCTTATTCTCATTCATCCATCCCTGCAAACTGTCCAGATCCAATTGCAGCCTGTCCTTCCTAGCATGCCCACTTCTCCCCAGATCTTAGTGTCATCTGTGAATTTGAACAAGGTCCTTTTCACCCCCTTGTCCAAGTCGCTGATGAAGATGTTGAACAGTGTGGGCCCAAGGACTGAGCCCTAGGGGCCCCACTGCCCACATCCATTCAGGTCGGAAATGACCCATCCACCACTACTCCCTGGGTACAGCCTTCCAACCATTGGTGACCCATCTGACTGTATAGGCATGGACACCACGATCTCATATTTTTTTTAATGAGAATGGGGTGAGAGACAGTGTCAAAGGCCTTCCTAAAGTCCAGAAAGACTATATCCACTGTGACACCTGCATCCAAGGATTTTGTGACCTGGTCATAGAAAGCCACCAGGTTGGTCTGACAAGACCTGCCTCTAATGAACCCATGTTGGTTGCCCCTAAGCATGCCCCTGCTTGCCCCTTGCAGATGTGCACCTGGATAATTTTCTCCAAGAGCTTCCCCAGGACCAAGGTACAACTAACAGGCCTATAATTTCCTGGGTCCTCCTTCCTCCCTTTTTCAACAATGGGGACCACATTGGCCCTTTTCTAGTCATCAGGCACCTCACCAGAGCACCACAAGTGCTCGTAAAACTGTGCCAGGGATCCCACAATGACCTCTGCTAATTCCCCCAGCACTCTGGGGTGGAGCTCAAAAGGACCTGCTGATTTGAACATGTCCATTCTCACCAAAGTTTCCCTCAAAAGGTTTTCTCTGACCCTGGGCCTGGCTGAGTCTCCCCTGTGACCATTGGGGATCCTGGTGGGGGAGATTTTTCTGGTCCCTGCTCAGAAAAATGGAGGCAAAGAAATTGTTAAATAAGTTAGCTTTGTTGTCTGGTGAGATCACCAGATTTCCTAGCGTGTCCTGCAGAGGCCTCACATTACCGGAACCTTCTTTTTACCCCCTATGTATTTAAAAAAGGATTTCTTGTTACCCTTGATCCAAGTTGCTATTTCCATCTCCACCTTGGCCTTCCTAATAGCCCCCCTACAATCTCGAGCAACAGCGGTATAGTCCTCTCTGGTGATGGTCCCTCCCTGCCATTGGGTGTACACCTCCTTTTTAGCTTTGAGATGTTCCTGGATGCTTTTGGGTAGCCATGGGGGCTTTTGAGCACTCTTGCCTCCTTTGATCCATGTTGGGATTGCCACCCTTTGGGCTTGGAGGATTGTCTCCTTCAGGAACGACCACTCTTCTTGGACTCCCAACTCTCTACCCCTCTGGGATCTCAGTGCCTTCCTGACTAGTCTCCTTAGCTCAATGAAATCCACCTTCCTGAAGTCCAGGGCTACTGTCTTCCTGCAGGCCTTTGCCACCCTGCGCTGGATGGTGAATTCCAATAGACGATGGTCACTATCGCCCAGGTGATTGAGCACCCGCAGTCCCCTCTCCAGGTCATCGCTTGTGGCCAGGACCACATCTAACAAAGTATTTCCACTGGTGGGACTGTGAGTGATCAGACCTGGCCAACTGCTCTTCTCAGCAGATGTCTGGATAGTTTAGGTCATCCATGTCCCTTGAGTTGACTGCCTCTGCAAGCTGACCTGAGAATTCCTGGTCTAGCTCATATTTAATATAGACTGTGAATAATTAGATTTTAGTTTCCAGGGGCATTAATCTGGCATCTTTCATAAGCACTGAATTCATTCTGATCTTTCAAAGAAAAAGGGAGAGGAAATAAGAAATTCACATTTAAATTAAAAATATTTTAAGTTACTAAATAATGTAAGTAATACCCCATGGCATACATATAGCACTTAATCCTCAGTTCTGCCCCACCATGTCTCTGTGAGTTGCAGCAAAATCCTCTATAATAATATATTCCAAATGAGCAGACAGTCATACACCATATCTGAAGCTGCACAAACAGATTTTAATATGGCTACATATCTAGAGGTTAAAGAAGTAGAACCTATTTGTATTCTGAAACCACACCACAATGTATAAACTTAATAAGTGGCCCCATCCTCCCTCCGTTTTGAAAGATTTCACTAGTTTGATTAATATTCTCTTTACCTACAATAGGAAAGTTAGTTGAAGCAGAAGTCTTTCATAGTATTAAAAAAAATATCTGACAGATACCTTCAGTATCTGTTATAAAATGCATTAAAATCAACCCAAAGCCTGTTCAAGTTAATGGCAAAACTCCTTTTATTTTCAGTGATAATGCAGAGGGCTGCATGTAACATCATTATAGCATTATGTCCTTCATTTTTACTAAAAGTTTTTATAGTAGCAGGTAAGCCTAATTGATTTCATTTTGTGTCTAATAAAGAATGCACAATACACACATGCATTGTAAGGTTCACTTTATGATTTATCCCTTATATGTTTTTAAATTCATGCTTGTACCTTAATATTATTATTTTTTAAACTGTAGCACAGTTTGTGGTGTATTCCTATGCTCTTACAATTTTGTATATGTAACAAGTCCTGGCACTGGAGAAAGAAGTTCTCCTGCCTGGCTTGCCACCTGAGTCCTACCTCATACCCCGCACCTATAGCTTCCCAAGTGTTAGCCCACACTATTCTGTTTCCTGCCATACCTTGATGTTATAATTAATAGGGAGACTGCTCCTAGGAGTTAGGAGTGGGTTTTGGGGTGATGCCTCCTTCGGCCCTGGCCCACATTAATCTAGGTGGGGCCCATCATGCCAGAATGCCAGGCCTATGAATCATAGCTTTCCCCTTGGGCTATGGGTCTCTTGGCTTCCTGGTCATGTCCTTCATGGTCTCTGGGCTTATGCCCTCTCAGTTTTTGCTGCCAGGTATTTGTTCCTCTGGTGTGCAACAGTCCTTCTCAAGTATTTGGGTTTCTGCTGTCATGTAGCCCACCAGGCTTCAGGCCATGAGGTGCTCTATTTTGGGTGCCCCTGCAGCACCCAGTGGCATTCAATCCTCCCCTTTAAACCATAGCCAGTTCTGTGATCTAAATATAAATCAAAAGCATGAGTATCCACCCACAAAGCATAAAGCTCACAAAATACAAGGTTCCTGTTGGGGTTGGTCTCACCCCACCCCAGAGACCACCAATACAAAGGTTTGGGAGACTTATCTCATGTTGCTCATAGTGTAGGGTCTCTTCTATACTTCTGTAAAGCAAAGTCCTTTCTCCCCAGCTAATGTGGACTGGCTCCTTCGTGGAACTTTTCAGCTACTATGGCCAGACTGCCCCTTCTGAGCCAAGCCCTGGGCTTACGAGCCTCTCCCTGGGACACACAAACTCCTATTTTTATCCCAGGCTTGTCAATAGCTTCCTGCACCTGGGAGAGACAGCCGTTTTATTTAAGGTCCCTTTTTGTCATTAAGTCTGTTCAAGAGGTGAGGCTGGCCAGCAATCCCTAGGATCCTTTTCCTTGTCAGTAATGGGCAAGGGATCCATTATAGAATAATATTATGGTTGCAGGCTTGTCATTCTGATATGCTTCTTTGCCATTCTGTGCCTGGCAAAGTACAATACTACTACTTTCTCACGAAGTACCCTGTGGGCACATCTACATATGCATTAATGTCCTGTGGTTACTAAGCATCAATTTAGTACCTGTAACAACAGATACTAACTAAATGCACAGTAACTGGTACTACTGTGCAGTAGCATCAGCACACATCTAAGTGATGCTTATATATAGTAGACTAATTCTACTGAACATTAGTGCAATAGCATGGGTTTTGCCATGATGTGCTAATGAACAGTAGAATTAGTCTACTGAGCATTTAGCATCTTGCATAGACACACACTGTGATTACACAGTGAGGAAAAATAAAGCCACAAACAGCAAGCCACGTCTGTGAATTGGATCTTGCTTCTTCGACATCAGAAAAATCAGTAATTTTAAAGCAATTCCTGTTGATTAACCAAATAATCAGGCATGGCTTTTTTCTGATTGCCGGCTATCATGATATCTTTGTTGGGGACTTTGATAACTACCTCATCATTTGAGAATACAAAGAATACGATTGATGTAGGAGACACCTCACAACGTTATTCCACTTCAGTCAACAACCATTTTTTTCCAGGCTCCTAAGGAGACAAACTTTTACACTCTGCTGAGCTCAGCTACATGACCTCTGAAGAAGACTACCCTTTATCCTATAAAAGTTTCCTCATAGCCAGGATTGCCTTAGGCAAATGAAGTTTCCCATATCAAAAGTGACTACTAGCCAAGGATTATGCTGAAACTGTAGAAAGGCAGGCTGGGGCAATTACCTTACACTTATGAGATATTATATAGCCTGGATTCCACACAATATCCCATTTCCCAACAATTAAGAACCAAACATTCTTCACCCATGTCCACTGATGTGACCCAAACTTGGAGGTTTATTATTGAGAGTGCTCTAGGCTTTTATTCATCATGTCCTTTCAGGTATGCCAAAGACTTAAGATAAATTACAGGGAGAGAGGGTGTAACAGGGGGCCTGCTCGGTGCCACTTTCTGTGGCCCACCCAACTGTTCCTGGGCTAACCACCCATGTTCTTTCCCACCACGCCTTGATGTTAATTAATTAGTTAAAGACATAATTAAGTGGGGGAGCTGCCCATTTCTGCCCCAATGCCAGGGGGCACTATCTGCGGCTCCTTTCCTCCCCTACACCACTGGCCAAGTCTCGCAGATGGCATCTCAATGTTCTCACTATCATTGGCCCCCACACTGGGCCCCAGAAACCTCCTGATTGAACCTCAACCTGGAATCCTTTCATCAGGAGGTCTCATCCGCCTTCATATTGGGCAGCATAGCTCCCTGACCCGCTTCCTCTTCCAGGTGTGGCCCCCCAACCAGGACCTTTGGCTTTCTAGCCCTGGTCCACCTCCAGGCCAGTTGGAACCCCAGGCCCTCAGCTCTTGGGTGTTCCTCATGGTGGGCCCCTGGCCCTTTGACCCTTCCGGTCCTGGCCCAGCATGGGCCAGTCAGGGGAAGTTCAGACAGGCATTGAGTCTATGACCCTTTCCTTATTCCGAGGGTCCACTCTCTGGGCCCTCCAAAACAAGGGGTAACCCACCTGGTTGTGGGGCCTAGGGGGTTAAGGCACCCCAACCCACCTTTCACTAGGGTGGTAACTGGCTTGGCATTCCCTGGGGGCTCCTGCACCACTGGGAGCCCCATCAAGCAACCCACTCTCAGCAGAGTGCAGTTTTAGGTTGTACCCAGAACCAGGAGCTTCCTATCTATCCCCTACAGCTCCTCTCTTACCTCCAGATGATATCAGCAGTCCTCCGGCAAGGTACTGTTGTTGCCTGGCCCCAACAGCAGAACTGCCTTGTTTGTATGGGCATCCCTGAATCTAAAATGGCTGTTTTCATTAGGCACCTGGTGGCTGCCAGTTCCAGGGCCTTAAAGTGGCAGGCACACACAGTGCCCTGCCACAGAGGGATACATTTAGAGTGGCCTTATGGATATCTCTCTGGGTTTGGGACACAGGTGGGTGATGGTTGGGTGGACATATGTTTAGGTCAACAATGCATCAGGCAGAAGAAGATATCAGGATATTAATGGCTGTAAAGACAGAAAAATGTTGCAGCAAGGCGGATGTCTACTGTTGTCTAAAGTTCTCCTTTGACACTGGCCCAGATCTTCTCCTTGTCAAGACTGTGTGGAAGCACACCAGCTTCCTCATATTATGCTAAACAATGTACAGGATTCCACCACCAGAAACAACACACTTTGTTGCCACTGATATGACTTAAATTTTTTAAAAGATATTAATCTGTCCAGACATCCTACAGCCTAGAAGACTCAAGAAGCTGGTAGGTGTCATAGGCCAAACACTGGCAAAAATATTCAAAAACTTGTGGTGCTCAAGTGAAGTACCTGAAGACTAGAAGAAGCCCAATGTGGTACCCATTTTCAAGAAGGGATAGAAAGTAGATCCAGGGAATTACAGGCCAATCAGCTTGACATCAATCCTCGGTAAGATTCTGGAGAAAATTGTCAAGGAGACCCTTCTGGATAAGCTCGCTGAGGACAACATTCTGAGGGATAGCCAGCATGGGTTTGTCACGGGTAGGTCTTACCTGACCAATCTCGTTCTATGACCAAGTGACATATCACCTGGGTAAGGGAGAAGAGATTGATGTTATATAGCTGGACTGTAAAAAAGCCTTTGGTTTGGTGTCCCATGACCTCCTCATGGAAAAAATGACAAACTGTGGACTCAGCTACACCACAGTCTTATGGCTGGGAAATTAGATCTGCGGTTGGACCCAGAAAATAGTGGTCAATGGTACTGAATCATTATGGCACTCTGTGATCAGTGTCATTCCCTAAGACTCTGTCCTTGGACCGGTTCTCTTTAACATCTTTATCAATGATGTGGACATTGGTGTCAGAAGCACACTGGCTAAGTTTGCCGATGATATTAAACTTTGGGGCATAGAGTGAACACCTGAGGACAGGCTAGTGATCCAGGCTGACTTGGATAAGCTTAGTAAGTGGTTGGATACAAACCTGATGATGTTCAATACTGACAAATGTAAGGTACTCCACCTTGGCGAAAAACAAAAATTAAACGAAGCATACTTATGGGCTCAGCAGTGCTACGCTTGCTAACACCACCGCTGAAAGAGACTTAGGGGTCATGATTGACCACAAGATGAATATGAACCGCCAGTGTGGTGTGGCATCTGGTAAAGCAAACAAAACCCTGGCTTGTATCCATATATGCTTCTCAAGTAAATCTCAGGATGTCATCCTCCTGCTGTACTCAGCCTTGGTGAGGCCACAGATGGAGTACTACATACAATTCTGGGCTCCACAGTTCAAGAAAGATGTTGAGAAGCTTGAGAGAGTCCAGAGGAGAGCAGCGTGCATGATCAGAGGGCAAGAGAATAGGCCTTATGAAGAGAGGCTGAGAGCCATGGGACTCTTCAGCCTGGTAAAGTGCAGGCTTGGGGGGGACCTGATGCCTACTTATAAGTACATAAAGGCTATATATCAGGACCAGGACAATGACTGTTCACTAGACCGCTCCAAGGAAAAATGAGGACCAATGGTCATAAACTCCTCCAAGACCATTTTAAGCTGGACGTAAGAAAATTTTTCTTTACTGTCCAAGCCCCCAAGACCTGGAATAGACTCCCTCCAGAAGTGGTGCAGGCACCTACTCTGGACTCATTCAAGAAATGCTTGGATGCTTATCTTGCTGGGATCTTATGTCCCTAGCTGAATTCCTGAGGTGAGCCAATGGGGCTTGGCATCTGGAGATATATGGAAGATGAAGTCCTGGGAAAGATGGCTTCGGGCACCACAAGAGAAGAGAGGAGCTGCTGGGGACTCCCATGAGGAAGGATACAGAGGAGGGATCTGCAAGACAAGGCCAGCATTGTCTGAGGGACTCTGGAGCCCGGGACTGGCAAACCATGCTCCCTACTTACCAGGAGCCTACAGGATTGGCAGTGAGTCTGAGGAAAACTGAATCACCATGCTAGGAGAAGCCATGGTTCCATACAGGGATGTGGTGAGGCAACGCTGAAGCAAAGGGGGTCACAAGCCTAGACCTCAGAAGAGTCACTGCCCATCACTCCATAACTCAAGGGGAGATGGGACTTAGGTCCGAGATCCACGACCCTGACAGCGGGGAGATTCCCGGAACTGTGCTGGCACACAGCGCGGCAAAAGAGACTGGGTGGCACCCATAATGAGCTGCTAATTAATTTAGGGTTAATTAATGGCAGGGAGCCAAGACGTGGACAAAGAAAGAAATCTTTTTGTCTTTTTTTTCCTTTTCTATATTATTTGGAGTGGGAAAGGACTGTGACCTCAGGGGGTTACAGCGAGTAACCCATATAAGAAGAGACAGGCAGGGACACCCTACATAGGGCCGCTGGCATAGAGCTGAAGTCCCACCGGTACTGATTATGCTGTGCAACCATAAGCCAGCAAAATGTCTGCAGGCACTTACCAGAGAAATTAAGCTGCTGGGGATCGTCTTTGGAGCACTGGGGTGATCCCAGGAATAGCCCGAACTGCTGCCTCCCATCCGGCATCCAGTCCTCTGTAAAAGAAACAATAAAAGCACATAAATCATGAGATAGAATCAAGCGTTGTCCTTCCATGGGTATTGTTTTTGTTAATAAAATCAAAGTCATGGCAGACAAGAACGAGGGGAAGAGATGGTACCCCACAGACACGCTAACAGGCATTTTATATATATATATTATATATATATATATATATATATATATATATCACAAATTGATTTTGTTCCATCTGTCAGCCCAGTTTAGAAATTTTACGTTTGGCCCTTTCAGCTGCCCAGGAGGTAAGACTTCAGACTGTCTATTAAGCAGATGATTAATTAATTACTTATGTATTTATTTACAGAACAAGGATGGGACCTAGATTACTAAAATCACAGCTACCTAAAAAGTACCCTGATCAAGCAACAATTCCTTTTGCCCAGTCTGTCCTCAATTGACTGCAGATTGTGGTGTGCCTTTTTCTGAAGATGCTGCTTCACCTCAGAAATGCAAATGCATCTGAATTCCCCCAGTCTGTGTTGCTAATTTATAACGCTTTTGCACATATGCAAACCTAACTTTCAACATTGCTACCTGTCCCCAGAAAAACCACTACTTTTACAAAACAATGCTAGAGGAACTACAAATGTCTTAAATTCCTTAAATAAATAAATACTTTTTTGTAAGCTCAGACACACAGCTTCAAAAATAGCATGAGTTAGAGTAAGACTTGGGGTTACACATCTTTAATTTTATGATCATTTCTGGATATTTGAAACCCAAAAGGTAATAATTCATACAAATGGCTCATCAGCTGGGTGGTAAAATTTTAGTTTTTACTAATCAGAAATTTGGGACTAACAACCAAGGGAAAGCAAAGTTTAAAGAAATGTAGTTATGCTCAATTTCTTGCTTATTACAAAAACAGTTTAAATTTTTTTAAAACAGAGTTAAAAAAGAATCATATGCTGATTAATGGATTAATAGAACTTAGGCTGGCAACAAAAATTTAAGAGAACAAAAAGTCCTCCTTCAGGCATATAGGGAGCAAAAAGAAGGTGCAGGGTAACACAGGTCCTCTAAAAGACAAACAAGGGCACTTAGTGACAGATAGGGGGGACAAAGCTGAGCTCTTCAGTGAGTTTTTTGCCTCTCTATTACTAAACTCAGACCAGGACAAATCTCTCAACTGGATTATAGACAGGAATAAAGGGGGAAGTAGCCCACCAACTGTTAGCATCAACCTAGTGAAGAGACACTTGGAGGGGCTGGATGTGTTCAAATCAGCCGCCTTGGCTGAACTTCATCCAAGGATGCTGAAGGAATTGGTTGGTGTCATAGAAGAGCCATTAGCATGGCTGTTTGACCACTCTTGGTGATCAGGTCAGGTCCCAGAGGACAAAAAAAGAGTCAAAGTGGTCCCTATTTTCAAGAGCAGGAGGAAAAAGGATCCGGGTAACTATAGACAAGTTAGTCTCACCTCTATCCTTGGGAAAACCTTTGAAAAAATTATTAAGGATCACATTTGTGGGAGTCCAGCTGGAAAAGCAATGCTAAAGGGCAACCAGCACAGATTCATAGCAGGTAGATCCTGCCTTACTAACCTTGTTACAGGGGTGTAGGTTGTAGTGGTGTTGGTCTAAGGACATAGGCAGACAAGGTTCTTTGGATGAATCTGATATCTTTTATTATACCAACTTAAATAGTTGGAAAAAAATTATTAAACAAGCTTTTGGGTTCAAAAACCCTTCATCATTCCATCCAGGAAGAGCACACATCAACTGCTGAAACTTCCTTAGCCTGTTGAAGGGTTTTTGAACCTGAAAGTTTGCTTAATAATTTTTTTTCAACTATTTAAGTTGGTCTAATAAAAGATATCAGATTCACCCAAAGAACCTTGTCTTACTAACCTTGTTTCACTTTATGACCAGGTCACAAAATGTTTAGATCCAGAAATCAAGGTGGATGTCATCTACTTGGATTTTAAGAAGGCCTTTGTTATGGTATTTCATTATATTCTTATTGATAAACTGAGTGACTATGATGTAGATGATTACACAGTCAGGTGGCTGGCAAATTAGATGGGGTCGCACCCAGAGATTGGTGGTGGATGGGTCCTTATCGACCTGTAAAAATGTCACCAATGGAAACCCACAAGGTTCAGTCCTTGGACCAGTGGTGTTCAATGTTTTCATCAGTGACTTGGATGAGGGCATGGAAAGCACTCTGTCCAGATTCACAGATGATAGCAAATTATGGGGTAAAGTTAACACACCACAGAGTAGGGAACAAATTGAGCCAGATCTGGACAGGTTGCAAAAGTGGGCAGAAGAGAATAGAATGCAGTTCAATAAGGACAAATACAAGGTGCTGCACCTAGAAAGAAAGAATTACCAGCATGATTACAGGCTGTGGGAGGACCTTCTCAGCAGCACAGCAGTGAAAAGGCATCTCCAAAATGAACATGAGTTGTCAATGTGATGAAATGATCAGTAAAGCTAACTGCACTTTATCATGAATTAGCAGGTGCATGGTAAACAGGTCCAAGGAGGTGATACTTCCCCTCTGTGCAGCATTGGTCAGGCCACAGTTGGAGTACTGTATCCAGTTTTGGGCACCGCACTTCAAGGAGGATGTTGATAGGCTTGGGAGGGTCCAAAGGAGGGCCACTCATATGGTTAGAAGCCTGCAGGCAAAGCCGTACAAGGAGAGATTGAGGGCCCTGGATCTCTTTAGACTCTGCAAGAGAAGGCTGAGAGGTGATCTTGTGGCCACCTACAAATTCATCAGGGTGGACAGAAAGGAATAGGAGATGCTCTGTTTATCAGGGCACTCTTTGGGGTAACTAGGAACAATGGCCACACACTGAAAGAGAGCAGATTTAGGTTAGACATCAGGAAGAACTTTTTTATAGTAAGGATTGCCAAAATCTGGAATAGGGTACTGGGGGAGGTGGTGCTCTCCCCTACCTTCAGGGTGTTTAAAAGGAGGCTAGACATACACCTAGCTGGTGTCATCTGACCCCAGCACTCTTCCCTGCCCAGGGCAGAGGGTCAGACTTGATGATCTGTTAAGGTTCCTTCCGACCCAAACGTGTATGAATCTACACTACAGTTACTCTTGGGACTGAACCTTATGCAGACAGACCAAGGCTTTAAACTAGCTAGCTCAAGTATGGCCACAGAAATCTAGAGCTAACTGCCAGAGTATTAACTCATCTGTTTGACTGCTTTTGCAGCCTGGTCTGACTTCCATGCCATGGCAACTAAACTTCAGGCAGGACTGAGTTTGAAGATAGTTGGATGTATCTATATGAGTTGCAATCACTATAGCAGCAGTGTATTAAACATGGCATAAAATGCTGACTTTCAAGCTAACTGTATATGCAGAAGATATTATTTTGCACTCCCCAAATACAGGGTTCAAATACAAACACCAAATCACTCTTAAAAGTTTCATTAGTATGGATATCAAAGCCCTTTGGCTCTCTGATTGCTGATCTGTCTGTTCTAACTACACTCTTTGTATAGTTAAAACAATATATTATAACTCTACAGGGAACATCCAGACAAGCACGCATGAGCAATAAACCATATTTGGTGCACATACAGCCATTTGACATCCAGCAAATTTGCAGCAAGGCCCATAATTTTATGCTGGGAACTGCTGGTATCAAAAAAGACCACGTTAAAAAAAGCAACACTGCACATGCTTCAGAAGTGTGCACTGACAGACACAAAGGCTTGGTTCTCCAGAGAGAATTTCTGGCTTCCACAAGACTGTCTCTCCTCCTGTAGTTGTTCCCACAGTCCTACAGCATGATGGAGTCAGGAGGAGTGGGGAAAGAGCAGTTTTCCTAAAGTGGGGCAAGTTGTCCCACACCAAACCACATGTGCAGGGGTATGCACAGAAGGAAAAAGTAGTGACATGAATTTGTACTGCCACATTTTTTGCCACTGCAAGAGTACACCATTGCATGTGAGGATACATGCACAACGTTTTATGTGGGTTTTTCTCCTGTTATTAATATGTTTTTGTTTTTAATAATATACTATATACTAAAATGCTAAGTAGATGAATTAAGAATATTTTAAGGTATCTGAACTTACCTCCCCATACATCATATATCATTTTAAAATTTATAGAATATTGATGTGCACAGATTCCAAAAGTTATGAAAAGGATGAAGACCTGTGAGAAATGAATTTAGAAAGCAGTCATAGAAAATCTTTATACAATACAGTGCATTTGTGCATACCACTTATGAACACTTAGGTAAGTAATGCTGGGCTTCAGTCCACTCTGAGACTTTATGCAAAGCAGATCTCTGCCTGATTTTCCCCGATACAGTAACACCACCTACTTAGAACAAACTTTTACATGTACCTTGAATAATTCCTGCATGATATAAGGGACTTGAAATTCCATTTGGGGGAAAGCCATAGAATCAGGAGAAGATTTCAAGCTGGTTTGGCCTGTCAGCCCTCACAGATTGTGCACATCTATAATTGAGAACTGTCCTAAGACATCAGATAATCAGATGTGGAGACATTTTAAAATATTAAAACTTCACCATCATATGAAAGCAATGGCTAGAACAGATTAATTTGATGCTTGTCTCAGGATGATCAGAGAAGGGACTGAGACTACATATGGAAATTGCTCTGATCTTATCGGAGCACCAGAAAACTGCATTTTTAAAAAAGCGAGTGTATAGCAATCACTCTTCAGAGGATGTCATTCACTGCAATTCAAATTCTATAGTTTGCCCCCCCAAGCATTGTGATGTTATAAATGAGGATATAATTGCCAGAGTTATTAGAGAAAACAGACTATATTTAAGCTTAGATAACATAGATAACAAACATGGCAATGAAGATATCCGATTTCTGACCAAGTTTCTCAGCAATTTGTCAGCAAGCATTTTCTCCCCACTGGCTCATCATAAAGTCCATCAGTCACAACCAAGGTATAGTGAACTGCTTCAGCACCCAGGGCAGGGCAACAAGGGTGGGGTACACTAAACACTGGAGGTGGGGGCCTGAAGCGGGGGGAATGATAAGACAGGGAGGGGCAGAGAAGTATTACCTGCACCTAGCTCGACACACATTGAAGGCAGTTGCCATTGCTGCTGCTCCTGCTTTAGCATTGTCAGCTTGAGCTGCAGCAATCCCTTGATACAAGCTCTCTGGGAGGAACCCCCTATGCCCTGTTTGCTCATTTCCCTTCCCCACCCCCAGATAAGCTCTTGGGTGTAGGGCTGAGCCTCCTGTGGCAAAGACTCCCAAGGTGAGGTGCTGTTCCACTATCCCCAGTAACCCCCCACGTAGGGTTACCATGTTTCCAGTATCAAAAAAGAGGACACCTATTGGGGGGAGGTGATGGACAGGGGGGGAGGAAGGGAAAGGGTTATATGATTGTGGGGGCAGTGATATATGTGCATGCCCTGCCTCTACCCCTGAATCCTAAGCCACAGCACCACCCCCAACTGTGCTGCTGCCTCTCACTCCTGACTTACTATACCCTTGCCCCCAGCCTTGCTGACGCCCCTCACTCCCAACCTGCAGTCCCTGCCCCCCACCCCTGGTACTGCCCCAAACTCCCAACCCATTGTCCTCTGCTCCTCCAACCCTGCTGCCCATGCAGCTCACATGCATGTGTGTACATGAACACACACACACACACACACACACACACACACACACACACACACACACACACACACACACACACACACACACACACACACACACTCTCTGTCTCTGTCTCCATGTCTCTCTGTCTCTCTTATGTGCAAGCAGGTTGCTAGGGTCTCTAAATAGAGCACATGATCCCCCAACAACCAATCACCTTGCCTTGCTGCTCCCAGCCCCAAGCAGCCAACCTGGAAGTACCTGGAATAAACAGAGGCAGAGCAAAAATCTGGACATTTGCTTGCATTTTAAAAACCTTCCTGGACAGGAGGACAGGGGGCCATAAAGAAGGACACACACAGGAAAACCTGGATTTATGGTAACCCTAACTCCATGCCTCCTCATAGCCAGTGTTTAGGACTCGTGCCCTGCTTATCATCTGCAGTTACATTACTTGACATGGCTCTATATTTTAAGATATGCAGGAACCAATGTCCTAACAGAGTAGCTTTTACAATGACTATTAACAAAAGCCAAGCTCAGGATGGGAAGGACTACAGTTTTTATGGTGATATTTCTGTGTTAACTGTATTCTTGTTGTTATATGTGTGACTCAGATGACCTCATTTTCCTATGCACAGAGAATGAAGGGTTAAGTGCCAGGACTGGCTACATGGAGGATGAGATCAGATGGACCCTTAGCATTAAATGAGTTTTGAATAGTTTTGTTGACATGTCAATCCAAGAGGTGTCCAGAGGAGATAAACATGATAATAAGAGAGCAGGTTTGTGGGGGAAGGCTCCTGGCCAAAAATCTGGAAGATTGAGACAAGTGAAGGAGCTCTGGGGAGCTGGAAAGCCTGGAATAGGCTGGAATAGGAACAGATGAGTATTTTGGGGGGGTTGTCAGACCTGTGTGGACTGGCTTAGGGACAGAGGAACTTCTTAACCTCTTTGGTAGCAGTAGACAACTTCTGGTTGTACAGCCTTTGCCTCAATAAATACATGTAATGATGAGACTGTCTGCTGTACTACTTGGAACTTTGAGTTGTGCTCTAAAAGAAGTGAAGCCTCTGTTTCAGGAGTGGAATTAGATGTGAGTTTCTTGAGTTAGGGCCATGGGGAACCAAGGACACTGACGGATCAAAAGGTGAGGATCTTCCTAGTTAGAAGGAGTCTGGGCTCTATCCCTGCTTTAGAAACCATGCCTGGGCTGGCTTCAGAGAGTGTGCTCAGGGACCACAAAAGGCCATGATAGTCCTAATTCCCCCTCACAGACTACCTCCCACCCCATGGAGGGCACTCTGTGACATCAAGGTCAACCACTTGATAGGGTAGGTGTTTAGCTAGCACTGCCATGTTTAGCTAACACTGCAGCCATTGAAATGTCAAGAATGAAAATATCTAACCACCAGAAAATTCAAATTATACAGTCAAACGATCAGGAATAATACCAAACTTGAAAGAAATTTCTATTAAAAAAACATGGTATACTACAAAATCCTCCAGTGAAGTAAGCAATTATAATATGCTCCCTCAAGTTCACATGCTATTATTTTGGCCTTGGTGACTTGCAAAATGACTGAATCTTCTTGTTTCTTTGCATGATGTGTTTGAACATCCTTTTGAAGTTATTCCAAGTTCAACAGGTGATTTTGAAAGGTAAGTGGACTATATTGTTATATTTTTTACTGTGGTTTTGTCCTAGGATTCTGTGGAAATATTTTGAAGTAAGCAACTTTAAATCCCATGATAAACTGTATGATATGGTTAAAAGGAGTTGAAAGTTTGCTACAGACTGGGTCAACTTTTAGAAAGGACTGATATATTCCGCTTTACTGAAGATTTTAAGGTTTTTGACAGAAGCCTTATTCAACACAGGATTTGACTGAAGATTAACAGGAAAATACGAAATAGGACCTTAAAAGTTTAAGTTGTGGCACAGTGGCAGAAGAAGAGAAGTTGAGAGAACAAATTAAATGAGCTCAAATTAATCAATGGTATGATATATTAGATTGTGTTACAACCTGAAGCATAAGTTCTTTTTAAGCCTCCATAGAGCATGCAGTTGGTAAAAAAAAAATTGTGTAAAGAATAATTCAGGAAAGAACCTCATTTATAAAGCAAATGTGCAACCACAATAAACATTTTAGAGAAAATTCACTGGATATACACAAGTAACAATAATACTGTAAGAGAAAGAAGCAGAGGCGAAGGAGTTACTAAAGAATTTGGAAAAACAGGTATGTGGATTGAAGGAGAGATAGTAAAATTAGACAAATTAGCTGGCAGTGCTAAAGCTGTACCCATGTTTGCATTCCCAGGAATAATATAGCCCTGTCCCAAACCCTACTTTACCAAATATTTCTCTAATAAGTGCCCACGTTTCTCTAGCAGTTTAATAATGGTTATATTAAATGAGGGGGGAAAACAGAAGGAAAGAACAATACAATACATATGTAAACAGCTTTTGCTTTTCCACCCTTAACTAATTTCCCCACCTAATATCCTCTTGGTTTATGTCTTTCTCTGTCTCTCTTTTTAAAATGGTATAATTTTTATCATACATATTGGGAAAAGATTTTTTGTGTTTCATTATACTTTGTACAAAAGGACCCTGATCTTGACCAAGTATCTGGACACTACAATCCTTATAACTAGCTAACCTAGATTTTAAACTACTTAAGGCAGAAACTTTGAACTGCCTGTGGTCTTCCTTACGCACATGTAAAACAGTAGTAATTCCACTACAGTTAATGAATTCACACCATTGTAGGCCTCATAAAATCAGAATGAGGCCCTGCCATTTCTATTTATCTGCATATGCCAACAACACTATAAAATGTCCAACATGTTAAACAAAGAAGGTTCTCTGGATGCCAGGATGAAACTAAATCAGCTCCTTGGCTTCAGCACACAAGTCAGAGCTTTTTAGAATGAGTATAGAATAGATTTTTATTTATTTCCAGAAATGCTTTACAGCAGTGGCAGCAATGTGGGCAAGAAACAGTGGGCTAGAAAAACCCGTCCAAGGGCAGGCCAGCTAGCTTTGGTGATATTTCAGTGCTGGGGGAGGGTGAGGGAAAGGGGAATTTCTCTGCAGCTGTCCTGAGACCAGACAGTTAGGAACTTCACCCACAGCACAACTGCTTCCCCCAGCCCTGGCCCCCTGCTCTCTGGCTGTTTGTGGGTTCAGCTTCCAGCTAGTGGGGAGCTTTGTCAGGGCTGGGAAGCTGCAAACTACGTCAATGTTGCCCCTGCTTCTCTCTGCTTTCCCCTTTTGCCCCCATCTCCCAGCTGCAATGCAGGCATAGCTGGAAGCTGTCCTCCTCTGGCACAGCTCCCTGTGGGCTGGACGCTTTAGTCACACTGCAGCCAGGGGGAGGGAAGAACAGGGAGAAGTGACATCAGTGTGGGCACAGCTCAAAACAGCTCCTCTGCTTGAGCCCACACCATGAGCAGGCAGTGAAGAGTTGCCAGGGCTTGGGGAGGTAAGGAAGGGGAAGCAATAGCAGCCTAGGAACAGCTGGATGATGCATTGCCTCTATATAGTTCGTCATTGGCCATCTCTTGCATGGATGCTGTCAGAGGAGCTGATTTGGGGATGTAGAGCTTCCAGCTGTACCCATGCTGCTTCCAATTTTTGCCACTTCTGGCTCCAGCATAAACAGCTTCCAGCCTCGGCATCATGGCTGGACAGTTTCCAATGTGCCTATTTCTGTTGCTATGAGGTTATGGAACGAAGGTAAGGGTGTAGAGAGAAGCAGAGGTAATGCAGAGACAGTTTCAACCCCAAGCAGTGTTTCAATTCCCACCAGCTGGAAACTAATCCATCAGACAGTCAGGGAGAGGGTGTGGGCTTGGAGAAGCAGCAGTGGCTTGGGTGCAAGCAAAGCCCTCCAGCTCTGTTGGCCAGATTCAGTGTCTCTTGTGAGCCGGATTGAGCCTGTGGACTGCATGTTGCCAATCCTTTTTAAATGCTATTTTACAAGTTTTAGGGTTAGGGACAGACATTTGAAAAGCCTGAGCCTAAATTGATTCAATATTTGCAGATTAGTCTAACCTGGTTAGGCTGAACTGATTTGTAACTGCACAGACATCCCTTCTGAACTAAGGAAATGCAGGCACATGCCTGCAGTGACTCAGGCTAGAAGCTAGGGGGAGCTACAGCAGCCATCCCTTCGTTTCCATAGTGATGAGGTTGCGGGGGAGGATAGCCAGGCCCCAGCAGAATGCTGTGATTGGGGGGGGTTCCCCTCCTCCCCCCACTGTTCATAAAAGAGCGCTAAGTTTCACTGCAGGGAGTTACACAGGGAGTTGTTAGCATTTATCAGCCCATCAAACAAAACAGAAACCTCACTCACTAGTTCAAGCTCTTCTTAAACAACATTTTTCCAAGTAAGGAATGGGACACACACACATACATTATCAGTTACCTGTTGATTAGCTCCCCAAATCCAGTCTTTCCTGTCTGCCTTTGTCCTGTCTCCCATACTCCAGACTGTAGTCAGTATATGGTATACTAGCTGATGCTGAAATGTGTATGTGTAAAGAAGAAGGGAATCCCTGCTTCAACAGGGAGTGCTGAGGGGAAGAAGGGTGAGAAGGAAGAAGACAGGCAGGTGCCCTGTACCTGCAGTCTCTGCTGGAGTTGCAGCCAGGGAGAAGAGGAGTTGGGCCAGCCGTACTGGGCTGGAGCAGAGAGCAGAGCCTGCCAAGGGTTGCAAAGCATCTGGGATGCTGAGGGACTCTGATTTAACTTAAACTAGGAAGGGGTCCAGGACTGACACTGCATAAATCGGTTAGACCCAAATCAGTTAAGTCTGATACTACTACATTCAACCAGGTTTATCTCTAGCCAATTTCAGCTATTTTACAATTGGTTTATGTGCACTAAAAATATTTTCTTTTACAGGTCTAAACCAGTTTCTAATAACTGAAACTGGTTTATGTGTAATGTTTGTCCCTAGCCCAGGTAAATAGTAGGCCATACAGTTTCTTAGGGAAAAGACTGGTTTGTCAGTCTAAATACACCAAAAGGTACTGTCACATTAGCCTCCTATTACACGTGGTTGTCAGTATAGTCTGTCACTCCTGTCATGTCTCGTGTGACCGGGGTGTAGTCATAACAGTCATGTCAGGCTCCATCACTTGGTATGGTCAGTGAGCATTCAGTTAGGATACTGTCAGTGATACTATACTACCATTACTTGTAGCAACTTTGTTAGTTGTAATAAACAACAGGCTCTGTTTCTCAGTAAAAAGAGAGGTTTTATTGCTCCCAAATGACCAGACACTAACACCATGCATCAGGCACAGCATCAGTGAGATTTATTTGTTAGACAAAATGCTGGCATAAAATATGGCCCCTATCACAGTCCTTAAATTCACAGTTCCCAGGCTCCTTGATCAAACAAATTTAGGTTTATAAGATATACCTTCTGGTTTCACCAATTGCTAGACATATAAAGGTGACATCATTCACACTAGATACAAAATCTCTCATCAGATGGGGGAACCTATTTATCAGGACACTCTGAGAAATATTTTGGTGTTTAGTTCCCATCATATCCATTGTTTTCCATGCACTGGCCTTCTGAGAGGCCTAGAAGTTAACAGTCCTAACTTTCCTAGCATATCTGCTCAAGCCACATATGGTCAGGTTTCTGGTCATCAAAGTCTATGGCTCAGAATGTTATTGAGTTTGCTTTAGTTTATGCTGTTAATGGGCCTCTGTATGATTTCTATGATTTCAAATGGCTGCACCTGTCTATGCTCCAGTGCGGCCTATAGTATACTTGGTAAAACACTGTAAGAATATCAGATTTGGGGAGTGGGGGGCACTTCTGAATCATGAGTAAACTGTGATGGATACCACCATCAAGTCCATCTGTCAACATCCCAGAAAAGGGTTTCCTCACCAACGTCAAGTCTGATGTGTCATCAAGGAAACCAAAACCAACAAGGCTACTGGACCAGATGCCATACATGCCAAAATCTAAAATGAGGAACTGGTACTGAAACTCCACAGAGTTATTCTTCAAATTTGAAACAAAAAAGACCTGAGAAATGCCAACATTGTTACTGCCCTCATTCCATGTGTGAAACTATTGAGGAATTACTCTCCTTTCCACAGCAGGGAAAATCCTTGCTCACATCCTTCTATGTCTTGCTGAGGAAGTCCTGTTGGAATCTCAGCATGGTTTCAGACCATCCTGTGGGAAAACTGACATGATCTTTGTTGCCCACCAGAGCTAGGAAGGTAGGGACTCCTGGGAAATGGAGTCCACTACAGCCCAATCCAGCCCATTGGCTGGACTTGGGCTTCCCCTGATATAGGAGCACAGTAGTCTGCTGTGGCATATGCTGTTATAACTGTGGTGGTTCTGAGCACTTTAAAGTTGGCACCTCATGTCATGCAAGCTAAACATCTTAAGGCAGATACCTATTCAGAAGCTTTACTTCTGACCTTCTAAATATGATGTTTATAGGTGAATGGTCTAATGTGACTCCTTGGTAAGTTGGGATATGCTCATGGAGGAGGATATAGTTGCCTACTCTGATAATCAGACCTCATGTGGAAGATTGATGATACTGTTTATTGATGGTCCCCACTGACCTCATGCCTCATAAACACTTTCCACTAATCCCTGTACTACTGGCCTGGAATAAAGCAGAGGCAGTATGGCAAGGATACCCTATTGCTGTTGGGAGCTAATCAATGTGTTACTTTGAGTGAGACCATAACTCTGGTTATACTCCTGTGGGTTTTTTTTCCCCTTGACTGAGGCCAGCATATTGATGTGGAACCATTCTATGTAAAACAGCAACCAAACAGACCCCAGAAGACAATCAAAGCTGGCCCCACAGCTGAGGTATAATCAACAATCACAACTGTGGACTTTAGTTGGTTTGTCTCCAGGTACTGTTTGACAGAGTACCTACTTATGAGCACTGCTGCAGGTAAGGAGCAGTGGTAAATGGTAATTCTCTCTAGCAACCCCCCTTCCTGCCGCAGACATACACTTCCTCCCTTCCTCTTCTCCCAGAGAACCAAAGATGGCTGATCCCTCCAGGTCCAGACACTTATCCCAGCCCTCATGGCTCCCAGAGTAGGGAGATGGAACCCAGACATCTAAGTTTTCCCAGCTGGAAAGTGGAACATAGACATTTCAAGGTGTGGTTAGTATTTAGTTGTGAGCAGCTGTATGGCTTCTGACCCCAGGTAGGGAAACGGGTTCAGATAGGGCACTCAACATAGGTCCCTCAGTGTCTCCTTTCTCTGCACACTCCAAATTTGTGTGCAGGAGGCCCAATCATCGAACTGGAGATGCTGGATCCAGGATGGTTGGCTGGATACCTGCAGAATATTGGAGATATGTGTGTAGATAGCATAGGTGAAATGAGGACCAAATGGGACTGTCTATGTGGCCAAGTTGGAATGGACAGGTTGGTGTCTGTTTGCACCCACACTGCCATGACCCAGGAATGTGCTGTGAAGGTCCAAGAATGAAGTCTACAGATGGCCACCTGTTGTCTGAGGGAGGCCACCCTTGTTGCTATGGAGAGAAGAGAGTCATAGTGCCAGGATAGGGAGTTCATGTACAGGGTCAAAGACCACTTGGGATCCAGGTATAACACCTCTAAATGGCATCAAAATTGCCTCCCACGAAGAGACCATTGCCACGCTGGGAAGGAGTGGTAGGGCAGCCAGCCACCCACCCGCACACGTCATGGCTAGCCCTGCTCTAGGGACTGCTCTCTGGGGTGAGGTAACATGCCCATGGGGGGAGGAGGGAAAGCTTGGATGGAGGCTGTGGTGGAATGCTTCACAATGTGTATTTTTTGGATAGCTAGCATAACTGGACTACTGTAATGGATGGATGGGGCAGGGGATAGGGGGTGGGTAGGGGCAGGGGAGAAAAGGGGGTGGAGTTGCACTTATGTAAGGGAGCCATATGATTGCTCAGAGTTCCAGTATGAAAGCAGAGATAGGCCCATTGAAAGTCCCTGGGCTAGGTTCCATGCCCCAGGCCCTAGTTCAATCACCCTGACATCTGCCAGGAGGGTAATACAGCAGTGCACAGACAAATCAGGAAGTTTTGGGAGAGTGTTGGAGAGAACTTTCTGGTGCAACTGTTGGAAAGACCAACTAGGGGCCATGCTCTTTTTGACCTGCTGCTCACAAATGGGGAAGAATTGGTGGGGAATGTAGAAGTGGATGGCAAGTTGGGCAGCAGTGACCATGAGATGACTGAGTTCAGGATCCTGAGGAAAAGAAGAAAAGAGAGTAGCAGATGAAGGCCCCTCCTGGATTTCAAAAAGTAGACTTTGATTCACTTAGGAAACTGATTGGCAGGATACCCTGGGACACCAGTCTGAGGGGGATATGCGTTTAGGAGAGCTGGTGGTATTTTAAAGAAATCTTACTGACAGCACAGGAACAAACAATCCTTACACACAGGAAGATTAGCAAGTATGGCAGAAGACTAGCTTCACTTAGCAAGGAATACTTCTTTGGTCTAAAACAAGAAAGGAAGCTTACAAGAAGTGGAAAATTGGACAAACAACTAGAGAGGAGTGCTTGGACACTGCAACTACTGCACCTAGAATCACAGACTGGGAAGGAGGTGAGCAGCCAACAGTGACAAAAGAATAGGCTAGGGACTTCTTAGAAAAGCTGGACATGTACAAGTCCATGGGGCAGGATGTGATACACCTGAGAGTGCTAAGGGAGTTGGCCAATATGATTGCAGAGCTACTAGCCATTATCTTTGAAAAACTGGGGTGATTCGGAGAGGTCCCAGATGACTGGAAAAGGGCAAATATAATGCTCATCTTTAAGAAGGTTTAGAAGGAACAGCTAGGGAACTACAGACCAGACAGCCTCACCTCATCCCCCATAAAAATCATGGAGCAGATCCTCAAGGAATCCATTTCTAAGCATTTGGAGGAGAAGAAGGTGATTAGGAACAATCAGCATGGATTCACAAAGGACAAGTCATGCCAGTTTGATTGCCTTCTATGATGAGAGAACTGATTTGGTGGATGTGAAGGGAGTAGGTGACATGATATAACTTGACTTTAGGAAGGCTTTTGATACAGTCTTCCACAACTTTCTTTCAGGCAAGCTAAGGAAGTATAGGGTGGATGAGTAGACTGTAAGGTAGATAGAAAGCAGGGTGGATCATTGGGCTCAAAAGGTACTAATCAATGGCTCAATGTCTACTTGGCAGCCAGTGCATCAAGTGGAGTGCCCCAGGGGTTGGTCTTGGGGCTAGTTTTGTTCAATATCTTTATTGATGATCTGGAAGATGGGATAGAGTGCTACCTCAGCAAGTTTGCATATGACACCAAACTGGGGGGTAGATATGTTGAAGGGTAGGTCTGGAATTCAGTGAGACCTGGAGAAATTGGAGAATTGGATCAAAAGAAATCTCATGAAGTTCAATAAGGATAAGTACAAAGTCCTACGCTTAGGATAAAATGACCCTATGCACAACTATACAGGCTGGAGACTGACGGGCTAAGCAGAAGATCTGTAGAAAAAGGACCTGAAGGTAACAGTGGACAGTAAGAGGAATATGATCCAAAAAGTTTTCTTTGTTTTGAAAAACATTAATGTCACACTGGGCTGCATTTGGAAAAGTGTTGGCAGCATGTTGAGGGAAGTGTTTCTTCCCCTAGTGAGGCCACATCTGGAGTACTCTGTCCCATTTTGGGCTCCCAGTACACCAAGGATGAGGGCAAGTTGTAGAGAGTCCAGTGCAGGACAATAAACATGGCTAGGGGACTAGAGCACATGACTTCTGAGGGAGATATGGAAGTAACTGGGCTTATTTAGACTGCGCAAGAGAAGACTGATGAAGAAGAAGAAAATAACTGCCTTTAACAGGCTGAAGGGTGGTTCCAAAGAGGATGGAGCTAGACTGTTCACAGTGGTGGCAGATGACAGAACAAGTAGTGCTCTCAAGTTGCATCAAGGGAAATTGAAGTTAGATATTAGGAAAAAGTTTCTCACTAGGAAGGTAGTAAAGCACTGAATCAGGTTACCCAGAGGTGTTGTGGAATCTCCATCTTTGGAGGTTTTAAAGACCTGGCTATACAAAACCTTGGGTGGGATGATATAGTTGGGGAAGGCTGTTTTGAGCAGGGGGTTGGTCTAAATGACCTCCTGAGCCCTTCTGTCCCTACTTTGCTATTATTCTATGAAATGGCATGTAGAATGATGGTAGGCCACAACAGGATAGACAAGCTGAAGGAGTGAAATAATTTTATTCAGGAGAAGTACACAATTCTATGATTGGAGGATGCTGGTGGGGAGAAGAGTCCTGTAACAAGAGATATGTAGCATGGGAGGCACTGACCACTTGTCCAAGCAGTCAGGAAGGTGTTTGGCAGGGCCTGCTCTGGAGAGCAGCATTGGGGGAAAGTAAGGAGATTAGGCTGCCAGAAACCCAATGTCAGGGCTAGCATTGACTCCACCTGCCTTCTAAGTCTATCTCACTGCCCCTGGAGATCACTGGTATATGCTCAGACCCCCAGAGGGGTTCCAGGCCAGTCCCAGAAAGACACATGAGCACTCAAAACTGGGTAGGTTATGGGAAGACACAGCATGCCAGGCCACTCCAGGCCCAGGTCCTGCTGCAGGGGAGTGGTGCACCCTCTTCAAAGATACACAGCCCTCTGGGATCTGGTCCAAGTTCCAGAGCAGGCAACATCCATAATTTTTCTTTATTATCTGTACAAAAAGTTTAGCAACTTCAACATTTAATTAAACCAAAGTGCAGTGGTTTCGCAGATGGCATTTCCTATTCTGTTTCAAGATTTTTTGTTTGTTAAGTTAAGCCCCCACATCTACCCAGTCCTTAGCTCCCCTCTCAATGTCATAACTTCCTGGTGTAGCCAGGGTCTTTTCATTCAGTCAGTGTTAACTGAAAAGTAGTTTCCATATTCCACAGTAGGTAATGTTACATAGTTTGTTTAATAAACACACTAAAAGTATACCAACTTCAACACTGGATTAAAACAAGCCTAGTCTCTTACTTGGGTTGCATTACCCAATAGCCCCAGTGTGTGCCCCTGGGTGGGAGTTGGGGAGGGGTAGGGGATGGGGGATGGTGCCTGACCAGCCTGGGTTGTAGGCAGTGATGTGCAGGACATGGGGCCAGAGGAGCCCAGGGTTAGAGGCCCATATCACGGTGCCAGGGTGTGGACACTCAAAGCCCTCCAGCCATACTTATTTAAGAAGGGCTTCTGGTCCATGAGGGTGAGGTGCTTGTCAGCCAAGGCTTCACAGATCCAGACAGCCTGCCACTCTGTGGGACTGGAGCCATCAGCATCGGGGGGGCAGGGGTAGAATGCAGGCATCTAACACACACAAGGGCGCAGCAGGTACAAGGTGTGCTGGGTGGGCATGCATGGGATGGCCAGCTGGAGCTCGTGGGCATGAGGGCACATATAATGAGCTGCTGTTCCATCAGGTCCAGGTGGGTGGCTGTGATGTCACTGCCAATTAGGTATGAGTAGGCCAGTTGTCTCTGCTTAGGAATCTTTGGCAGCCTGGGGAGCCCATAGAGCATACTGGGAGATGTGCAAGAGCATCCCCTACCTCCTGGGCTCAGGCCATACAGGTAGACTCCAAGTCTCCCTCCCCACATTCCCACAAGGGCTAATGTGTTCTGCTTGCTCCTGACCTAACTTTGGAATCTTAGGGTGAAGTCAAAAAGTTAAAAACTTTTGCCTCAGCCTTCTTGAATGCCTGTATTTAATCTAACTTAGATCTGGTTGGTAATTTTGGCTATCTTGGAGATAGGGTTAACTCAGATCAGGTCAGTCTTTTTCAGACTGGTTTAACCATCCTGAACTTCTGTTTACGTAGATTGGCTTAACAAGTGATCCATATATAAGCTCTGCACTGAGGTGACCTAACTTATATGAAGTAGTGATTTCTAATGTGATCTAACCTCCCCCTAACCTCCTCAAATGTCTGTACATCCCTTAAAAATTGGACATGATGTTGCTGGGAACTGGTACAACTAAGCCACTTTGAATAGTCGTTCATCCTCCTCCAAACTCTTCAGTACCAGTTATAAAGGTTTATGCTTGCAGTTATAGTTTTGAACTTTGTTCTAGAATTAGGGATTCTCTTGTATGATCCATCAAAAGGAATAACAACAACAAATGAGGCATATATTGGAGAAGGAATAGTATGGAATGAGGAAAGCATTGCCTTTACCTTTTAACATTCTAGCAATATAATAAAAAAATTACATATGCTAGTTTGCTTTTCAAAATATGGAAATTAAATTTAATATCAACCAAGGGGTTTTCTTTTTCTCCTGTTCACTTTTTTTCCCCTCTAGAATTTAAATAATATCCATCTAAAGAATGGACTAGAATGTATTTATTCTAGTCTTAATACTAATTATGGAATACTGGTTAATCCCAGTTATTAATGTAAAGAATCATGATGTGTATACTTCATGACATGCTTCATGCTGTTTAGATATTCTCCTCTCTCTTTACCCAATAAACATATTTTTAATGTACTACAAAACTGATGAATTTTAACTTCAGTTCCTAGAACTGGAAGACCAGTTAAGCAGAGCTATTTAGGTTTCACAATTTGTTTTTAGTTAGTTTCTTTCATTTTCTTCTTAAAATATAAATAGCCAAATTTGAGAATTTATTCAGCTGGCTCGCCAGTAAATTCCAGATGGTGCTAAAGAGAAAACAAATTTTATTACAGTCCCCTAAATGTATGCCAAATGGCCAACATGAATACTAACTCTCTTTGGCTTTCTCCTGTGCTTCTGGACTCCTAGATGTTGCTATGAAGGCAAGCACCCATCTGGTTTCATACTGGCCCTTGTAAACTGTGCAGGAGACCATTTTTGGATAAGAACTCCAAACAGGTGCTAATTTTATAGGAATTACATCTGTGAACAGTTAGGAAATGTTTTGGTGCTACATAATAAGTTGTTTTTGTGATGCTTAAGTCAGTATAATAAATCATATGTCTGTAACTTGTTCCTTTCTTATCCATTCTGAACATGCTTTACTGCAGACTAAGTCCATGAGTAGTTGAAGGGCTGTGTTACACAATTTAGCAATTTTAATGTTTTCCTCAAACCAAACCTGAACATTTGAAGCAACAGAAAAAACAGTGTTCTAATATAATTTTTGTATAAATAGAAAAATAAATCATTTTTCATAAAAAAAAGTTTTCAATCATTTTTTTCAATCAGACAGGGACTGCAAGTAATGTAATATGACTATACAGAAATATATAACTAAGATGCATGCCTTGTCTATTGTTAGGTCCAGGGAAGTCAGAGACAACAGAAATAACAAATATGGACTAGGTTAAGTGTAGCTTTACTGATTGTCAGAAGGAATAGGTGTAGCTGTTTGTAACACAGTGAGGCATGTACACAAGAAACTTAATGCACAGTAGCCTAATAACAATGCACAGTAGCGTGCCAGGCAAAAAACATGTTAATATGCTACTGTGTAGTAGCATTAAGCTACTGCACAGTAAACATGACTAAAAATTAGCTAGTACTGTATGAATTTTTTTGCAACTGTCTAGTTGGTTTAATATCTCCTCTAGCAAATTGACTTCAGTAACTACTGTGCATTCATGGATATGTAGATGTGTCCAGTGATAGGAGATCACCTAGGAAGGTTTTGTCTCTGCTGGAATGGGTATCAACTCTTCCTGAATCTTGTGAATGGGGTTGCTTAATAGATTCAGTACTATGTAACTACTATGTTACTGCTGCATTTGTATAGGTTGTCTCAGAAAGCAGGTTGGCTGGCCTTCTTATCATGGAGACAGTTAGTAATTAAAGGGAAGATTAATTTAATCTATAGCTTTAATATTGATAAATTAAAATATTAGTTGGCATTATATTTTTAAGAGCAAAAGGCCTTCACAGTAGAACGCAGATCATTTAAGCCCAGGTGATTCACATCAGACTTAATTTCACACTGGGATGCCAAATTAAGGCTCAGCTTTGCTGTAGTTTTTATTTAAAAGGATGACACATCTCACTAAACTGGATGTTAGCTGTGTAGCATATGGTACATGCATTTATGCCTCTCAAGTAAGTCACAAAAGAGAGAATGGTCCCATTCTGTGTGGCCACAGAATTATGTAGGCACCTTGATTCACTATGGGTCTACACATGCATTTAAGCACAACTAAATTTAATGTGCATTGAATACATTAAGGGATTGTTGGCAGGTGTTGACATGTACAGAGGCTCTGCAATAAAATCCCTGTGGCGCCATCATATGCCCCTAGTAACTGGGCATATCCAGCACTAAACTTACTGCCCGGTTGTGTCTACATGTCAGTTAATGCACTTTACTAAATTTGATACCTGTATTTGCATGTGTAGATGCATGCCTGTAATGTGCATTAAATTAGCTAATGCGCATAAATGTGTCTTGTACAGATACACCCTATGTGCTTCTATTTTGGCCTGAGAATTGCCTTTGGCAGTTGCCCCTATGCTGCTGACAATGAAGAGCTCTATTTTGGGATGCTAGGCACTAATTCCTGGTTTTGCTGCCTGCCATTTGGAGGCACATTGTGAAAAATCCTATTTTATACTATGTGCCTAACTGACAATCATCCAGTTATATTGGTGCCATTTTTGGCAGATTGAAATCCTACTTCAAATTACTACTGAGCATGAGAAGTGGGCTGCACTCTGGCTGGGCAAGTGTATAGGTCCATAAACACCTGCTCAGAGTTAGTATAACCCTGAAAGTGAACACAGGAAAAACTCATGACTAGCCTGTCACAAGATTCTATTCCCATCCATTACCCAGGGCCTTTGCCCCTGGAAGCAAGCGACCCAGGTTCTAAGTTTGAATTGAAACCTTTCTGACTATTTAGCAAAGTGATTGAATGAGGAAGCCCTGCTATAGCCCTTGTCCAGTCCCTTCTCCAACTTCCTTTTTGAAACTGCCCCCACTGAGCAGCCAAGAGTACAAGATATGTGACTCCAGGAAGTAAGGCCCAAGATAGAGGTTGTATGGGTCAGGAGTGCGGGATGGTGGTTTAGAAGGCAGGATGATCTCAGATGTAGTCTTGCCTCTTGCCAAATAGGTCATAAACTTTCCTATGGTTCTCAATCTGTTCTGTTCAATGAACATTAAACGCCAGGTGGAGTGGCTTATAAACAAAACACTATACAACTTCCAGTTCTTTGCCATTGGATAATTGCTGCCTTAACTATTTAATAAGAGGAAGAAAATCAAAGAGCAATACACATCCTCTGCAAACAGCACTGGGTCTGAGGTAGAGCAGATGGAGGTGCTCTGGGTCAGAATACAAGGGGTTGGGGTGGAAAGGGATCTAATAGTGGTGTTCTACTAAGGCCACCTAACCAGGGGAAGAGCTGGACTGGGAATATTCAGGTTAGCTTGTGGAGGCAGTTAAGTCTAGGCACATGGTCATCATGGGTGACCTAAACTATCTGGACATCCGCTGGGAAGAGCAGTCAGCCAGGTCTGACCGCTCACATACATTCCTAGCCAAATTACAGGACCTCCACCTAACCAAGGAGGTGCACAGTCACACCAGGGGAAATGTCTTGTTGGACCTGGTTTTGGCCACAGGCGACGCCCTGGTGAGGGAACTGCAGGTGGTCGACCACCTGGATGATAGTGACCATTGCCTACTGGAATTTACCATCCAGAACAGGGTGTCAAAGGCCTGCAGCAAGGCAGCAGCCCTGGACTTCAAGAGGGCAGATTTCAATGAGATAAGGAGACTAGTCAGGAAGGCACTGAGGTCCTGTAGGGGAAGGGAGTTGGGAGTCCAAGAAGAGTGGTCATTCTTTAAGAAGATGATTCTCCAAGCCCAAAGTGTGACAATCCCCATGTGGATCAAAGTGGGCAAGACTGCTCAAAAGCCCCTGTGGCTCATCAAAAGTATCGGTGAATGACTCAAAGCCAAAAAGCAGGTGTATACCCAATGGAAGAGGGGGAATCACCAAGGGGGATTATACGTCCTTGGCTTGAGACTGTAGGACAGCTATTAGGAAGGCTAAGGCAGTTATGGAATTGGGACTAGCAACCCAGATCAAAGAGAACAAGAAGTCCTTTTTTAAATACATAGGGGATAAAAAGAAGGTACACAGTAATTTGGGCCCTCTGCAGGACATGCTTGGTAATCTGATGGTAGCACCAGATGACAAAGCTAATCTCTTAACAGATTCTTTGCTTCCATTTTTCCAAGCAGGGACAGGGACATCCCCTCCACTGGGATTCTGGACGGACCCCAGGGAGGTGCAGATGGACCCCAGGGAGGTGCAGCCAGGGTCAGTGAGGACCTAGTCAGGGAACTTCTGGAAGGACAAGATGTTTTCAAATCAGCAGGTCCTTACAATCTCCACCCCAGAGTGCTTACGGAACTGGCAAATGTCATTGCAGGACCCTGGCACATCTTTATGATCACTCGTGGTGCTCTGGTGAGGAGCTGGATGACTGGAAAAGGGCCAATGTGGTCCCCATTTTCAAAAAAGGGAGGAAAGAGGACCTAGGAAACTATAGGCCAGTTAGTCTTATCTCAGTCCTGGGGAAGCTCTTTAAGAAAATTATCCAGGACCACATCTGCGAGTGGTCAGCAGGGGAGTTTATGCTTAGGGCAATCAACATGGGTTCATTAGAAACAGATCCTGTCAGACCAACCAGGTGGCCTTCTATGACCAGGTCACAAAGCGTTGGATGCAGGTGTCACAGTGGACGTAGTCTTCCTGGACTTTAGGAAGGCCTTTGACATTATGTCTCACCCCATCCTCTTAAAAAATTAGGCATCTGTGGTGTTAATGCCCACACAGTCAGATGGGTCGCCAATTGACTAGAGGACTGCACCCAGAGAGTGGTGGTAGATGGGTCTTTTTTGACCTGGAGAGATGTGGGTAGTAGGGTTCCCCAGAGCTCAGTCCTCGGGCCCTCACCATTCAACATCTTCATCAACGATTTGGATGAGGGGGTGAAAAGCACCTTGTTCAAGTTCACAGATGACACTAAGATGTGGGGAGAAGTGAGCACACTAGAAGAAAGGGACAGGCTGCAATTGGATCCGGACAGGTTGCAGGGATGCGTGGATGAGAATAAGATGGGATTCAATACAGACAAGTGCAAGGTGTTGCACCTGGGGTGAAAGAACCAGCACCATACCTACAGCCTGGGGAACTCCCTTCTCATCAGCACAGAGGCAGAGAAGGATCTTGGAATCAAGATGAACATGGGCTGCCAATGTAGGGACGCAGTCAGGAAGGCTAACTGCCCTTTGTCATGCATCCAAAAAATGCATCATGAGCAGGTCCAAGGAGGGAAGTGGACAGCATCAAGATGGTCCAGAGGAGGGCCACTCACATAATTAGGGGGCAGCAGGGCAGGCCCTATGAGGAGAGGCTACGGGACCTGAACCTGTTCAGCCTCCACCAAAGAAGGCTGAGAGGGGATCTGGTGGCAACCTATATAAACTTGCCAAGGGGGACCATCAGGCAATGGGAGAATCCCTGTTTCCCTGAGCACTACCAAAGTTAACAAGGATCAATGGCCATAAGTTGACTGAGAGTAGGTTCAGGCTAGATATCAGGAGGCACTACTTCATAGTCAAGGTGGCTAGGAGCTGGAACCAACTTCCAAGGGAAGTGCTGCTTGCCTGTTCCCTGGGGGTCTTCAAAAGAAGGCTAGACAGCCACCTAGCTGGGGTCATTTGACCCCAACATCCTTTCCTGCCCATGGCAGGGGGTCAGACTAGATGATCTGCTTAGTTCCCCCCCAACCCTACCAACTATGAAACTATGAATTATGCTAGTTAACCCAGAGGCTGGTTTAATATTTTATTCTTAAGCTATCCTTCTTACTTTCTCTGGCAGGAGAAGGATAATATTGGTCTGAAATAATAATTTTTTTCATAGCTACAATATGCATAGGTTCTGCCAAGGGTGGAGATGTATATATACACATATTAGTATGGCATTGGGTGTGTTCCTCCTCTTTCCTTAAATAACTTTGGTACACACAATCACAGTTAAATGTAATTAATTTATTGCTTACACTTCTGTAAAAATAAATGTTCAGTTTGATATAAGACTTGTGAAAATTGTCCAAGAAACGTATTACACACAAAAATGGACATCCATAGCTTTAAAAGATATGGATAATTCTCTCAATTGCTATTATTATTTTAAAGTAGGATCACTCAGGACCTGTACTTAAATGATTGAACTGTCATCCTTTCTGCTGTGATAATTCCATGTACCATTTTCTTCTGTCAACACTTTCTTTCCACTTACTTTTTGAATTTCTATGAAATAAAAATAGAAGAACAGAGAAATAGGCAATCTCAGTCAGCAGATCATGGAGACATATTAGTTTTATCATTTATATTGTGTAAATATTTATGATAATAATTATACTACAAAGTATCTCCCCATATTATTCTCTTTCTAAGGTTGGTAACATTTCATTCTAAGCCACCTTTATATTTGTTTAAATTGTAAATTAAACTTTACCTCATAATTTATTAATTTTTTCACATATATTATCTTAAATTTCTTGTTCTTATAAAACGTCTATGTCTTGGTATGATCTATTGTACACCAGTAACTCAGATGCATCACAGTCTTACTATATTAACTAATCCTTAATGTGAGGATGCTTGGTTCCTAAGGATGTTGTTTTAATTAGAGGACATGATTATTTTTCTCATATATTAGTAACATTTATCTTCTACAAGTGTGGCAGATCACATACCGCATTATTGAAAGTTGATTTATTTTTAAAATACTTATGCTTAACTTTTCACCAATTAGTAGACCTTATTTAAATCACTAGTACTATTCAAATTATTACTTATCTTCTGGATCCCATACACTATCAATGTTAATAGTATGTTTTTGCTAACCCCCCCCCAACATAAACAGGGAGTGGTTGTAGAATAGTTGTAGAAATATATACTAGAAAAAGGTGAGAATATAATTGTTTGAGTACCATTTTTTCAAAAAGCTATATTATTTAAGATCTTTGGAAAAAGCATGAGTGACTGTTGCCTCCTGAATTGGAGGGGGGGGCAGTACCTGCATAAGCCACCAGTGGTGGTGGCCCTGTCATGGGGGGGCACCATCCCTGCTGATGCGTCAGTGTCAACTGTTGGGGGGGGGCACTGGCCCCTGCAGGGCATGTGCACACCAATGTACCCCCTACCAGTCACCTAAGAAATACACAAAGCAGACTATTATGAACCTATTTGTGTATGCTGTCATGTTTTACTATTGTGTATAATTGTACTGTAAATACAAGAGCTTTTTTCCCCATATGAAACTCAGTACAGTTTAGACTTATCCATAGTATTAAAAAGTCACATGACTTGAATAACATTTTTAATGTGAGCACTTGTTAACAAAATAGTTGTGGGTTGAATAATCAATCATAAGTTTTGTTACCATGACTGAACCCAAGATAACCTTGGTTTATAATGTTAACTAGGCAATAACAAAAATTAATCAAGTAGTATATTCCTTATAATTTAGATTATATTCTTTTGATTTATGTCATTGCATTTATCAAATATCAACTACAACTAGAACCTCTTGAGAAAATAACTTTCTCAAGAATGGGTTAAAGTGAAACTGGATCAAGATTTTAATCATTCAAATTTGGGATTTTGTTTGGCAAAAGCAAATGCGAGATGGCTCTGACAAATTGAAATCTCATTTTTGCCAATCTCTAGTAATTTTTAACAGTAACATAATTTATTTCTAGTTATCAGAGATTGTACATTCAAAATGCACATTAGGAAAATAATAAAGGGCGTCTTTAAAGATATGATTGTCTTTAAGGACAAAGGTATGTGCAAAATAACTTTTTTTAGATTAGGGAATTTAAATAATAATTTAAAAAGTACTGTGGGCAGCTCATGTGATAAGAGACTTAAACTACAAAAGAGAAAAAATATATATAATCCCAGATATTAGCCCTTATAGATAGATGAAAAGACAGTTATAGCCAGAGATTTTTAAAAAAATGTATATATTCTATCTCCTGAAATTCATGAAGCGTCTACTTCCCTGGTGTGCTTAATTTCAGAACCCAGTATTTCTTTCCCTTAATAATAAAGTAATTTGCTTTTTCACATGTAAGCCATATTATACAAGTTTCTCTAAAAAATAAACAGTGTCAGCAAGTTGGGATCTCTGCATCCTCTTGTAAATTAATCTTGTGTACCTTTTTATGACGTAAATTCTAAAAAAATTGATTGCTTTTGTTGAAACTCTGGTCACTCAGGGTATGTATACACAAAATTTATTTTAAATCAACTCTAATAAGCCAACTTAAGTTGAGCTACATCAAAACATAAACACGTACAGCTCCTTGACATAGTGGCAGTCATCTTGTCTTAGTTAAGTTGACATAGCTCACAACTCAAGATAATACACCTTGAGGTGCATTATCTTATGCCACATTTAAAATAGACTTTGCTACACATATGTGTACACTCTGAAAGTTAAGTTGATTTTAAAAAGTTAACTGCCAGAGGGCATATTTACATTAAATGCTACCTTACCATAGCAACATGCTACGGTAATAGTGTCAGCGGACAAAAAACATGCCACTGCAGCTATGTCACTGTAGCGATGAGCTCCCTCACTATAGCATGTCACTACGACGATGTAGTGACTAAACGTAACCATGCACCACCAGCACAGAGCAATAATGGCTGTAACAACAATGATATAATGGCATGTACAGATGCGCTCAGAAAGTTAGGATATGTATACACACCCTCACAGTTATTAAAACCCAGCTGCCATTCCTACTTAAATGTGTTTTACAACAACTCTTCTCCAGGTAACACATTCAAAGCCTGGTCATTACAGTCTTGATGGTTGTTTATGAAATACAAAATGAATATAGGTGCCTCGGTTCAATATTTCTTAGCACATCATAAGAACACTATTAATTAGCAGCATTAAAGATGCCCTAAACAGAAAAGTCATTGACTCCAATGGGTAGTTAAATCAAGGTCTTCATGTACTAAATCATGCCATTTCATGGGAAAAAATGCAATCATAGTATATGCTCCAAAAAGGTAAAAACCTGCATCAGGAATAATGTATGATTTATATGGAAAGTGCATCATACTTACAGTTGTAAATGTATCCTGCTTGCTGTGTGCAGTTGTATTCTCGATATACGTGTCCATTGTCAGCATTACTACTAATGGCAGTCTTGTCATTTGTAGCTTTTTGTGAGAACTATATGATAAAACCAGCTTATCCTCAGGGGCTTGCAGACAATTGTGGGAAAAGGAAAGTGTGACAACTAAAAAGGACTTCTTACAGGAGTTGAAAATTCATTTTCAAAAGACTAGGCTGAGAGGCTCGCAAGTGCAGTATTCAAAACCGAAGGCAAAACTACTCTTTATTTTTTCTTGTTGATATTATTATGCACTCAGAAATAGATGCAATAGTTTGTTGTTTTTTAAAAATAATCTTTGACACTGTTTTACCTGAAAATTAGACTTTTCCCAAACCAAACCTAAATTTAAGCTATCACATAATTTCATAGATTAAATCACTCAAAAGTAAAACTGAAAAAAAAAATTGAACAGTTAATAAATGCTTGGATACTGCCAAGCTTGTTGGGGTAGCAGACACTTTAGACAACAGGATTATGATTTAAAATGACTGTGATAAATTGGGAAAAATAATGCTCTGAAATAGGAAGAAATTTATTAAAGACAAGAGCAAAGTACAATATTTATCCAAATCCAAGATGAGATCCCTGCCCCCCAGAATGGATTAAAAAATAAATATTGTCTTGGATCTGAGTACCAGCCAGGGCAGACACTGATATGACTCCAGCTGCAACTCTGTTCCCAACTTGGGAGAGACCTGTGAGGGGTGGGGGAGAGCACAACAGAGATGATGCAGTACAGAGGAGAGGAGCATGAAGAAGATAGTGCAGTATAGATCACAGGAGCTCAGAGAAGATTGAACAGTTTGGGGGATACCATAGTGCAGGATGGGAGCTCAGGGAAGAGTGCAAAGGAGATTGAAAGGTGTGGGTTTGGCATGCACAGGGAAAATTGTACAGTATGGTCTGGAGGGAGCATGGAGGAGATCATGCACCAGCAAGAGAGCTGCTGTGTCTCCAGCACTGGCTCTGGACGTGGGCTGGAACTTCTGCCACCATTGTTTCCTGGCTGTGACCAGAAACACTGTGGGCATATCCGGCACTGTGGACATATGCAGGCACATGCTCTTGCAATAGCTCAAAAATAAGTGGTGCAAATTTGAGTTGGGGCTTTTGGCCTCAGCACATGTACCTGGACAAGCACTTTGTTGTCGGGGAAAATAACCCTATCTAGCTCCTCCTGCATCTACAGCAAGGGGGAGCTAGAGCCTGGGGAAAGCACCTGTGCTGGCCCCAGCAGTACAAAAAATTGCTCTGGCAAGTAGCTCAATTCCACTCACTTTCAGGAATTTCTAGGGCTCAGCCATTTGGTACCTGGGGACACTACCCAATGTTCTAGCTAATCTGCTGAAGTAGCTCTGATCATCTCCTGCACCCTCTACCCACTGCAGCAGTCTGGCAGTGAGGACTGCTGCCTGGCTGTGACTTGTTGCCTTGTGTGACAGCATGTGTCCCCAAGGCTGCATGCCTGCCAGACCTGGATGGGGACCACATGGCCATTAGCAGTATCTGCCTCTCTGGGCCAGTTGCCAGTGGGCTGTGGCTGCAGTTGGCCTTTGTGTGGCACTACTGCCATGTGTGGCCCTGCATGGCCACCTGGGCAGCTATCTCCTGGAAGATGTTCTCAGTGTGTTGGCCTGCTTTGAACTGTCAAAGCATGTGCTCCTGGCCGCAGGTGGCTAGGAGGTCAGCCACTCCCAGCTGGGTCCTGGGTGCCAGCTCTAAGCCGGCTCCTCTGCCTGGGTCTTGCCACTTGCCCCACTAGCAGGAATTCTGGTGTTCCCTATTTAAAAACTGAAAAATCCTGGATAAAAAAAATCCCAAAGTCACTTTGTAAAATACCCCGAAATCTATGTCCTTTCACAATTAAAATAAGAGACCACAATAGATAGATAGATAGATAGATAGAGGTCTTTTGTTTTAATATCTATATCTTATAGATACATCTCATATATCTAGATATATACATCTATAACTCTGTATCTCTATATTTCTCTATAGATATATCGACATATGAGTTATAGCTATCTATAAAAATCTAGAGAGAAAGAAAGAAATCAGTTAAGTAATGTTTTACTGATACACACACACATACATATATATAAATACATATACACACACACACAAACACAATGTGAAAGCAATTTGGAAGCCTAGCCATGTTTCTATCATCATAATAAAATGAATTCTAAATACCTATATGTTTTGCTGTTTGCCTTTGGTTTTCTTATCATAGAGCAGTTAGAACTCCCCCTGACCCTTTCACTCACCAGGATGTGGGGACAGCTGCCTCTACAGCCACAGTTCATGCCAGTAGGTCTCATCCTGTCTGGCAGCTAGGCATGTAGGGTGTGTGCTGGGAGAATGTGGGTGGCTGTGGAGAGATGTGGAGGGCCATGGGGTATGTGGGTAGGTGTGGGTGGATCATGGAGGGGGCCTGCTCAGAAGGGATGCGTTTAAAAAAAGCTGTTTTTTAATATTAAGATTTAATATTTTGCATATTTTCATATTTGGTCCTGAACCAGTCACTGAATACTACTTTTATTTCAAGACCTTCATAATTGTGTGTTTGTCTGTTTTTTAAATCAGTGTTTGATGACTGTTGGATAACAAAGAATATAGTTAATTGTGGAAAAGAAGAAAACTAATCAATGAGCAGAAAAATCAAGTAATCCATTCCTACAAATTCATTCATGAAAAATTAATTAAAGTAACTTTAAACCTTATCCTTTCAAATCCCAAAGTCATGGTTATATGTGGCTCTGTGATAAACCACACTATAAACATACACAAAGTCACTATGCCAACATTTGTAGTATTTTAAAAGAAAACAATATTAGTATTTTGTCTATCTTCACTATAAGTTATAGAAATAAATATTCTTTTAGTTTATTAAATGTATTACATTGTAGTCTCCTGTTGTCTGGTTTTATTAATTATATGTAATTTTATAATGGTATATTTTAAATAAATTGCCTTTTAAAAATAAATGGATAAGTGCTCAAATAATTTTTTAGTACAGAACAATAGAAACAAAATACAACTGTAGGTCAAGATTGAGAAAAATCTTATCTGTTTTTTGTAATGTGCAAACACCCTTAAAATTCAATCAGTCTGGTTTCTAGAAGCAAAAGAAAGATATGTGCATTTGTAAAACACCATTTAGGCACTATATTCTGGTTGTCTTATAAATGTTGAGTAGCAACTTTCTTATGAGTTGTCTCATGACCTTCACTGGAACAATTAATAAAATAAGGCATTATTCCTTGCAATAACATAACTAGGGGAGGGCAAGAGAGGCATCAGCCTTGAGAAGTAACTTGAGAGAGAACCGAAATCATCTCCTCTCCTATGGAGTCTGCACTCCAGCAGCAAGTGTTGCCCCATAGCATTGTTCTTAAAGCATCAGCTAGTGGGAAGACACTGTCATTGGCAGCACATAGAGATTGCACGTGGGTGCTCAGCCATGCACCCCCTGGGAGCACCAGCCATGAAACTGGAAGTGTTGGCGGAAGCACATTTCTGGTTTTGCCACTAGCTTGGTGATTAGCCATCCCCTCCCATCAGCAATCAGCTGCAGGGGACCTCCCCCCATCAGCAATCTGATACCCCGCCAAACTCAGGAGGCACCAGTTTCCCAGACTGTGGTTCTGCTGCTTTGAAAGCAAGAGTCAGAGTATACACTGTATCAGATGCTGCCACCACAGCCAAGGGGGGGTCATAGGTGATGCATAGCAGGGTGTATGGGTGGTGGGGTACATGCTCCCTCCCCCTGAGATTGACCACGACTCACCACTGCCAGCTTCTACTGGTGGTTGCTGCTCACAACCCCACCATCTCTGCTGCTGTTGGCTTTTGTGGGTTGTTACCAGATTTGCCCATCACTTTGGGGTGCGCTCATTTATTAGGAATATGTTTCTAAGGTCTTTGTAATTCTATCACTGTCCTGCTTGTATTACTTGTGTTTCTATATGGAGCTGTATCTCTACCTTCTACAAGACCTTACCCCCAGTGAAGTTATCTTGCAGGACTCATTTTCAACGGGGCTGGGTTTCTCCAGTCACCAAATAAGTCATACACACACAAACACACACGGATTAGTGTGAGATGCCTGACCTGGCTGGGTTGATCAGCATGGATAGGTTCACAACCTCATATGCCAGGAATCATTTAATTAAGGTAACAATAAAATTCAGTCAGACACAAACACACAGGTAAACAGAATACCTCTGAGTCTGGCTGGGTGTCCAGCTGACACCATCATGGGCCATCATTCAGTTCATAAGGGCATGTTTGAGCCAAACGGGGTCAATCAGCCCATACAAGCTGATCACCTTATGTGTTTCAAACTCAGCACATCCCAATCTTTTGCCCTAACTGTCCTAGTAGTGGTAGCCTCTTGATGAGAAGACCCCAAAGTATTTCTGGGCTTTACAGAGATCTTTGGCTAAGGTAAAAGAAGCATTGCTGCAGAGCAAGTGGGGAAGGAGAAGTAGAGAAGGAAAAATATACTCAGTTACTACCACTTTGACTATAAGTTATTTATTGCTGAGTACATGAAATGTATAACAGTGTATATGAAATGTATAGCAGTACTAGTAATAATAGACATGCAAAAGAAAACAATCAAAACAATCACAATACTACCCTCGTTTCATTGAGTATTTAGGAAACTTAGCCCAAATTTAAGTAACACAATTCAGGTTCAGAAATGTATGCCAACAGAGGGACAGAGAGCTGGGGTCTCACCAGTCCAAGGCACTCAGATTCCAATGATGACAGGTAAAGTTCTTAGCACAGTCCTTAAAGGTAGATGATCTGTTTCTTCCAGCTTCTCAAGAACAACAGTGGATGGTGTCAGAGAGATTTCTCTCTTGAAATACACTTGTTTGCTGATTTTACATCTTTTTAAACCCTCAGTTCAGCTTCTTCAAAGCATTCTATTAATTGTGTAAATAATTGTCTTTTCTATAGACAAGGGGCTATCTCATTTGTAACATCCCAAGAAACTGATTAACAACCAGGAAAAACATAAGAACTAACCAGACAAGGTTCTTTGGGTGACTCTGATATCTTTTATTAGATCAACTGCAATAGTTGGAAAACAATTATTAAGCAAGCTTTTGGGTTCAAAAACCCTTTGTCAGGCTAAGGAAGTTTCAGCAATTGGTTTGTGCTCTTCCTGAATGGAATTAAAAGTAAAGAAGCCAAAAGCTGGGGCTAGGCTGCATACAAGACAGATTGTCAGTGAAAATATAGATTGAGGAGTCAGTGGGTGAGAGACAAGCTGGGGGGTGTGGGGAGAGAGAGAAGGGGGATGAATAGTGGAGAGATACCTAGGGAGTCAGATGTTAGGCAGGTTATAATGTGTCATAAATCCAATGTCTATATTTAGTCCATGATTTTTAGTATCCAGGAGGCTGATGAAGTGGACTTCATAGGCTAGTCTCTGGGAAGTATTTTGCAAGTTTCCTTTGAGGATCAGAACTGAGAGATTGGAGAGAGAGTGGCTTTCTTGTGAGAAATGTGCCCCCATAGGTAATTGAGTATTCCTGTCTTTGATAGATTTCCGGTGTGCATTCATTCTAGTGAGCGGTTGTTGTTTGGTCTCTCCTACGTATTTTCCATCTGGGCATTTGGTGCATTGGATGAGATATATTACATTTTTGGAAGTACAGCTGGAATATCCAAGAATGTTGATGGCTCTGTTGTGGGGTGTAGTAATTGTGGGGGTGGTGGAGATGTGTTGACAGGTTTTGCATTTCTTGTCATGGCATGGCCTGGATCCTTTTGGTGTGCTCTGGGCTTGAGGAAATTTGCTTCTGGTGATGAGGTTAGCGAGGTTTGGTGCTTGTTTGAAGGCTAGTATGGGTGGCTCTGGGAAGATCTTTTTACGAATGGGATCTCTTTCTAGTATGGGTTGCAATTGTTTGAGGATTTTCCATACAGGTTCAAGGGAGGGGTGATATGTCATAACCAGCGGTGTGCGATTTGCGGGGGGGTTTCTGCTGTACTGCAGTAGTTCTTTCTGTGGTATCTGGATGGCTCTTTCAAACATGTGATCTCTCTCTCTGAAGGAGTGTCCTTGTTGTGTGAAAGCCTTTTTAAGATTGGTGAGGTGGGAATCCCAGGTGTTCTCTTCAGTGCAAATTCGGTGGAATCTGAGGGCTTGGCTGTATATCACAGCTTTCTTGGTGTTTTTAGGGTGATTGCTGGTTCTGTGCAGATATGTGTGTTGATCTGTGGGTTTCTTGTGGGTTCCATTTCAAACGGCTGAATTCAATATCTTCCATGTTACAGAGGTGTAGGTTGTAGCCATGCTGGTCTAAGGACATAGGCAGACAAGGTTCTTTGGGTGAATCTGATATCTTTTATTAGACCTTAACTTGAATAGTTAAGGAGTAACCAGACTCTTAGGAGCCAGCATGAAATTCTTATGGATAACAGAAAAACTGGAGGGGATACCTTAATGTTTCTTCTCAGATAGCTTCCAAAACCAGGTTTTTGTATTTTTACTTGTTGTGAATAAGCCTCAGTTTAGCATGAATGTTCATAAACTTTGTGGGGTGGACTTCTACCAGTCATCCCGGGAAAAGTATGACAGCATTTGTGGTCAGGGCTTCAATGGGCTGGATGTTGTGACGAACCCTTAACCATTGTTTAAATATTGCCCATATCCCCTCTGACTTGGTTTCTTGCCTCAGCATTCCCTAACCTGGCAACTGAGTTTTAGTCAATCAAGTTTAAATTGGCCTCCCATAGTGGGACCGGGGAATGTATGGACTGAGATGCCTATTAAACGTTTCTTCTGCTTAGTTAGTTCTGGTTAAATGAGGTGTGGGGGTGGGGAATAGAAAAAGTCCTTTTTAAGTCCAGCAAGCTGGGTGCCAGGTTTCCCTCAGGAAAACAGAGCTGACAGGTAACAGGATGGTCACCACACACCACCCCACCGCCAATGCTGCTGCCCTCAATTGTGCCCCCTCAGAAGGCACCAGTCATTCATGGTCCTTTCCAGTAAGACTCCTATGGACTTTCTCCCTCAATTCTTGGCTACCACACACCCCTCTCCCACCCTGCTTCTTGAACTACAACTCCCTAAGGTCTCAACTCTGTTTTTATACCACTGATTCCTTGTGAGTATGGTATAAAAACACAGGTGTTTATCAGTGAGTGAGGGTGAGATTACACATTACAGTTATCAATTGTTAATTGTAGGGAATTTTGGTCCCTGTTAAGGTTAAACACATGCCAGTGATAAGTAGCACATTCAAGTTGAATACCCTGCCTAACATGCACTGTTCATTCCTTCTACTACAGGCATAGCCAGTAGTGGCAGGGGCTGCAGGTCTGTTCTGAGCCTGCCCAACACTCTGCCTCTATCCATTGCTTAGGCCAAGCAGGGCAGGAGGTTCCCCCACACTGCTTGCCTTTCCCTGAGACCCTGATCACTCCCTCCACCCTCCAAAGAACTCCACTAACCAATCACCCTCCTCCCATCACTGTCATGACACCCCTATCAGACCAAGACTGGCAGGGGAAAGGAGATGTCTTTTTCCTGCCTGCTCCCAAGTTCCCTGCAGCTCATTGCTCCTGTGTGTCCAGATCCAGCCCCTTCCAGGTCTTGCATCAGCCTGGCAGGTTCTCTCCCCTCACCCTAACTCTCATACTCTTATTTATGAGACTGGGGCCAGCAGGGTTGGTTCAAAGAGAGTAGCATGGGCTGCAGGGAACCCAGGAGCACGTAGGGAAGGCCCCCTGCTTCACTGCCCTCAAGCTGACCAGGGTGGTGATACAGGAGTGGAGAGACATATCAAGGGGTTTAATGCAGTAATCTAGTAAGTCAGGGAGGATCAGGGTGCCAGAGCATGGGTGTAGGAGGTAGCAGTCCAGCAGATCCCCACTCACCCCTTCATATTCTCCCCTCTAGACCTTCCCTCTTCCCTCTGGTCCCCACCTTCAAAAGTAATGAAGGAAACTTCATTACTTTTCCCTATCTCCTTACTCACCTACTGCCTGCTGTCCCCACCTGTTGGTCCATGACCATATAGTACTAGATGGTCACTAGTCCACTTAGTGCCTCATGGGATACTGAAGGACCACAGATTGGTGGCTTTATCCCTGGTGAACAGCCAGAAGTTTACTTAATTGATCTAGGCAGCACAGCTCAAAAATCATGATGATTGAAATTTACATAACTTTAGAGGCCCTTAGTGCTTGTTAATGTGAAGTCACTCAAGTTTTGAGTGCTATTAACATGGTGGAATTGTAAAATCATATCCCATCTACTTACAGGATGTAAAACAACATCAGTGACATCCTAACTGTTAACAAATGACTGAAATAGTGTAACCAGTAGTTCTAATAGCTCTGTTGCTTTCTACAATTCTTCCCCCTCCCCAAGTTTCTTTATCTCTATAGTGTTTATCATAAAACATTGCCCAATTTCCATAAGAAAAAACAAAACAAAACAAAACAGGCCACCCTTAGAAATTTTATCTGTTTATTGGTAGTTTCTAGCATTATCCATCTCACCCTACTACATAATCACTGACCTAATAGGTTTATCTCTTTCTTTTTAGTTAAATACACTTATTACTGATACCTTAGCAGATGAACTAATGTTTGTTTGTTTTTTCATTGTCAGTACATGACCCATCATTTATTTAATATTAAAAAGACAGAGGCAGGTATGTCCTTTTAAACTGCACTATGCTTTCCATGGTATATCATGCACCATAATACGTGTTTCTAGTTTCTGTTCCTTTTTTGTAAGGAGTACTCTTCAACAATTGATTAAGCAATGAATTTCTAATTAAAGGAACAAGATGATTCCTGAGGCCTACTCCAAGATATCTCTTAGAAACAAGGTATCATGGAGACCTTATTAAGATTAGAGGATTAAAGTTCATTTCTCTATATTTTTTTAAGTGCTGTCTTCAGATATCACAGCTGGGAGGTTTTTGATACATAGTACTGTAAACTTTACTATCAAGAAAACAGAACAAGAGAGAACCTAATTCTTTGATGCAAAGTTGTGGGCACTACCATGAAAGAGAAGGAATCTTGGGTTCTAACCCTGCAAGTAAATTAGTTAAGACATTTAATGAAAGTTTATTGAATGCCTAATGTACCACTTACACCACTGTGAACTAAAAGAAATGCTGTTGTAAGTACTATCATTACATATTTGTTAAAAATAAACAAAATTAGACCGTAAGTATAGGGACCAAAACTCACTCCTCACAGCCAGTGTACTATAAACCCGAGACAACAGACACTAATGATTGTTCTTCTAATCACTTGTTTTTTGCCTTCTTGACTGCACAGTAACCCAGCTTTAGGAGTAGGGTAGATTATGTCCACTGTTAACAACCAATGATGGGCACTGTGGCCAAGTAGCTAGGCACTTGAAGCATGAATGAGGTCCAGGTTGGTTTCACAGGAGCTGGTGTCTGGGGAGTGGGGTGATGGGTGGGGTTGGGAACTGGAACTGGAACTCACAGCCAAAGTCAAGACAGACCAGGGTCAAAACCCAGAACAAGAGACAAGATGAGCTGAGGTTTAACCATGATCAGAAACAAAAAGCCATAGCTGGAGATCAAACCAGAATCAAAAACAGAAACATATAATCAACGGATACCAAGAGTCCTACCAGAACCAGAGCCAGGAATCAAAAACCAGCATAACCAATAAGGAAGTGCACAGAGAGTGAGCAGCAAAGGCTTTTACTCTTTTCCTAGCCAAGGACACAACAACCTGGGCCAGGCTTTAAAGGGCTGGAGTGGGTGGGCAGTATTACCTGTGGCTTCAGGGCATTGGATGCCCCGATTTCCTCACTCAACCCAGCTAGGACTAGTAGGACTAGTACACTGCTCTGGGTTTGCTGCAGGTGGCACCTGTTCAGGGAATTAATTTACCTGCTTGGGACTGGCTGGGTCCAGGGTTTTCATCTGGCCTCATTACACCTACCACCCAGACAGTCTGATGCAGTGGTCATGAATCATGACTCATGAAGCAGTCTGCCTGAAAGTGGGATGAGAAAGGCCTTGTTTCTATCCTATTAATTGCTAGTTTAGTAGGGAAAAGATAGGCTGGATGTCAATCAACTGTAATATTAACTTATTTGAGGGCTGTTAACCCGAGTTTGGTTTCCTTGAAGCATATCTTAATTCCTTTACACTGGGAATCAAATACTCCCACAGTATCAAACTGGGTCTTAATGGAGTTAGTTACTTAGAATGATCAAATTGGATGGATTATGGGTATGCGCACTGTGAACCTTGCAATCCCAAATTTATTCATAAGTAGCCGAATATAGGTACTAATGAGTTTTGTGGTGTGTAGAGCAGGGGCAAAATGGACTGCTGGTCAGAATTTAACTGATCTTGAGCAAAATCTTAGGCTCAAGAACCTTCAAAAATCAAACCTAACCAGCCCTTTTTTAGTATATTGCCACAAAAAAGACATCTTTCTTATAGTGAACTGGAATATAATATTTATGTAAGTATTATATAATATTAATGTTAATTAGCTTTAGCTTATGTAATACTAACACTAATATTCTATATATTTTCAGATGGCATTGCCTAAGCTGATAAATGTTTTGTTCTGTGCAGTGGAATTTACTTAAGTGCCTACATAGATGCCATAATTTTTACAATTCTGTACAATGTTACTAACTTGTTCAAGCTGAGAATAAACCAAGCATTGCACAAGCATTTCACTAAAGCTTAGCTCTATGATTTCTTCTGAAGAAAGAGATGACAGGAACATATATATTCATCTTCATTCAACAACCCCCCCTCACGATAAACCCTTAGATCTTTTATACAACAGTTGTCTAACTTCTGGGTGGTAGTGGGAGGGAGGGTGCACACCTTGCAGGCTGCATCCAAATCAAAGACCTCCTGGGGCTCCACCCACAATGTTCAGGTAGCTCATTTCCACTCCCAACCATGTGCTCAGCCTGGCTCTACTCCTCTTGGCTACACACAGAGCACAAGCAGCAAGGAGCCCTGCCTGGTTCTCTCCCACCACCACGCCACCCTATCCTGGGGAGCAGGGTAGGAAGCAGAAGCTTGAAGAGAGAGTGGAAGCCTAGAGCTGCCAGTTGCCATAGCAGCAAGAGTAACTGGAGAAGCCATGGCCAGATGGCTCTGTGGGTCACATGATAATCCCTTGCAGTCTGCAGGTGGCCTATAGGCCACCAATTTGCCGGCCATGCCTAATACGGTAGATTATGTGGTGTAAAATATTCATGAGCTGACTATATTCTAACATAGTTTATCTTCCCTTTATTTATACAGATCCAAACCATATTATGCAACCAGACAAAATTGCTACTGAAACCAAGTCTTTAGCCTGGTTCCATAACATGGTCACAACAAGCCAGTGGCTTTCCATCTCTTATGATAAGAGCATCTGGCTCTTGTTTACCAGGAGACTAGACATTTGAGGTAATTTTAACTACTTCAAATGGTCAAGGCCACTCCTTCAAATTCAGTGCTTGTCAGGATGTGATACATGTCTGTTGTCATTTCTTTTTCATGGCTGTTCAGGCCAAAATAGGAAGTACATTCCCACCCCTCCCCACCCCGCTTTTCCTCACAATGTTCTGAAGGTCAAATTCAATCATACATGAGAAAAGCATATTTTCAGTAAATCTCAGATTATAGATCAGCCTGCTGTCAATCGGCATTACATTTTCCTAGTCAAACGGTCCATTTTCACTGCCAGCTCAGTAACAGATATTTACAGCTGGCTGCTATCTAGTACCCTCCCTTTCCTTATTACTGTATAATCTTCTGGACAGTTTTTTTTATATCTCTTTGGACTGATGACTGGACTGTCATGTAAAATGTGTAATATTGTGATCCAGTTGTCTTTATCAGAGTCTCTATTTCCATGTGAAATAAAATTTGAAATGTCTTGCTACATGCATAGTATAGGGAGTTTCTGATTAAATAATGCTATCTTTCTTATGAAGGCTTGTACAAGGGAATCATTCTAAATTATAATTTGTGGTGTTAGAAGTATTTGCAAATATATCAAGAGAAAGATTTAGAATGGATGCAGGCAAAACGCAAACAACAACAAAAGTGGCTGAGTTTTGTCTTCTGAGGGGAATGGCCCTATATATTCAAGTGGTCATACTTAAAGTGGAGTTGAATAAGAAGTTACTACAAGACACTGAAAAAAAAATCAAACTACTCCTGTTCCCGTCCAAGCTAACATTCAGATAGATTTAGGAGAGCATGTCTGACTCCTACCCAGGCTATGTGGTGAAAACTTGTTAGATCATCAAATCAGGGGGGTGTTGCTCTGTGCGCTTAACATGATTTCTAACTCACACCAACTAGACCTTGGACAACCTCCCAGGCTTGACTTGTGGTTCTCTAAATGGCAGCTCTGTTCATGCATCCAGAACAAAAATGTTAATGTATGCACTATGCCTAGGAACTGAAGATGGACAGCATGTGGGTTTCACTAAGAAAGAAACAGAATGAAACAAATTTCATCAAGCCAAAAGTAACTGAACAAAGGAGGGAGGGGGAAGGGGGGAAATGTCCAAGCATATATTGCCTATATCTTGGCTGTGGATAACAAGGCTATGGGACCTGAACCTGTTCAGCCTCCACAAGAGAAGGCTCAGGGGGGATCTAGTGGCCTGTTACAAACTAGTCAGGGGGGATCAGCAGGCATTGGGAAGTCCCTATTCACCCGAGCATTGCCAGGAGTAACCTGGAATAATGGTCACAAGCTGGCAGAGGGTAGGTTTAGGTTAGATATCAGGAGGCGCTACTTCACGGTCAGGGCGGCTAGGGTCTGGAACCAGCTTCCAACAGAAGTGGTGCTGGCTCCTACCCTGGGGGTCTTTAAGAGGAGATTATATGAACACCTTGCTGGGGTCGTTTGACCCCAGTACTCTTTCCTGCCATGGCAGGGGGTCAGACTAGATGATCTATTCAGGTCCCTTCCGACCCTAGAAACTATGAAACATCCTGCTTTTTGACGTTGCCATCCCACCAGATGACTAGGTTGTGCGAAATGGCACTGTTCCATTTCATCTTGCATTTCAACATTTTGATGGAACAGCATTTCATTCAAATTTTGTTTTGATTCAAAACTGCTGTTTCATTTTGTTTTGTCAAAACAATGTTGCTATTTCAATACTGTTTTGATGTTTTGTCCATAGGCTATAATGAGGAAGCTCAAAACATCCTATAACTTTGCCATTTCTGGCCTGATTTGGATGAAATGTGTAGAAATGGTAGCCCCTTCTACGGGCACAAAGCTTGCCAAGTCTTCAGGAGATAGGTGCAGAGAGTTTGGAGAAACTGTACCTCAAATTCTTGAAAGTAGAACTCATGTCACATGTACGTATTAAGCCACAGTGGGGTTGAAACTTCAGGCATGCTAGCTCCTGCAGAAGCCATGAAGAATGCCAAGTTTCAAGGAGATAGGTACAGGGGTTTGGGGGAAATTGCACCTCAAGCTGCGGACAAGCAAAACTCATGACATGGATAAAACTGTGTGTCTTAAGGTGAAGCAGGGTGAAAGCTGCAGGCATACTAGCCCCTGCTTAGGCCATGAAGCCTGCCAGCTGTCAAGGAGGTAGGTGCAGGGGGAGTCCAGGTTCTGGAGCCCTGAGCCTCCAGCCTCCAGCTGCTGACAGGCAAAACAATGCTGCTTTTTATGTAGTTTTTTCCATCCCTCCCCCAGAGCACTCTAGTTGGAAGGGACCTTGGAAGGATCAGTCACTGGCCAACTACACAGTCAATAATGAGAGCGTTCCTTCCCCACTCTTTCCACTCCCTCTCCTTACTGTATTTTCTATTTCCCTGAAGGCAAGCCCAGGTTGAGTTTCAAAACTCTAAATGTTTTGAAAATTTCAAAACATTTCATAGAATCATAGAATCATAGAAGTAGGGTCAGAAGGGAACTTATAGATCTTCAAGTCTCACCCCCTGCCAGGGCAGGAGAAAAAAAACTGGGCCCAAATGGTCCCAGCTAGGTAGGCATCAAGCCTCCTCTTAAAGACCCCCAGGGTAGGAGCCAGCACAACTTCCCTTGGAAGTTGGTTCCAGATCCTAGCTGCCCTAACTGTGAAGTAGTTCTTGCAGATGTCTAATCTAAACCTACTCTCCAACAACTTGTGGCTGTTATTCCTTGTTATGCCAGGGGGTGCTAGGAGAAACAAGGTCTCTCCCAAACCCTTCTGGTCCCCCGCTAGTGAGTTTATATATGGTCACCAGGTCCCCCTCAGCCTTCTCTTGTGAAGGCTGAACAGGTTCAGGTTCTGCAGTCTCTCATTGTAGGGTCTGCCCTGTAGTCCCCGAATCATGCAGGTGGCCCTCCTCTGGACCCCCTCAATATTGTCCAGATACCTCCTGAAGTGGGGCGCACAGAACTGGACACAGTACTCCAGCTGTGGCCTGACCAGTGTCGCATAGAGGTGGAGGATCACCTCCTTGGCCGTGCTAGAGATGCACCTGTGGATGCACGACAAGGTCCGGTTAGCCCTGCAAACTGTGACCTCACATTGTTGGCCCATGTTCATCTTGGAGTCAATAATGACTCCAAGATCCATCTCTGCCTCCATGCTCTCAAGAAGGGAGTTTCTCATCTTATAAGTGTGCTGCTGGTCACTACTGACCAAGTGCAGCACCCTGGACTTGTCAGTGTTGAAGCGCATGAAGTGTTCTGTTTTTGCTAGCCCACCCCTGTAACCTATCCAAGTTTTGCTGCAGTCTTTCCCTCCCTACTAGTGTGCTCACCTCACCCCAAATTTTGGTATCATCAGCGAATTTAAACAGGGTGCTTTTCACCCCATCATCCAAATCACTGATAAAGAGATTGAACAGCGTGGGCCCAAGGACCAAGCACTGGGGGACTCCGCTGCCCACTTCCCCCCAGGTTGAATATGACCCATCCACCACCACCCTCTGAGTGCGACCCTTCAGCCAATCTGCAATCCATCTAACTGTGTAGGCATCAATGCCACAGTCACCCAATTTCTTAATGAGGATTGGGTGGGAGATGGTGTCAAAGGCCTTGCTGAAGTCCAGAAAGACTACATCCATGGCATCATCTGTATCCAAGGCTTTTGTGACCTGATCATAAAAGGCAATCAGGTTGGTCTGACATGACCTGCCCCTAATGAAACCGTGCTGGTTGCCCTTGAGCATCATCTCTGAGGCCAGCCCATCACAGATGTGCTCCATGATGATCTTCTCAAAGAGTTTCCCTAGGATTGAGGTAAGACTGACGGGCCTATAGTTGCCTGGGTCCTCCCTCGTCCCTTTTTCAAAGATGGGGACCACGTTGGCTACCTTCCAATCATCCGGCACCTGGCACGAGTACCACAAGCGCTCATAAAGCCATGCCAAGGGCCCTACAATAACCCCTGCTAGCTCCCTCAACACCCTGGGGTGGAGAGCATCTGGACCCACTGATTTGAACACGTCCAGCCCCTCCAGAAGCTCTCTAACCTGGTCGTCCTCAATCTGAGGTCTGGAGGCGTTCCCCTAGAGTCCATCTTGCATTACGGTGGGGAAGTCCCAGTCCCTGCCAAGAAAACAGAGGTGAAGAGTTGGTTAAAGAGGTCTGCTTTCTCCTCTGGCACAACCACCAGATTGTCCAAAGGATCTTGCAGTGGCCCCACATTGCCTGGTGCTTTCTTCATCCTCCCTATACATTTGAAAAAGGACTTTTTGTTATCTTTGATTTTGGATGTAAGTCCTAGCTCTATGTCCACCTTAGTTTTCCTGACAGCCCCCCCTACAGGCCCAAGCAGAGGAGGTATACTCCTCTTTGGAGATAGCATCCCCCTTTCACCGAGTGTACGCCACTTTTTTGGTGATCAGGCATTCCCAGACGCCCTTTCAGTTTGCCTTGTTTCATTTTGAGGCTGTTTTGAAGCTCTCTGTTTCATTTTGATTTCACTGTTTCAAGCTTGAAACAAGTCAAAACAGCATCGAAATGAAACTTCCAGTGAAATTTCACACAGGCCTACAGATGGCATTATAAAGTGTGCCACTTAATATGGTAGGGCTACATTGATATTGTAGCTGTGATGGCCCAAGAATTATTTGACAAGCAATGCCTTTTATTGGACCAACTGCATAACTGAGATAAAGTTGGGCAAGATTCCAAATGCAAAGCATTTGGGTACATACAAATGTTACATTTAGATCAACCTAATAAAGTTTAGGTTGATCTAAATGCCCTGGTGTACAAGCATTCACAGGGATTAAATTATCCAAAAAGTGGCATGCCCAACCTCATAGGTCCTCTGTGAGCAAGCAGGCATGGCTTAGCATGGTCTGCTACATTCTACCCATGCATTGGTTTATGCCAAGCTTCTCAGGTATTATCATTATTCTCATAATTACTATTATAACTCCAGCAGATATCAGAGTTATGTTAGTAGGTGTGATAAAAGATTGGTCAATGCAAAGGCAGCATTTGACTAAATAACAAATAATTTTACTGATAATAGAGCTCCCTCTTACCTAATGCTATTTTGTTTTATTTTAAAGTCTTCTGTGTGACAGAAAGAATAATAGGTCTGGTCCTGACTCCATTAACTCCAAAAGGTTGAGGATTGGGCCAACACTGAGGTTTTGTCAGTGTTTACCATCATTCATCTGAATAGTCTATTACCATTTAATTTTTAAACTGTCAGTAAGTTTAGAGGGTCTGAAAGAATAGTTAAGATCCAATTGAAAAGTAAATAAATACAAAACAAATAATATAACACGAACATTTTTAAAGTAATGCAAGTAACTCCAACTGAAAAAAGCAACCAGCCATTTCAAGAATTGCCTGTAACTAGTGAATTTTAAAATGAGAAAGTCTAATTTGATTACCTGTTTTAAAGGAGCATTTCCTGAAGCCCATTTCAATAAAATTAATTCATTCCCTACTGGTCAGGTACCAAGAAGAATAATTTACCATTTTTTCATATGACCAAGAGATAATTTTTTTTTATTTTGCAATCACAAACGGTAAAGGACCTTTTGGTAAATCATCATACTCATATTTTATTTTGATATATTCCATAATAGAAAATGACTTACAGTTTCCAGCTTAAATATATATTATATTGGAACCTACCGCCTGGAAAAAGAACCTGCTTGCAATGCAGCATAAAAGCAAACACTTCAAACTTTACAGTGGAAAATATTCAATGTAATAAAAGGAATGATTGATCTATATCCTTCTATAATTTTCATACAAGAGAAACAACTTAGAAAAGTATAAGACATTTCTAACTCTCAAAATAGCTTAATTTTGATATATCCAAGATTTTGTGCAAGTATTTCAACAGGATTAAAGTGTAAAATAGTTCCATGGTAAAAGACACACTAAGTATCCAAGCTGTATTGGCATAGGTTCTCATGTTCTGCATGTGTATAATGACTTTAATGCATTACTTTTTTAATTATAAACATTTTGGTGTGTCCTAAAGGCCATTGGAAGGAACACTGGTAGGAAAAATAGGTTGGCAGGCAACTGCTATCTTTAAAAGCTTCAGATAATACTATTTTATTTTTCCTTCAAAAATTGAACTAAGGCAGTGGAACAATATCTCAAATCTAAAAGCTCAAACAGAACTGATATTAACATTGAACATTTTGGAAAACTTTGACAATAATGAAATATGTTCAGCAGACACTTGCTGTAGGTAAAATAAATGATTTCCTAAGAAATATTTGAAAAAAGAGAATCATGATATTCCTTTATAAAGAAGATAGATATTTCTATATTTAATTTTAATAACCAATATTTTAAAAGAAGTATAAAGAAATATTAGTAGGAATGATCTTTAATGATCTTCAATTGAAAAAATAAGTCAGAAATTTTAAAACCAATATGTTGAGGGAGCTAGAATAAAGATAAACTGATTATGCAAGCAAGGGCCTTGTTACACAGTAATTTTGGAAAACTCCTGGACCACTTAATACCTGTATTGTCCTCACATTAACACCTGAAACTGGTTTGAAGTATTCGTTATTAGGGATCCTGGTTTTCCGTGATTTAGAAAATCCCATACTTTCAGTTAAAAAAAGGTTTTCTAAATCCAAATTTCTCTGTGATTTAATGAAACACCAATAAGATATAGATATAGATATAGATATAGATATAGATATAGATAATGGTGTTTCATTTTAATCATGAAAAAATGTGAATTTGGGGTTACTTTTTTTAAAGCGAAAATTAGAGATATTTTTAAATCACAGAAAACTAGGATTGCTGCTCATTACGCAGCTTAAAATTCTGCCACATCCTGGCAGTGTTTTGTCTGATTTATGCTACAAATGTCATGTTGCACTAAAGTATAGTGTAAACCCCCCATGCATCCCCACTCACCTGCTGGCCTGGATTAGGCCTATTGTCCCCGCTCCTTCCCCAGCAACTTAGATCCCTGCCCACTGCCCACTTCCTAACTCTCCCCCACCTCTGTTTACTTGTGGCTGCCTGCCCTGTCTGTCCTAGGGGAGCAGGCAGAGAAGGGTTAACAGGCAGCAGAGGAACTACAAGTAGGCTGAGGTGGAGGGAGGGGGGAAGCCTGAAATGGGTGTGTGTGTGGGGTGGGGGGATTGTTACCTTTCAGTCCCTAAGGCACCAGCTGGCCTAGCACTAATTGGGCAAGTTACAGGACACATTTACTGTGCAGTAAACTAATTAGCTGCAGAGTAAACATCATGCTTCTATGTGTACAATCCTATTAGATGATCTCCCGAGGTCCCTTCCAGCCCTAATGTCTATGAAATCTATGAAATCTATGAAATTAGGCTGGAGCAAACTAATTTACTTTGCAGCAGGACACTACTTGTAAACTCTTGTAAATACAAGTAGTATCTTGCTGCTGAGTAAAAAAACTCTGCAGCAACACAAGTGTGGATGCTTCCTCAGCTGACTGGGGTACAAGGGTGCTTCAGTGCAGGGGCTGCCTACTAGCTAGCCCTGCATTGAAACTCCCCCATACCCCAGCCGGTCCCTCAGCAGCACCTTGAGCTGACAAGATATCCCCCAGGCCTTCTGCCAGCTGAGGTTGCTCTGACCCAGCTCAACATGCTATGGTCAGAAGCTCACATGAAATCATGCTTCCTAGGGACAATAAACTCTGGAGCAATAAGCAATAAGCCCCTTAATTGTACATGTAGACACACCAAGACTGATCAACATTTGTGCAGTTCAATATAACTTGTAAGAAGGCCCTGAAGAAAGAAAGGATGTCTGAAAACAATGTAGAGGGGGCTTTTACATTTTCTTTTTAGGTAAGGTATATGAAGAGATGGGCCCACAATTGACATAGATCAAGTGAGGGAACGCCTCAAAAGACTCGATATGCACAAGTCCCCAGGCCTGGATGGTATGCACTTGAGGGTCCTGAAGAAGCCGGCAAACATCATAGCATTCCCTATGGCAAAAGGTATTTGAGAACTCATGGTGCTCAGGAGAGGTACCAGAGGATTGGAAAAGAGACAATGTGGTCCAAATCTTGAAGACAGGAAGGAATGGATGGAAAACTAAGGGAATTACAGACCAATCAGTCTAACATTCATCCTTGGAAAGATCCTGGAGAAAATTATCAAGGGTTCCATCAGCAGCAGGCTAACAGAAGTATATTATAGGGCAAAGTACTTCAGTTTTTGGTATTTATTCTATCCTTAGCCATGACAGGCAGACACCAGGCAATATACATTCTTCTATGTATTTTTTTTTCTTAGTATGTGTTGCTACTTTAGAAATTCTATACTGAAGCATCTTTTCTTCATGCGAAAAAAAACATGTGATCATTTTGGCAAAAAATAGAACTCCATCTGTAATGCTGACAGTAATCTGTGACATTAAGATTACACAGCATGGGAAAAATGTATTTTCCATTTCTTTTTTCCTTATTTTCTTTACAATTTTGATCTTACTCAACATAACATTATTAAGAACCATGTTATTATTATAGTATGTTGAGGAATATTTTTTTTTCCTGCTGAAAGGCTTATTATGATATTAAAAGATAAAGCGTCATATGAGGTCAGATTTCAGGTCCATGTAGCACAGTATTCTGTATCTCCATGTGTCCCATTCCTGTTTTATCATCTTTTGTCCTAAGGATGTAGTTAGAAATTCAATGGCCTCCCTTCAGCTATTGAAAGGGCTTTTTAGTTCCTGGTAGGACTGGGCCCACCCTTGCTATGTAATATGTAGGTCTTTATCTCTGTGTTGCAGGGGCTAGATACTAAAGGAAAGATTATGTATGCAGTTCCTATGAGCTGTCCTTTACCCCTTTCCTTAAAGAGTACAGCATTCTGTGGTCTGGGAAGTCCCAATATACTGTCTCCCTAACTATAATGTTTAATATCGACACATGGAAGTATCCTTCTTATGTTGGTCTAAACTTTTTTGTATCTGCTGATACCTCTACTATTGTGAGAAAATGATCAATGCAGACTGATTTTGCCAAGGAATTCTCCCCAGTAGTTCAAAAGCACAATTACATTTATTTGCTATTATGAAACTTCAGTTTTGCTATCATTCATAGATTAGCAACATGGACATTCATAATTGGAACAATAAAGGAACACTAAAATTTTAACAAAGGACTTATTTATTTTACTAGTTTATTCATAGTTATCACTTGAAATGGAACAATTACTACCATATTAAAGAAATCCATTTAATTTCAAATTTGAGATGACTCCACTTTATTAAGTGTGTTATACATTCCCACGTATTGAATCTAACTGGTGGAAGATCATCTTCAAATTTGTGTCTCTTCCAAATGCTGTGGCAGGGAAAACAACAACAGGGGATGAGAGGACAGATCCCTTGCTTCCCTGCTCCTTGCCCTCCCTGCCTGTCCCCCTACTGCTTTCCCCCCTGTGACTGCCCTCCTCAGCCATTGCTCCCCCATGCCTATGCCTCTCCCTGCCATCACAACTCCATGAAAACCCTACCTTCCTTACCTTCTGCTACAGTTCCAGGCCAGTCAGTGGCAGTGACATTCCTGGCCTGTCTCCAACTCAGTCTAGCCAGGAAGAAGTAGTAGCAGCTCTCAGCTAAGCCATTCAAGGCTGGGAGGAACAGAGCCAGAGCAGCATGTAAGATGGAGAAATGGCCGCTCTACCCTGCATCCTGCAATCTCCCCTAAACTCTACCCCCTGGCCATGTGCATCCTCCCCAACCAAATGAGCCATTTCAGCTTGGGAGAGGCAGCAGCTCAGTTCCAGCTTCAGCCCTGAGTCCAGGGCCAAAGCCAAAGCTGAGGAGCCACCTGCCCCAGGCCAATACTTGAATGCAAGATGAGGCTTCCCCCTTGTTGTTTTGGGAGTGGGAAGATCTCATTTTGGATTTGAGTAAATACTTTCCTACAGAAAAAAAACTAAGGAAAAATATAACTTTTTTATGTTTAAATTTTAAATTAAATGCCAGAGCTTTTTTTTTCTTCTTTTTTTTAATTTAAAGACTATAACCTATTTACCTTGTTTAAAAGGGCCCAGCAATAGCAGAAGCCACACTCAGATCATGGCTCTAGTATACGATGCACAGGTGAAAGCCCGCAGCACCCCCTTGAGCCCAGGAACCCCCAGAAGAGACCCCAGCACCCCTGAAGATCCCTGCAGGTAAGAAGGGGCTCATGGTGGGAGGGACATAGCCATCTGGAATGTGGCTGAGCAGAGCCGAGGAGGGTCATACACCCCTCACCCACCGGCTCCTATTTCACCCAGGACCCCAGGGAGTTGTTCAACCAAAGCCTCACAAACAGGCCGCATGAAGAGGTGCACTTCTAGGCCTACCACATGAGTTAGCATGTGAGTTTACAGGAGGATGAGCAGGAGGGTCTGCAGCACTGGCAACGATCCCTCTAGGGTAGGCAGTCCCATCAGTAGATGGCATACCAGTGGCACGATGCAGATGGGCACATGCCACAACCCAAGGGTCCTCTTGGAGTCTGTAGCCTCCCCCTCTGGCACCTCAGAGGCCTTCACCCATACAGAAACCATGGTTCCAGGTTCCATGCAGATGGAGCCCCTGGATCTCAGCTGTGGGAGCTGCCTGGCATGTTTCCAGGCTTTCAGGACTTGTGGGATTTGCTCCACTTTGGAGTCTCTGGTTGTCAGATTGAGGAGCTCCAGGCTGCAGTCCAGATACTGCGTGCCATCAGGGATGATGAGCAAGAGATCCACTCCTACTGCCAGGCCCTTCACCCACTGGAGGCAGAGGGTAGACCAAGGCCACCTCCTAGAACAAGGAAGGATTCAAGGATCTCCCATATTGTTCAGCCAGGGAGTCGGATCAAGGTTTTCAAGGTCCCCAAGGCCCACTGCACCAAGGTCCCCTACCCTCTGGGGCTCTGCAACAGGTACCTCTTGCAGCTCCAGTTGAGCCTGCAGAGATGCCAGACAAAACAGTCATCGTGGGAGACTCCCTCCTGAGGGGGACTAAGGGGGCAATCTGCTGCCCTAGCCCCCTCGCCCGGGAGGTCTTCTATTTCTCAGGATGCACATCAAAGACATAGCAGAGAGGATACCAAAGATTATCCATCCCTCCAACCACTACCCTATTCTCATTATCCATGTAGGCACAAATGACACAGCTTGGAGAAATCCTATCCAGATCATGAGAAACTACAGGGCTCTGGCAGTGGAGCTTAGGGGGTTGGGGGTGCAGGTGGTCTTTTCCTAGCTCATCCCAGTTGTGGGTCATGGACTCTGGAGGGAAAGATGGTTTGAGGTAGTCAACCAAAGACTGTGGCACTGGTGTCATCGTGAAGGCTTTGGCTTCCAGAATCACAGTCCACTCTTCGGTAAGAGAGGCGGTGGTCTGCTGGGGAGAGATGGCCTCCACCTCACTCTGCTGTGGAGGAGGCTCTTCTCAGCCAGACTGGCTGACCTGCTCAACCAGGATTTAAACTGAGCCCGCCAGGGGTTGGGGGGATTACTGCCACTGCTGGCCCACTGGGTAACTGTTGTAAATCCATCGGGCCAAGGCACTTTAGGGAACCCCTACCCTAGAACAATCAGTGGGGAAAGCAAGGGCCCCCAATGGGACACTTGCCTGCCTGTACGCCAATGCCAGGAGCTTGAGGAATAAACAAGAGGAATGGGTCTTCCTGCTAAACAAGAATAACTATGACCTTATAGGGATAATGGAGACCCACCTCTGACTGGGCCAGAGGTATGGATGGCTATACCCTGTACAGGCATGATCATGAAGATAAAAAGGGTGGAGGTGTAGCCATCTATGTCAAAGACAGCTACACATCCCTCCAAATTGACATTGGCACCCAGGAGGGATTACTGGAGTCTCTCTTGGTCAAAATATGTGGGGAACATGGCTCAGGGGACATCATGGTAAGACTCTACTACAGACCTCCTGATCATAAACAAGAGCTGGACCAGGAATTTGCCAGGGAATTAGCTAAGGCTGCATTCTCTCGGTGTATGGTTGTCATGGGAGACTTCAACTATCTGGACACCTCATGGGAAGAGCATTCAGCCAATTCTTATTGGTTGTAAAGCTTCTTCACATGCATGGATATGCTCTACCTAACTCAAGAAGTCTATGGGCCGATGAGAGGCAAAGCGTTGTTGGACCTGGTACTGGCCAAAGGGAATGACATAGTCAGTGACCTTAAACTGAATGGAAAGTTGGGTGATAGTGACCACAAAGTGAGCACCCTTACTATCTATTGCAAAGCTGGCAAGTCAGTCAGCAAAACAGTAGTCCTTGACTACTCATTGTTGAGGCCCTAAGGGATCACGACTTGACAGATAGAGGAGTCCAACAAGAAAGGGAGGAAAGTAGATCCCAGGAATTACAGGACAATCAACTTGACCTCAATCCTGGGTAAGATTCTTGAGAACATTATCAAGGAGACCCTTCTGGACAAGCTGGCTGAGGGCAACATGCTGAGGGAAAGCCAGCACAGGTAGGTCTTGCTTTACCAATCTCATTTCCTTCTATGACCAGGTGACATATCACTTGGAAAAGGAAGAAGAGATTGATGTCGTATACCTGGACTTTAAAGAAGCCTTTGATCTGCTGTGCCTTAGACTGGTTCTCTTCAACATCTTTATCAATGATGTGGACATTGGAGTCAGAAGTGCAGTGTCTAAGTTCGCCAATGACACTAAACTTTGGGGCATAGCATCCACACCTGAGGACAGCCTAGTGATCCAGGCTGACTTGGATAAGCTTAGTAACCTGATGATGTTTAATACTGATAAATGGAAGGTACTCCACCTCAAAACCCCGCCTCCTCTGTGGCATACTTATAGGCTTGGCAGCACTACACTTGCTAGCACCACTACTGAAAGAGACTTGGGAGTCATGATTGACCACAAGATGAACATGAGCCACCAGTGCAATGTCGCAGCTGGT